>NC_135896.1:101805013-102347732 GCF_964194155.1 Cetorhinus maximus
TGCCTGTATGAGTGTGTGTGTGTGTGTGTGTGTGTGCGCCTGTATGAGTATGTGTGTGTGTGTGTGTGTGTGCCTGTATGAGTGTGTGTGTGTGTGTGTGTGTGTGCCTGTATGAGTATGTGTGTGTGTGTGTGTGTGTGCCTGTATGAGTATGTGTGTGTGTGTGTGTGTGTGTCCTGTATGAGTATGTGTGTGTGTGTGTGTGTGTGCCTGTATGAGTATGTGTGTGTGTGTGTGTGTGTGCCTGTATGAGTGTGTGTGTGTGTGTGTGTGTGCCTGTATGAGTATGTGTGTGTGTGTGTGTGTGTGCCTGTATGAGTATGTGTGTGTGTGTGTGTGTGTGTGCCTGTATGAGTATGTGTGTGTGTGTGTGTGTGTGCCTGTATGAGTATGTGTGTGTGTGTGTGTGTGTGTGCCTGTATGTGTGTGTGTGTGTGTGTGTGTGCCTGTATGTGTGTGTGTGTGTGTGTGTGGGGCGGGCTGAGCCAGCTCTGAGCCACACTGTTTCAGAATGCTGACTCTCTCCCGCTGCTCCTACATTCTGGGAGTGGCCGTCCACCCCCTGCGTCTAAATCATCACTTCCACCTCACTCTTCCATGTGGACAACCTTGAAGAAAATTCCAATCGACTTTTGGAGGGGCCAAGTATTCCTGTTTTATGGCTGTGTTAAATATTACCGGACCTTGGGGGGAAAAAGATGATCTTTTCACGCTTGCGGTCGGTTTGAGAACGTTGCTTCCCCGGTATTACCGAAAGAAACTTTGAACCACATTGTTTTTCAGTGTGCATGAGTTTGAAGTTTATCTGTCACCCATTTACCGTTAAAAATAAGTGAAATCATAAATGTTGCTGACCCTCCTGCCCGTGTCATTAAAATAAATCAATGGGAGTGTAGGTTGTGGAAATTACAATTGGTAATTTCACCGCGGGGCTATTGGAGGGTTCAAACTTCGCAATTGTAGCAAATTTTCAACTAGGAGATTTCTCTATGTAGTTCCCGAAATGGAGAGAATATGTTACCAAACATGAATATTCAGGTGATTACAGTGTAGGCTTGAGTGATCTGAAAGATAAATAGCAAGTCCATGTTGGTGCAGGAGAAAAATATCACCTGTGTCCAGCTCCCACTCGACGTGCCGGTTTATTACAAACCCCTTTGTTCAGTGGATCCCACGCCGAGTTCCCCCCAGTGGATCCCACACCGAGTTCCCCCAGTGGATCCCACACCGAGTCCCCCCAGTGGATCCCACGCCGAGTCTTCCCCCCCCCCCCCCCCCAGTGGATCCCACGCCGAGTTCCCCCAGTGGATCCCACACCGAGTCCCCCCAGTGGACCCCACGCCGAGTTCCCCCCAGTGGATCCCACGCCGAGTCCCCCCAGTGGATCCCAGCCGAATCCCCCAGTGGATCCCACGCCGAGTCTCTTCCTCCCCCCCCCCCCCAGTGGATCCCACGCCGAGTTCCCCCCAGTGGATCCCACGCCGAGTCCCCCCAGTGGATCCCAGCCGAATCCCCCAGTGGATCCCACACCGAGTCCCCCAGTGGATCCCACGCCAATTTCCCCCCAGTGGATCCCACGCCGAGTTCCCCCAGTGGATCCCACGCAGAGCCCCCCCCCCCCCCCAGTGGATCCCACACCGAGTCCCCCCCCCCCCCCCCAGTGGATCCCACACTGGGTTCCCCAGTGGATCCTACGCCGAGTTCCCCCAGTGGATCCCACACCGAGTTTCCCCCCAGTGGATCCCACGCAGAGTCTCCCCCCAGTAGATCCCACGCCAAGTTCCCCCCAGTGGATCCCACGCCGAGTTCCCCCCAGTGGATCATGTTTCGGAACTACAAGCAGAAGATATCACTGGGCCCCCGACCCTACAAGAAACAGGCGGATTGACAGGGTCCGAATGTCCTCCGCAGGTGGATGGATTGCGGTTGTTTTTCTGCCATTTCAAGATTACGAGCGCGTTCCAAAGAAAACCTTTTTCACTTAAAATTATTCGAGATACATTTTCTTTTTCCCCTTTAAATAGTACCAGAGGACTGCTTTCTCTGAAAAACGAATGAATACCACGTTATATATTTATTTTCGTTATCATTGACCTTTTCCACGGAGGATCAAACCTACTGTGGTCTCAGTGTCTTTGATTCCAGCTGTCCTCTGGTTCATCTTCTCCCAACAGACTTGGGAGCAAAATTCTAGCTCATGGAATAAAAGGGAAAGTGGGCACTTGGATAAGAAACTGGCTGAGTGACAGGAAACAGAGTAGTGATAAATGATTGTTTTTCAGATTGGAGGAAGGTTTGTAGTGGAGTTCCCCAGGGGTCAGTGTTGGGACCCTTGCTCTTCCTGGTATATATTAATGACCTAGACTGTGGTGTGCAGGGCATGGTGTCAAAATTTCCAGATGATATGAAGATTATAGGCATTGTCAACTGTGATGAGGATAGTCTTGAACTTCAAAAGGACATAGACATGTTGATGGATTGGGCAGACAAGTGGCAGCTGAAGTTCAATGCACAAGTGTGAGGTGATTCATTTTGGCAGGAAAAATATGGAGAGTCAGTAGAAAATAAAGGGAGAGACTCGAAAGGAGGTGCAGGAACAGAGGGACCTCAGTGTCCCATAAAAAATTGTGCAAATCCCTTCCTTTTTACATACCTATAGAAACTTTTACAATCTGTTTTCATGTCTCTAGTTAGTTTATTTTCATAACCTAAGTTCTCTTTCTTTACCAATCTCTTGGTCATCCATTGCTGAATTCTAAAGTCTCCAGATCTTCAGACTTGCTACTCTCTTTGCAACATTTCAAGCCTCTTTCTTTGATATATTACTATTAACTTCTGTTGTTGGCATGGTAAATAAGCTTGGGTACTAGATTTTAGTGTAACCCGAGCATTTATAGGTTAGTTTCTTGTTATATTCATTGTAATAAGCTAACAGATCAAAATGTTACCTTGTGGTAGCGCTGAGATAAGGAGCCATTTTGTTTTCTGTACTTTATAATCATTCACATGGGATTAATTAAATGTTATTGCGTAAATAGGAACCAGCCAGGAACAGATCATTGACCAGATAGTGTAGCTTAATTAAGCTATAATTGAAGAAATAGTAATTAATCAAGTAGTTATGTTAAAGCTGGATTTCAAACCTTATAAATTGAAGCAATATTTTAATATTTCTGTTTTTGATGAGTATCCGGTCAGATATGTTGTGCGAAGCTCAGCGAAAGCCATGACCACATGGACAATAGACAATTGTGCAAAGTCAGGTAACAAAGGATCGGGCTGAATTTGACGTGTCCCTGACGAGCGTGTTTCCCTTTGTGGTGGGGGGGGGGCACTTAAAGCAGGGTGTGTGCCCATCCCACCACCTTCCCACCCTCTCCAGAGCACATCCTCGGGTGTAGAGGGTGGGGGGCGGAGCGGCAGTTGGGGGGGGGGCGGGGCGGAGCGGTGGTGGGGGGGTGGTTGGGGGGGCAGTGGGGGGGGCGGAGTGGGGGTGGGGCGGTTGGGGGGGGCGGAGCGGGGGTGGTTGGGGGGGCAGTGGGGCGGCGGAGTGGGGGGGGGTGTAGGAGTGGGGGGTGGGAGCGGGGGTGGGGGGGCAGTGGGGAGGGTGGAGCGGGGGTGGTGAGTGGGGTGGGGGTGGGAGTGGGGGGGGGCAGAGCGGGGGTGGGGTGGGAGTTGGAGGGGAGCAGGGGTGGGGGGTGGGAGTGGGAGTGGGGGGGCAGTGGGGAGTGCGGAGCGGAGGTGGGGGGTGGGAGTGGGGGGGGAGCGGGTGTGGGGGGGAACAGTGGGGGAGGGGTTGTGCCAGCTGCCCGCCATACTAAAATGAGCAATTAAGGGTCAATTATGTTTGTTATTAAGCCAGTTGGCCCGAATAATGTGCTGCCCACATTAAAAAACATTTGGTACGGGCAGCAGGTGGGAGCAAGATGCCCAATTTTTAACCTTGAGTGGTTAAAGGGTGAGAAGGAAGGGGGGGGTCACTCTATGGAAGCTGCCCTTTGCTAAGCACAGGGCTGCCCCCCTTAGGCTTAACTGATGCCCCCCTGGCACTGCCAAGACTGATGGAGGTGCCAACCAATCAGATTGGCCAGCAGCTGCAGAGGGTGGGATTGGGGTGGGTGGTCCCACTCAGCCCTGGTTGGGCTGCGCAGTGCTTCACTGTGGAGTCGCTCAGCCTCATGTCGACATGGTTTCCAGGTCGAGGGGGGTGCGTTTTATCTGCCCCACCCTGTGTTAGTCAGCCCGTTGTCCTTTCAAGAGGTGATGTGCGTAAGTTGTCAAACTCCAATTAAAACAAACCAACAATTAACTTCTCTTCCCTTCCTTGACCTCTCTGTCTCAATTTCTGATGATAGACTGTCCACCAATATCCATTACAAGCCTACCGACTCCCACAGCTACCTCGACTACAGCTCCTCACATCCCGCTTCTTGTAAAGACTCCATCCCATTCTCTCAGTTCCTTCGCCTCCGTCGCATCTGTTCTGATGACGCCACTTTCAAAAACAGCTCCTCTGACATGTCCTCCTTCTTCCTTAACCGAGGTTTTCCATCCACGGTCGTTGACAGGGCCCTCAACCGTGTCCGGCCCATATCCCACGCATCCTCCCTCACGCCTTCTCCTCCTTCCCAGAAACATGATAGGGTCCCCCTGGTCCTCACTTATCACCCCACCAGCCTCCGCATTCAAAGGATCATCCTCCGCCATTTCCGCCAACTCCAGCATGATGCCACCACCAAACACATCTTCCCTTCACCCCCCCTGACGGCATTCCGTAGGGATCGTTCCCTCTGGGACACCCTGGTCCACTCCTCCATCACCCCCTACTCCTCAACCCCCACTTATGGCACCTCCCCATGCCCACGCAGAAGATGCAACACCTGCCCCTTCACTTCCTCTCTCCTCACCGTCCAAGGGCCCAAACACTCCTTTCAAGTGAAGCAGCATTTCACTTGCATTTCCCCTAACTTAGTCTACTGCATTCGTTGCTCCCAATGCGGTCTCCTCTACATTGGAGAGACCAAACGCAAACTGGGCGACCGTTTTGCGGAACACCTGCGGTCTGTCCGCAAGAAAGACCCAAACCTCCCTGTCGCTTGCCATTTTAACACTCCACCCTGTTCTCTTGCCCACATGTCTGTCCTTGGCTTGCTGCATTGTTCCAGTGAAGCCCAACGCAAACTGGAGGAACAGCACCTCATCTTCCGACTAGGCACCTTACAGCCTTCCGGGCTGAATATTGAATTCAACAACTTTAGATCTTAAACTCCCCCTCCCCCCATCCCCACCCCGTTTCTTCCCCCACCCCCCCTGCTTTTTTTTCAATTATTTATATAGATTCTTCTTCCCCCACCTATTTCCATTATTTTTAAATCTAAAACTAAAACCTTGTTAGTCTTTTCCACCCCACCCCCACTAGAGCTGTACTTTGAATATCCTGTCTTCCATTCTTAATTAGCACTTTTCTCAGACAAAACACCTCTTTGACCCTTTTGTCTGTGACATCTTTTGATTATCTGCTCATCTCCACAATCACCACACCCTCAATGTCTCTCTCTCCCGCCACCACCCCCCCACCCACCTTAAACCAATTTATATTTCTCCCTTCTTCTAACTATGCTTCAGTTCTGCCGAAGGGCCATGAAGGCTCGAAACGTTAACTGATTTCTTCTCCGCCGATGCTGCCAGACCTGCTGAGTTTTTCCAGGTAATTCTGTTTTTGAATTAAATTAAGCACAGTCTGAGATGAGGTATTGATAATTTAGGGGATAAAAGTAAAGAATTTGAATGATATCTTTGCTGGTTAGTTATGGACTGGTTGCTCTCGAGACAGAATTTGAAAGAATTGCTGTCAATGAAGGAAGAGGAGGACAGCTTCACTTTGGCAGCCAGGACAGTGTTCTCTCTCTCTTCATCAATCTCTGGGCCACCCATTGCTGAATTTTAAAGTCTTGGAATCCTCAGGCTTGCTACTCTTTTTGCAACATTATCTTCCTTTGATTTATTACTATTGTTAACTTCTCTTGTTGGCACAGTTGGACCACTAATCGCATGCATTTGTATTCTTTAAGGGAATGTATTCGTTGAAAATTATGAATTAATTTTTAATATTTGCCATTGTTTACAATTTTACAGCACAGAAGGAGGCCATTCAGCCCATCATGTCTGTACCGGCTCTCCGAATGAGCAATTCACTTAGTGCCATTCCCCCACTAATCATATATTTTTCCCAATCTACCTTAGCCAACTTGCCCTCATACCTACATAAGTTTGCTTGTTCAGATTTAAGACTCTAGTTTGGATTTAATTAAATCATTTTAAATTCAGTACAAAATTCTATCATATTATAGTCACTACCTCCTTTATGCTAGATATGACTTGAGCCAGTGGAGACATTTCCCCCTGATTCTCATTGACTCTGATTTTACTCAGGCTACTTGATGTCGAGGGCAGTCACTCTCACCTCAGCTCTGGAATTCAGCGACTTGTCAGTGCTTGGATCAAGGCTAGAATGAGGTCTGGAACTGAAGGTCCTGGCAGGCCCCAAAATGAGCATTGGTGAACAGGGTATTGGTGACTAAATGCCACTTGATAGCGCTGTCAGCGACACTTCCATCACTTGGCCAGATTTTATTTGTCCTGTTTTGCAACTCCTCAGATACTAACTCAGCCATGCCCACATGCAGCAAGGCCTGGACAACGTTCAGGTTTAGACATACCAACAGACAAAATAGGAGCAGAAGTAGGCCATTCAGCCCCTCGAGTCTGCTCTGGCATTCAGAGATCACAGCTGATCCATTTGTGTTTCGATTTCCACATTCCCATCTACCCCCGATAACCTTTGATTCCCTGGCCTAACAAGGATCGATATTCAATGACCCCCGAATCCACCTCCTTCTGAGGCAGAGAGTTCCAAAGTCACACAACCCTCCAAGAGAAAAAAATTCTCCTCATCTCTGTCCTAAAAGGGTGACCCCTAATTTTAAAACAGTGCCCCCTAGTTCTGGACTCACCCACAAAAGGAAACATCCTTTCCACGTCCACCTTGTCAGTACCAGTCAGGACCTTGTAAACTTCAATTAAATCACCCCTCACTCTTCTAAGCTCCAGTGGAAACAAACCCAGTCTGTCCAACCTTTCCACACAAGACAACCCACTCATTCCAGGTATTAATCTAGTAAACCTCCTCTGAATCGCCTCCAATGCATTTACATCCTTCCTTAAATAAGAAGACCAAAACTGCACATAGTATTCGAGGTGTGGTCTCACCAATGCCCTGTATAACTGAAGCATCACATCCTTACTTTTATGTTCAATTCCTCGTAATAAAGGATAACATTTCATTAGCCTTCTCAATGACTCGCTGTACCTGCATACTCACTTTTTGTGACTCATGTGGGGGAGGCAGTGGCATAGTGATATTGTCACTTGACTAGTACTCCAGAACCCAGGGGACCTGGGTATGAATCCCACCACAGCAGATGGTGAAATTTGAATTAAATTAAAAAAAAGTCTGATGAAGACCACAAAACTGTTGCTGATTGTTGTAAAAATCCATCTGGTTCACTGATGTCCTTTAGGAAGGAAACCTGCTGTCCTTAGCTTGTCTGGCCTACATGTGGCTCCAGACCCACAGCAATGTGGTTGACTCTTAAATGCCCTCTGAATGAGGGCAATCAGGGATGGGCAATAAATGCTGCTCTAGCCAGCGATGCCCACATCCAATGAACAAAGTTAAGAAAAATGAAAGGTCTAGAACACCTAGATCCTGTTGTACCTTGCTGTTCTCCGTTTAAGTAAAGCTGTGCTTTTTTATTCTTCCTGCAAAATGATAAGTATTCATGCCGCACAAGTGTCAGGCAATCACCATTTCCAACAAGAGAGATTCTAACTAACTCTCTTTGATGTTCAATGGCATTTTACTATCACTGAATTCCACACCATCAACATTCTGGGGGTTACCATTGGCCAAAAGGTTAACTGGATCAGCCATGGAAATACTGTGGCTACAGTTGCAGGTCAGAGACAGGGAATTCTGTGGCAAGTAACTCACTTCCTGACTCCCCAAAGCCTACCCACCATCTACAAGACACAAGACAGGACTGTAATGGAATACTCTCCACTTGCCTGGATGAGTGCAGCTCCAACAACATTCATAGGTACAAATGACATAGGCAGAAAGAGGGATGTTGTCCTGCAGTCAGAATTTAGGGAGCTAGATAGGAAATTAGCAAACAGGACCTCAAAAGTCGTAATCTCCAGGTTACTGCCTTACCACACACACATAGAAAGAGGAGGGGAAAGCAGGTGAATGCAGGGCTGGAAAGATGGTGCAGGAGGGAGGGATTTAGATTCTTGGAGCATTGGGACAGGCTTGGGGGGAGATGGGACCTGTAGAGGCCGGACAGGTTGCACCTAAAAAGAGCCAGGGCTGGGTTCCTTGCAGAGCATTTTCCTGGTGCTATTGGGGAGGGTTTAACCTAACTTAGCAGGGGTGTGGGAACCAGGAGGTAATATCAGAGATGGATACCAAGGGGCACAGAAAAGATAGTACAAGAATAAGGAATAATAAGTTTCTTCTAGGTGGGGTGGAGTAAAGGAGGAAGTAATAAAGTCTACATCAGGGTCATTGTGCATGGATGTGAATGCACAGAGTGTGGCAAGTAAGATTGGTGAGTTACAGACACAGATTGCCATGTGGAAATATGATGTTGTGGCTATAACAGAGACCTGGCTCAGGGAAGGGCAGGACTGCTTATTAGATATTCCTGGACACAAAGTATTCAGGAAAAAAAGGAAAGGAACAAAAGGGGGAGGAGTAGCGGTATTGGTTAAGGAGAGCATTGCAGTGCTGGAGAAAGAGGATGTCCCAGAGGGTTCAAGGACATAATCAATTTGGCTAGAGCTAAGGAACAAAAAAAGGTGTGATTACATTGCTCAGTGTAGTCTATAGGACATCAACTAGTGGGAAAGATGTAGAGGAACAAATTTGCAAGGAACTTCCAATGTGCAAAAATTATAGACTAGTTATAATGGGGGACTTTAATTCCCCAGATATAGACTGGGATAGTAGGAGTGCAAAGGGCAGAGAGGAACAAGAGTTCTTAGAGTGAGTTCATGAAAATTTTCTTCAGCAGTATGTTTCCAGTCTGACAAGAAAGGGGGCAGAGCTAGACCTGGTTCTTGGAAATGAGGTGGGCTAAATGGAACAAGTGTCAGTAAGAGAACATTTAGGGGGCAGTGATCAGCGCATCATAAGGTTTAGGCTGACTATGGAAAAGGAGAAAGAACAGTCCAGCGTAACAATAATTAACTAGAATAAAGCCAACTTCAATGGGGTAAGAATGGATCTGGGCCTGTCACAAGGCTGGGCTGCTTTATTTTTCAAAATATGACTTTTCAACTTTGAACTAAGTGGAAATTTTGCAATTTGAACTGAGATTGAGACAGATTGCTGAAACAAACCAGGACACATTCCACCGTGAAGGTGAGAAACAAACAAATCACCCTCAGGGAAGTGTGAAGATAGAGACATTTTCCATTATCCAGACACCCATTGAAACTCATAACTGTCTAAGGAAGAGACATTGAAAATGCAAAGTACTGGATATTGAAACAATGGCCATGATTTTCTGGCCCCATTGAGGTGGGACCTACCTCCGGAGATTCGGTGGCCCAGCCAAAATCCCATTGACCTTTGGTGGGACTGGCTGATTCCAGTGGTGGATGGGGCCAGTAAAAACCCCACTCAACGACTGCCACAGACAGACACACTCAAAATCTCTTGGAAATACATAATGGGTGAAGTATTTCAAGGCAAGGCTGCCCAGCCACTAGAGAGAGAGATTGCAAGTGACACCAAGGGTGTCAAAAAAACCTTCAGCAGTGGGAACAAGCTGAAGGCTGCTTCCTCTCCCCCCGCCACCCCCCTCACTCTATTTTGTAATAAGAGTATTAGCTGGTTCAAGAAGCCAATTCTACCAGAAACCCACCAATGAACTGAGATCTTGTAATAATTGCAACATCTGTATCTGACCACACTGAGAATGCCGCAGTGTTTAAAACCTATGCCTCAAGGACAAAGGCCACTTAACCGTATATACTTTAACCTTTTTTTATTGGATTCTAATGATCCCTTTGTGTGTGTGTGTAAGCCCAAAGGCTGCATGCCGGCCGAATGCATTTTTATTACTTTTCTCAGATTTAGTGGTTAATAAATCAGCTCTTTCTTTTGATTCAAAAAAGCCTTGTTTGATTGGCTCCTTGTTGCTCACATCTTGAATAGTAAATACATTCTGATTTGGAAAAAACATGTCCTTGTGAAAAAAGAAACTTAAACCTTTGTTGTGACCAAGTGAGGAGGTTGAATGGATTGGAGCCAGTTGACTCCTCACCTGGTCCTAACAGAGTTGAGGCTCATGTCCGGAATTGTTCCCACAGATGGACAAAAGGATTGGAGCAGGAAAAGTAAATTGTTCCTTCAAAAGCCATTCAAAAAAGAGCAAATGATTTTCCTGGGTATGTAAAGCTAAAGCGCTAAAATGTCCACATTCATTGTCAATGCTTTTGTAGAACAGGATGAGATAACTGGCGAGAGGTTAAGAGCACTTTCCTTGGAAGAATTAAAAGGTAACGAGGCACTTGGAGGTGGAGTTTTGTTGAAATTTTAAAACAGGTGGCAAAGCATCTAGAGGTGGAAACTGAGGACACTGAAACAGATAAATTAGCGGCTGAAAAAATCAAATTGGAGCAGCGAAGATTGGAACAGGAATTTGAGGAAAAGGGTAAAGAGGCAGAGAGGCAAGAACGGGAGGAGGAGGGAGAATTCCAGGAAAGGGAAAGAGAAAAGGAAAGGGAGCTTAAATTAAAACAGTTTGAGCTGAGAAGGGAGGATCCCACTGTGCCCAGCGAAGACATCCATGGCGAGGGAACCACCCTTAGCTCAGACTTAGGGGCTGAGGCCCATTTAGTCCCTCAGGTTGACGAAGCAGAGGTGGAACCATTCTTTATCCCCTTCAAAAGGTTAGCACAATAGTTAAAGTGACCAGCACAACAATGGTCCCTGTTATTGCAGAGTAAGCAGACAGGGATAGCTCACAAAGTTTACTCCCTCTTGCCCGAGGAAAGTTCAACAAGATAAGAGGCAGCAAAAAGGGCTATTTTAAATGAATACCAGTTAGTGCCAGAGATGTACTGTCAGAAATTCCATACCGTCCGGAAACGACCTGACCAGACACATCTAGAATTTGAATGGCTTAAGCAACTTGCTTTTGACTGGTGGGTACAGGCATTTAAAATTGCAGCCACCCATGAAAATCTTCATGAAATAATTCACCCTGAGGAGTTCTGAAGCTCCTCACCTTTCCCAATAAGAACTCACATCGAGGAACAGAGAGTAACATGGAGCAGACAGGCAGAAACGCTGGCTGATGATTACGAACTTGTCCACAAACCCTCATCCTAAAGGAAACCCTTAACTCATCATCACCAACCAACTGAGGATAATAGAATGTGGGAGAGTGATATGAAACTGAGCACCCATGGGAGAGAAGGGACAGCTGGAAACACAGGGGGCTCTGCTCAGGTTAGGAAGGATGGTGCTGAGAAGAGGAGTGTGTGTTTTAACCTCCACGAGGCAGGACACCTCGATACTTATTGTTGGAGGTTATGGGAAAAACACATGGGATTTGTTGGGGCACAGAAACCCTGCACAGAAAATGAGAGTCAGATGGACAGCATAGCTGACCAGGCTATGGTTCTGACTTCAGCAACAAATCCCTGTAGACGCAGCACTGTGAGTGTGGGTGAGTTTAAAACAATACCTGAGAGGATTCTGTATTGAAAGGGAGAATAGCCACGTTCCCTCAGTGCGAGATGAGTAAGCCTATAGTGATACCAGGGGATCCAGGGACCAGCCAAACACTACAGCTGGGAAAATGCATGACCTTTCCATCAGTGAGTACAGTAAGTGCCAAGGCGTTGGTAAAGGGTATTGAAAGAAGGTACATGCCCATCCATTTATACTGGGTACACCTGGGGTGCAACCTTGTATCAGGACCGGTGACCATGGGAGTTGTTCCCAGTTTGCCTGTGGATAGGGTCGACCTGCTCCTCAGCAATGACCTGGTGGGGTCAAAAGTGAAAGCAGCCCCAGTCGTCTCAGCGAAGCTGACCAAGGTCAGGGAGACAAAACAGCTGCATGAGAAAGTGCCTGGCATTTTTCCTGGCTGTGTGGTAACCTGGTCCACAGTCAGAAAAACTCAGTCAAAGGAGGCTGAGTGGTGCCGCAAACAGATGACCTTACTGCCTGGTTATTTGAGACCTTTCCTGGGAGCCCAGAGGACCCTAAGGCGATAATAAGTTGCCTTCCTTTGTTGCTGCTCAGCAAGCTGACCTGTTGTTGAGAAGGTTAGTCCAGGCTGCCCAAGCTGAAGCTGAGGCAGAGTCAACCCCTGAGTGCTGCTCCACTAGAACGAGGTGCTGATGATGGAGAACCCCCTCCCACTTACAGACCTGCAAACCAAGGAGTGGACAGCAGGGGTGGAGTGCTGCCGGAGCAGCCCAGAACACCGGTCCAGCACCTTGCTCCGCCTCCAATCATCATATTAAGTCACCCTTTCCATATAACGTCGCTGGTATGAAAAATGGGTCAAAACTACTTTCCAGCACAACTGCATTGCGTGTCAGTTCCCTGCCCCCAATGGTCAGTGTCGGCTGCAGTGACTGTGGGCCGAGTCAGTCACGAGTGGACGCTGCAAGGTTTTAATTTTCTGGCCTTAAGCTAGATTGTCGCCAGTCATTGGCACCTGTTTAGTGTCTACACTTTGTGTGTCATTTTACCCCGACACTCAACTCCCGATGTCTCGAGGCGGCAGGTGACAGCTTATAAAATAAAATGGCCTAAAAGCCAGGGGCCTACTCAGTACTCACTGCCAGCCTAAAGGCAGAAAAGCCTCAGTCACAGCTCAGACAGGGCAAAGCAAACGGGGACAAATACACCCCAAGTAAGTGGAGAGAAAAATATACGACTGAAAAGTTAACTCCCATTATTATTCCTCTGTGTATATAAAAAAATGATACTACAGCTCCATTATTTCTCTTGAAGTAATAACTATGGATATAATATAAAATAGAAACGCAAGAGGAAAGAGAGGGAGGTTAGTTTTAATTTACTTGCTGGAGAGGCTGGAACTTGGGAAGTGTCCCTCACACAAGCGACTGTTTCTGAAGATCATTTCACTGAGTTGAGCCTAAATTCACATGGGCAGCCACAGCTGGAATAGTCAGTGGGTAAAATGGATTCTCCTGCTTTTCTTGGGGCTCTGAAGCAAAAAGACGAACAGGAATTGCCTGGCCCCGTTGGCGATGGGCATTGTGGTGGGCAGGAGGGGGGCAGAATTTGGCGTTAAGTCACAGGGTGACCATCCAATGGTGTGAGGTGGAATGCGAATCCCATTGGAGGTGGCGTGAACACTGTTTGCATCCTGGTCACGGGATGCAAAGCAGGGCCCGACCGGAATCATACCCCCCCATGCCAGGTTTACTGTTACACCAGCAGGAAAGCACGCTGGCCCTGAACGCGCCTGGACAAGTGTGACCTGCCGAAGTCAAGACTCACCGCTAGGCATTTGCTCAGATCACGGACATCCGAGGAGAAGAAGATGCTGGAGCCCCACAGCTACCGGACCCTGGGAGGATGTAATAGGGGAGAATGCTGCAAGTGGTGAGGTAGGCGTAAGGGGGGGAGGAAGGTATAAGGGAGGGAGTTTGGAGGGGGGGAGGTTGTCTGGGCGCAGGAGGGGGTAAGGGTGGAGGAGGGAGTAAGTGGGGAGATGTCCAGGTGAATGTGCATGGGAGGGGTCATTGACAGTCCCCCGGGGAGAGAACACGAGGGTGGGTGTGGCTGCAGGGAATGGTGAGTGTGAGAGGGAGCAGAGGGAGGCAATAGGATGGGAGGGTGAGAGTTTGTCGGTAGCAGCTGAAGGGACGGTGAGGGTAGTTGCTGGGGTCTCGGAGGCAGACACAAACCCCGGGGGTGGGAAAGGTGAGGTCGGGGAGGTAAATGTGGATGAGGCTGGGGTTCTTTGGGAGGTAGGGGACATGCACGTTCATCCGGACATCCTGGAATGATAAGGGGATGGAGCAGGTGGAACTGGATAGGCCAGTAATAGGTGGGGACAAAGGAGGGATTGACAAAGATATCATGAACTAAAGGAAAAAGGGAGCGTTAACGTTAGTGGTTAGTGCTAAAAAAAAGGGTGCTGATAGTGGCATAAAGGTAAGAAAACAGAATGTGATAACAGCAGAACAAAGGTAGCATTGTGTGAAAGAACAACATGGAACAAGTAACAGACGGCCCTGTGGGGGGTGGGGTGGGGAAGGGGACGGTGGTGGGGAAAAGGATAGAAAACTACAGATAAATGAATAAAAGTAAAAATAAAACAAGTGGATAAAAAAATAAAAATGAATGTAGAAGAAAGGGGATAAGAAAAAGGGGGTGAGGATGGAGGAGAGAGTTCATGATCTAAAATTGTTGAGTTCAATATTCAGTCCGGAAGGCTGTAAAGTGCCTAGTCGGAAGATGAGGTGCTGTCCCTCCAGTTTGCGTTGAGCTTCACTGGAACATTGCAGCAGGCCAAGGACGGACATGTGGGCATGAGAGCAGGGTGGTGTGTTGAAATGGCAAGCGACAGGGAGGTCTGGGTCATGCTTGCGGACAGACCGAAGGTGTTCCGCAAAGCGGTCGCCCAGTCTGCGTTTGGGAGGGGGATGAGATGTTGAAGGTGTTGGATAAGTGGACCAGGGCGTCCCAGAGGGAACGATCCCTGCGGAATGCTGCTGGGTGGGGGTGAAGGGAAGATGTGTTTGGTGGTGGCATCATGCTGGAGTTGGCAGAAATTGCAGAGGATGATCCTTTGAATGCGGAGGCTGGTGCCTCCTACATCTTCCCATGCAATTGCAGAAGGTACAACAGCTGCCCCTTTACCTCCTCCCTTCTCACCATCCAAGGATCCAAACACTCTTTTCAGGTGAAGCAGCGCTTCACTTGCACCTCCTTCAATTTGGTCTACTGCATTCGCTGCTTCCAACACAGCCTCCTCTACATCAGGGAGTCCAAATGCAAGGGAAGCGATATCAGGGGCCCTGGCAGTAATTTTCAAATCCTCCCTGGCCACAGGTGAGGTGCCAGAGGACTGGAGGACGGCTAACGTTGTCCCATTGTTAAAAAATGGAGGAAGGGATAGGCCAGGAAATTACAGGTCAGTCTAACCTCGGTGGTGGGGAAGTTACTAGGAAGAATTCTGAGGGACCGAATATATCTGCACTTGGAGAGACACGGAGTAATCAGGGATAGTCAGCATAGTCTTGTTAAGGGGTCATGTTTGACAAATTTGATCGCATTTTTTGAGGAGATAATCAGGAGTATTGATGAGGGTAATGCATTTGATATGGTCTACATGCACTTTAGCAAGACTTTTGATAAGGTCCCTCATGGCAAAAAAGTAAGCCCATGGGATCCAAGGCAAAGTGGCACGTTGGATCCAAAATTAACTGAGAGGCAGGAAGCAGAGGGTGATGGTAGAGGGATGTTTCTGTGACTGGAAGTCTGTTTCCAGTGGGGTTCCACAGGGCTCGGTGCTGGGGCCCTTGTTATTTGTGGTTTACATAAATGATTTAGATTTAAATGCTCAATAAGTATGATCAAGAAGTTTGATGATGACACGAAAATTGGTAAGGTGGTAAATAATGAGGAGGATAGTCGTAAACTGCAGGAGGATATCAATGGGCTGGTCAGGTGGGCAGAGCAGTGGCAAATGGAATTCAATCTGGAAAAGTGTGAGGTAATGCACTTGGGGAGGGCTAACAAGACAAGGGATTACGCTATGAATGGTAGGACCCTGGAAAGTACTGAAGATCAGAGGGTCCTTGGTGTGCATATCCATAGATCCCTAAAGGTAGCAGGGCAGGTAGATAAGGTGGTTAATAAGGTATATGAGATACTTGCCTTTATTAGCCGAGGCATAGAATACAAGAGCAGGGAGGTTATGCTGGAACTGTATAAAACGCTGGTTTGGCCACAACTGGAGTACTGTGTGCAGTTCTGGTCACCACATTATAGGAAGGATGTGATTGCACTGGAGAGGGTGCAGTGGAGATTTACCAGGATGCTGCCTGGGCTGGAGGGTCTGAGCTATGAGGAAGATTAGATGGGCTAGGGTTGTTTTCCTTGGAGCAGCGAAGGTTGAGAGGGGACCTGATAGAGGTGTATGAGATTATGAGGGGCATAGATAGGGTGGATAGGAAGGCATTTTTTCCATTAGTAGAGGGGTCAATAACCAGGGGGCATAGATTTAAGGTAAGAGGTAGAAGGCTAAGAAGGGAGTTGAGGAGAAATTTTTTCACCCAGAGGGTGGTGGGAGTCTGGAACTCACTGCCCGAAAGGGTGGTTGAGTCAGAAACTCTCGTAACCCTTAAGAAGTATTTAGATATTCACTTGTGTTGCCATAGTTCCAGGGCTATGGGCCAAGTGCTGGAAAATGGGATTAGTGTAATCAGATCTTTGTTGACCGGCGCAGACACGATGGGTCAAATGGCCTCCTTCTGTGCTGTCGAGGTCTATGAGCCTATGAGAGGCGTGTGTCTCTGTGCTGGTGGAGGGTGTGGGTATGTAAGCTTCCAGGCTGCTTATTTCCAGCTCTTCAATGGAGGAGGTGTCATCTTGGCTGGAGGTGAGGATGTGGATGGAACTGAGGGGCTGGCTGGCTGAGGGTGTGCGTGAGAGTTAGTGGTGTTGACCCTTGAGGTGTGAGATCCCTGTGGGTGTGTGATGTGTTTGCGAGTGTGTGAGTTGAGAGCGATGAGGTGGTTGACTTACCCTGCTGGCGCAGATGAGAGCATTCATCCTCTTCCTGCACTGGATGACTGACATCCTCTGTCCTCTGGTGGAGCTGACCGCCGCTGCTCCTGACTCCCAGGCCAGATTGGTGACTCTGGTGGACCTCCTGTGGCCAGAGCAGAGGTAGAGGACATCACGGTGACCTTCCACTGCGCCCCAGAGAGGCGTCACTAAACCTGGGAGTTGCCATCTTCTTTGCTTTCAGTGCTGTCACCTGGAGCAGTCCTGGTCTGTAGACATGAAGTAGGCAGTGCTCTGGTGCCCTTTAAATATGGTGCCCAGAGCGAGGAAGCTCTGAGGTCACAGTGGGGCGGGGAAACCTGAACCCACTCGCCACCGGTCCGGTGTGTTTCCCATGAATGCATTATTAATGAGGTGGGATGCGCCGGGAAGGGGATGATATGATGCGAAAACCTGCCATTGTGGCCAGTGGGTAAAATATCTTTCTTCATGCCCGCTACTGTCCTTAGTGGATATCTGGGACGATTCCGCCCTCAGAACTCCACAGTTGGATTACAAGGTTTAGTCAGTCATACTGCTTTGTTTAGGATCTGTGAAAAGATTGTTGCTTGAGCTGTATCATAATCAACCAGTCTCCTGTTCTCAGTAACAAATTCATGTTTCATAATTTCTAAAATCAATTCAATTGCTCAAATCTCCAAGCCAGAGAACCTGCTGTACATGTAACTAGGGGAATAAAAATCAAACCTTCAAAACCGCCTGATAGCAAGACAATGACAGTGAAACAAAAAAAGACATAGCCTCCTTTTTTTGTAGAGAAAGTGAAATGGGGAAAAATAGCCCTGTCAAACTGAGCAATAATGGAGAGCAGAGTTTCAGTGCTACAGCTGCCTCAGAGTCCAAACTGACCACCCAGTGTACATCCGAAACTGTTCCAGCGGCAGGTCTGTATCCCTGTGTGGATGTGTGGACAGAAGAAATGTGGAAGAGCAAAAAAGAGACATGTCCTTGGATAGACTCTCAGAATGAACAACTTGGGTGTGAAGTGTGTTCAAATATTGGTAACTTATCACTTTTCACATCCAAGGGGTTGAGACTTTCGAATGAATGATGTTTGTACCAAGTGTCAAATAATGCTGGGCATCAAATCAGGTGTAGCTCACAGACTATGGAGCAATACCCAGCTTTATTATTTGGCATTGCCGCAACCATAGGTTAGAACTGACAGTGGGTGACTTGGTGACAGAAGTTAGTGGAGTGAACCATTTCCATTCCTTTATGGAGAGGTTATACTCTGTGTATAACAGATCGCCTCTCATCAGAGACAACTGGCAAAATGCACTGATGAATTAGAGCAACACATTTCCAAAACAGGCCACGTTATAAGCACCAGATGGGCAGCAAGTTCATTTCGAGCAGTGTCGGCTGTGTGCTGCAACTATGAAGCATGATGTGTTCATTTTGAACTGGCAGTGAAAGATGAAACAAGGCCTGTGCCTAACAGGAGAACCTGAGGGTCTGGTAGAGAATTTCCTTCATCTGAGCTCTGATAGATGACATATTACATGAACTCAGCTGCTCTGAGTGTTTGCAGAAATGAACTACAACGATTGTGTAAGCAGATAACCTGATCCTTCACAAGCATACGCTTTTTGTGTGGCCTGAAAGAGTGACCTGGCACAAAAACTCTTGAGACCAAAGTTGGAGTCACACTGGGAAAGTTTGCAACGGTGTCGATAGGGAGCAACATCAGCTGGGTATCAGCACTCATGTTTGTCAGACTACACAGACTCCCACTCCTGACGCATTGGGATCCAACCCCATATGTCACAACCTGGCTGTGATGTCAGCAATCAGCAGAGGACAAGACCAGCCCCACCCTCTCGCAGAAATGTGGAACCGGAACCATGTGGAAACTATTGTGAAGCATCATTTTGGCAAGTAAAGTTTTCTGTAATTCATGTTTTCAATCGGCTTGAATTAAATAATTCAAATGTTGCAGAATGAAATTCTAGCTGCACTAAAGGCTAATGATTCAAAATACCATATGATTCAAGACAAAATGCCTACCTCCCATCAGCACTAATATTTTTCACTTAAAAAGCTGAGTTTTACTGATTTTTGAGGACTCAAGTCATTAGTTCATAGGAGAATTTCCTGAGACTGAGCTCTGATGTATGATATCACTCGCCTGCTCTCAGTATTTGCAGAAACAAACTACAATGATTGTGTACGCAGATAATCTGATCCTTCATACGTGGTCTACTTGGACTTCAGCAAGGCTTTTGTTAAGGTCCCACATGGGAGACTGATAACGAAGGTAAGAGCCCATGTGATCCAAGACAATTTGGCAAATTAGATCCAGAATTGGCTGAGTGGCAGGAAGCAGAGGGTGATGGTCAAGGGGTGTTTTTGTGACTGGATGCCTGTGTCCAGTGGGGTTCCACAGGGATCGGTGTTGGGTCCCTTGCGGTTTGTGGTCTATATAAATGATTTAGACTTGGATGTAGGAGGGTTGATCAGTAAGTTCGCAGATGATATGAAAATTGGTGGGGTGGTAAATAGTGAGGAGGATAGCCTTAGATTACAGGAGGATATAGACGGGCTGGTCAGATGGGCTGATCAATAGCAAATGGAATTTAATCTGGATAAGTGTGAGGTGATGCACTTGGGCAGGACAAACAAGGCACGGGAATACATGATGAATTGTAGGACCCTGGGAAGTACTGAGGATCAGAGGGACCTTGATGTGCATGTCCACCGGTCCCTTAAGGTAGTGGGGCAGGTAGATAAGGTGGTTAAGAAGGCATGTGGGATACTTGCCTTTATTAGCCGAGGCACAGAATATCAGAGCAGGGAGGTTATGCTGGATCTGTATAAAATGCTGGTTAGGCCACAGCTAGATTATTGCGTGCAGTTCTGGAATCGGCATTATAGGAAGGATGTGATTGCACTAGAGAGAGTGCAGAGGAGATTTACCAGGATGTTGCCTGGGCTGGAGAGTTTTAGTCATGAGGAGAGATTGGATAGACTGGGGTTATTTTCCCTGGAGCAGAGGAGATTGAGGGGGAACATGATTGAGGTGTATAAAATTGAGGGGCATAGATAGGGTAGACAGGAAGGAAATTTTCTCCTTGGTGGAGGGATCAATAACCAGAGGGCATAGATTTAAGGTAAGGGACAGAGGTTTAGAGGGGATGTGAAGAAGAATTTTTTCACCCAGAGGGTGGTGGGAATCTGGAACTCACTGCCTGAAAGGGTGGTAGAGGCAGAAACCCTCATAACATTTAAGAAGTATTTGGATGTGCACTAGCGATGCCATGGCATACAAGGCTATGGGCCTAGTGCTGGAAAATGGGGTTAGAATAGTTAGGTACTTGTTTGACCGGCACAGACTCGATGGGCCAAAGGGCCTTTTTCTGTGCTGTAGACCTCTATGACTCTATAAAACAACATAATTGTAGATTTAGAGATGATATGGCCAACACACTGTTTGGAGCCCCAGCACTTCAGAATTTGGCACTACACCCCTGGAGGACAGTGATCCACCAGGTCGTGGTGCTGCTGAGATACCGTGGGGGAATATTAAGGCCAGCACATGAAATCCTGAAGGCTGGACATGCCGGTATCTGAAAAACCCAAGCCCACATCAGCCAGGATTTTTACTGGGTGGGCACACCCCCCACAGGGCTGTAGTAAGGTTTTGCAGAACCTGCCACACCTGCCAGGTTGTGGGAAAGTCCCAACCTGCAATGAAGCACCTAGGATCCCTGTGCCTGCTTTTCGGGAGCCATTCAGTCAGGTGTTAGTGGCCTGTGTGGGGCCTCTGCCCAAAACAAAGGGGGCTCCCAATTTATCCCTACCTTCATTGATATGGCTCTCCGCTTCCCAGAGCTTCCCTTCAGAACCATATCTTCCAAAATAGTGGTAGGGGAATTAACATAATTCATTACACATTATGGGCTGCCCCCTGAGATCCAGTTGGATCAAGGCTCAGATTTCATGTCCCCAATATTCCAGGAAATCATGGGTAACCTGGGTATGACCCAGCTGAAAGCTTCAGCCTATCACCCACAGTCACAGGGGGCACTAGAATGGTACCTCCAGATCCTAAAACTGATCAGGGCACACTGCCACCAGTACACTCATGGCTGGGGTAAAGGACTAGATTTTCTCCTGTTTGCTACCAGAGATTAACCCAATGAGTCCACTGGCTTTACTCTGTTTGAATTGGTTTACGGGCACCAAGTGAGAGGTCCTCTGAAACTAATCATGGGAGTATTTTTAGAACGTGTTAGACAACTTAACCGTGTTCGGTTATCAGCTCACTCGAGCCTGTGATGTGGCTTAAGATCACTTAAAAATCTCCCAAACAGCTACGAAAAAACAGAGCACTGCAGAGCCCAAATATTTCAGCCAGGAGACTATTCGCTGTGGAGCATCCGGGATGCTGAGATTGTCGTGGGCAGCACGTTCAGTGAGGTGGTCACTGAACAGGCAGAAAGGGGATGGGTGACCACCAGGCAGAGTAGGGGAAGGCAGGTAGTGCAGGAGTCCCGTGTGGCCGTCCCCCTCTCTAACAGATATACCGTTTTGGATACTGTTGTGGGGGGGGGAGATGACTTCTCAGGAGAAAGCAGCAGGAGCCAAGTCCATGGCACCATGGGTGGCTCTGCTGCTCAAGAGGGGAGGAAGAAGAGTGGTAGGGCCATAGTGATAGGGGATTCAATAGTAAGCGGAACAGACAGACATTTCTACAGCTACAAAAGAGACTCCAGGATGGTATGTTACCTCCTTGGTGCCAGGGTCAAGGATGTCTCGGAGAGGCTGCAGGGCATTCTGAAGGTGGAGAGTGAACAGCCAGTGGTCATGATACACATTGGTACCAATGACACAGGCAAAAACAGGGATGAGGTCCTACATATAGGAAGTTAGGACATAAATTACAAAGTAGGGCCTCAAAGGTACTAATCTCAGGATTACTACCAGTGCCACGTGCTAGCGAGAGTAGAAATAACAGGATATATCGGTTGAATATGTGGCTGAAGAAATGGTGTAGAGGGGAGGGATTCAGATTCCTGGGACATTGGCACCGTTTCTGGGGAAGGTGGGACCAGTACAAACAGGGCAGGCTGCATCTGGGAAAGACCGGGACCAATGTCCTCGGGGGGGGCGGTGTTTGCTAGTGCGTTCGGGGAGGGTTAAACTAGAATGGCAGGGGGGATGGGAACCTGAGCAGGGAGACAGAGGAGGGGGAAACAAGGATATAAATGAAAGACAGAAAAGTAAGAAGCAAAAGTGGAAGGCAGAAAAAACTGGGGCGAATAACAAATGGGGTCATAGTGCAAAATAAAGCTAAGGTGACTAACAAGGTTAAAAAGACAAGTCTACAGGCATTGTATCTTAATGTGTGGAGCATCCACAACAAGGTAGATGAATCAACAGCGCAAATAAATATAAACGGTTATGATATAGTTGCAATTACGGAGACATGGCTGCAGGGTGACCAACGATGGGAACTGAACATCCAGGGGTATTCAATATTTAGGAAGGACAGACAAATAGGGAAAGGAGGTGGGGAAGCCCTGTTAGTAAAGGAGAAAATCAATGCAATAGCAAGGAAGGATATTGGCTCGGAACATCATGATGTGGAACCTGTTTGGATGGAGATAAGAAACACTAAGGGGCTGAAAACATTGGTGGGGTTTGTCTATAGGCCCCCAAACAGTAATGGAGATGTAAGGGAAGGCATTAAGCAGGAAATTAGAGATGCATGCAATAAGGGTACAACTGTAATCATGGGTGACTTTAATCTACATATAGATTGGACAAACCAAACCAGCAATAACACTGTGGAGGAGGATTTCCTGGATTGTGTACATGATGGTTTCTTTCAACCAATACGTTGAGGAACCAACTAGAGAGCAGGCTATCCTAGACTGTGTATTGTGCAATGAGAAAGGATTAATTAACAATCTTGTGCGGTCCCTTGGGGAACAGTGACCATAAAATGATAGAATTGTACAATACGATGGAGAGTGAAGAAGCTGAATCCGAAACTAGGGTCCTGAATCTAAATAAAGGGAACTACAAGGGTTTGAGGCGTGAGGTGGCAATGATTGATTGGGGAACCTTACTGAAAGGGTTGACAGTGTATATGCAGTGGCTAATAGTTAAGGAACATATGCATGAATTACAACAATTATTCATTTCTGTCTGGTGCAAAAATAAAGCAGGAAAGGTAGCTCAACGATGGATTACAAAAGAAATTAGGGATAGTGTTAGGCCCAAAGAGGAGACATATAAAATTGCCAGAAAAAGCAGCAAGCCTGAGGATTAGGAGCAGTTTAGAGTTCCATAAAAATGGACAAAAAGATTGATCAAGAAGGGGAAAATGGAGTATGAGAGTAAACTTGCAGGGAACATAAAAACTGACCGTTAAAGCTGCTATAAATATGTGAAGAGAAAAAGATTAGCAAAGACAAATGTAGGTCCCTTACAGTCAGAAACGGGGGAAATTATAATGGGGAACAAAGAAATGGCTGAAGAATTGAACGTATATTTTGGTTCTGTCTTCACAAAAGAGGACACACATAGTTTCCCAGAAACGTTAGGGAACCAAGGGCAGAATTTTCCTGTTGGCGCGTGGGGGCGGGACCCACATGCCAAGGCGTAAAGTGATGCGCGGTGACGTCGGGCTAGCGTCCAGATGTTACCACGCGCCATCACGATATTTCACTGGGCGAGCGCACGATGACATCCGATGCGCGCCCACCATTAAGGGTCTCTTAAGGCCCTTGAGGAACCAATCGATAGCAATTTTTTGTGTCAGCACACGGGCGCAACGGGCAGGTGGGTAGGACACATTTGTATAAACCTCGTCCGCGGGCAGGATAAGAGGGTCAGTGAGGTCATGAGTGTGCACTGCCAAATATTGTTTTTTCAAAGCTACTTACAAGGCCTGTGTGATCTGCAATACTTGAAAACGTATTCCAGCTGCTTGGTCTGGACTCACAGCCTTCAGGTCAGCTTTCTGCAGGGAGGAATCTTTCTGAGCCTGCAGCTTTCAGGAAGCCTTCCCTTAGCCTGGGAATGGGAGGTGAACTCTGCACTGGAGGCACCTCCTCTGAGGGGGAAGGGAGGGCTAGAAGGGGGAGGAGGCCAGGAGTACACATTCAGCCTCCAGGGGAGCCACCTTTGTGAGGAGAGGCGCAGGCACAAGGGGTGCAGGGCCAAGAGGTAGACCAAGGTGGAAGGGGCCACAGAAGATGCCACTATCCTGCTGCCAGGGTTTACAGGCGGCGAAGCAGCTATCTCAATATGTCTGAGGTGCACGGCTGAAGGAGGCTCCATCTCTCAATGGAGACAGTCAACTATATCTGTCAGATGATAGGCCCTGAGATCTCTGCAAACTGTGTGTGTGGACACCCCATGCCAGTGGCTCTAAAGGTCACAGCGGCCCTCAACTTCTATTCATCTGGCTCTTTCCAGGGCTCGGTGGGTGATCTTTGCGGTGTCTCCCAATCAGCTGTCCACACTTGTGTCAAACAGGTTACAGACGCTCTGTTCAGATGGGCATTGACCTTCATCCACTACCGCTGTGACCAGACAAGTCAGGCACAGCGAGCCAGAGGCTTCGCGGCCATTGCTGGCTTCCCCCGTGTCCAGGGTGCTATAGACTGTACACATGTGGCCATCAAGGCGCCAGCAGGTGAGCCCGGTGCCTTCACCAACAGGAAGGGCTTCCACTCCATGAACGTGCAGATAGTGCGTGATCACAGGATGCTGATTCTACAAGTCTGTGCAAGGTACCCAGACAGCTCCCACAACGCCTACATCCTCAGACACTCCCAGGTGCCGGGGCTCTTCAGTGCTCCAGCCCGGCTGGATGGATGGCTGCTGGGTGACAAGGGCTATCCCCTCAGAAGGTGGTTCATGACGCCTCTCCGCCATCCAAGAACAGAAGCTGAGCGGCGGTACAATAGGAGCCATGGCACCACAAGGGCGGGGGGAGGGGGGATAGTGGGCCTGGTGCACAGTTCGTGCATGCGCACGAAAGAGGACTTCACTCTCCCTGAGACACGGAGCTGCTTCAGACTCCCTGAGACACGGAGCTGCTTCACTCTCCCTGAGACACGGAGCTGCTTCACTCTCCCTGAGACACGGAGCTGCTTCAGACTCCCTGAGACACGGAGCTGCTTCACTCTCCCTGAGACACGGAGCTGCTTCACTCTCCCTGAGACACGGAGCTGATCCAGACTCCCTGAGACACGGAGCTGCTTTCCTCTCCCTGAGACACGGAGCTGCTTCACTCTCCCTGAGACATGGAGCTGCTTCACTCTCCCTGAGACACGGAGCGGCTTCACTCTCCCTGAGACACGGAGCTGCTTCACTCTCCCTGAGACACGGAACTGCTTCACTCTCCCTGAGACACGGAGCTGCTTCACTCTCCCTGAGACACGGAGCGGCTTCACTCTCCCTGAGACACGGAGCTGCTTCACTCTCCCTGAGACACGGAACTGCTTCACTCTCCCTGAGACACGGAGCTGCTTCACTCTCCCTGAGACACGGAGCTGCTTCACTCTCCCTGAGACACGGAACTGCTTCACTCTCCCTGAGACATGGAGCT
Source organism: Cetorhinus maximus (assembly GCF_964194155.1). Lineage (NCBI taxonomy): Eukaryota > Metazoa > Chordata > Chondrichthyes > Lamniformes > Cetorhinidae > Cetorhinus > Cetorhinus maximus. The sequence continues at coordinate 101,830,501 of NC_135896.1, forward strand.
GCTTCACTCTCCCTGAGACACGGAGCTGCTTCACTCTCCCTGAGACACGGAGCTGCTTCACTCTCCCTGAGACACGGAGCTGCTTCACTCTCCCTGAGACACGGAGCTGCTTCAGGGAGATTGAAGCACTTTTTAATAAAATTAATAAAGCCAATAAAAATTTAATGAAATATGTGACTGTGTCACATGGGATGGGGCATATTTTTAATGTCAAAATAAAGTTTTTATTTAATTTGTATTAGCTTTAGGAAACTTCTTCCCACTCGTGGATGAGGTTTGCTAAAAAATGTAAAGGCCGCTTGGCCTTTTCGCCTGCCCGACTCCCGTTAGGTTGGACGGGCAGCGTGAATTTCCAGTTAATCAGCTCGTCAAGGGCCTTTCAATTATCGGCAGGTGCGCAGCCAACTCCGGCGCGTACCCGCAGAATGAAATATCGCGCGAGTGTGCGATGACATCAGGACGCACGCCCGCCGAACAAAATATCGCGCGAGTGTGCGATGACATCAGGACGCATGCCCGCCGAACGAAATATCACGCGAGTGTGCGATGACATCAGGACGCACGCCCGCCGAACGAAATATCGCGCGAGTGTGCGATGACATCAGGACGCACGCCCGCACGCCAAACATGAAATTCTGGCCAAGGTGTAAGTATGAAAAGAGATTGGCAGCCAACATAAAAAGGGACCCAAAAGTCTTCCGTAGGCATATAAATCGAAAAAGGGTGGTTAAAGGAGGAGTAGGGCCGATTGGGGAGCAATAAGGGGATTTATACATGGAGACAGGGAACATAGCTGAGGTATTAAATAAATACTTTGCACCTTACTTTACCAAGGAAAACGATGCTACCCACGCTGCAGTGAAAGCGGAGGAAACCCAGTCACTAGAAGGGTTTAAAATTAATAAGGAGGAGATATTGGATATACTGTCTGTACTTAAAGTTGATTGGACACCAGGACCGGATCAGATGCATCCAAGGATACTGATGGAAGTGAGAGTGGAAACTATAGAGACACTGGCCATAATCTTTCAGTTTTCCATAGACTCAGGGGTGGTGCCAGAGGCCTGGAAAATTGCAAACGTTACACCCTTGTTCAAAAAAGGGTGTTAAGATAAGCCCAGCAACTATAGACCAGTCAGTTTAATTTCAGTGGTTGGGAAACTTCTAGAAACAATAATTTGGGACAAAATTCATAGGCCTGACTTTCATCTTTGGTGGGCGCTCCCTATGGATGGACCCGGGAGAGGCCGGGAAATGGTCTGCCAATCGCGATGGCCCCCCACCCACGACTTCACACTGGCTGGCGCTGAAAAGCTCAGCACTGCCGGGTTGGGGGTGGGGGTGGGGGCAGGAAGAGGGCGGGTGATTACATCACCACAGGTGTGGGTGAGCACTGTGAGAGAGCTCCCCGAAGGCAGACAGCTGCCTCAGGGAGCTGCAGACCTACAAATGATGAAGTAAAGGTTTAAAAAGCTGCAAAAAAATGTCCATGCATCACAATAAAGCACCTGAAAATATACCTCCTAAAAATGCTGTCCAGAGGTGTTTTATTTCATTTCCTAACGGAGATTTCAACCCGCCCTTGGATGAGGTACGGTGAAAAATGTAAAGGCCGCCTGGTCGATTTGCCCGTCTGCCAACCGCAAGGTTGGATGGGCCACGAAAATTTGGAGACAATTGGGCCTTTAATGGGCTTAATTTCCCTCTTAATTGTCGGCAGACGCGCTTCCGACACTTTGCGGGCACCCACTGAGTGAAATATCGCGCGAGTGCGCGATGACGTTGGATCGGTGGTTGCTGCTGCTCTAACTCGTTTCTTTGGGGTGGATGAACATTGTGCTCGTCTCCTTGTCACTCCTTTCACTTTTTCGTCATCGTGTGGGTTGTCTCGATGTCCTCTGTAGCTGAGGAAGAGCGTTCCTGTGACTAGGCTTGTGCATTTTGCTGTTGGCAATGGCCGGCTGCTACCAGGTTCCAGCATCGTTTGTATCCTTGGCATGCTGGCTGGGATTTGCAGTGTATGCTCAATGGTGGCCATGTTGACCTGCTGTATGGTCATCGGGGCCGGAGGTTGAGGCTCATTGGGCTGCTGGTCACTCTCTTTTACATCCTCCACTGGAGGCATCATGGTTACCTCCTGGGGGTTTGGCTGGTCTGAACATTGAAGGTTTTTCAGCACCTGTAATGAGAATGGACAAACCTGCTTTGCAAAGAAAGGAGACAGTCCAGAGGTGAAGTCCCAGTCTGGATACTCTTGTTTGTTTGAGTACTCAGGAATTTGCAGTTCTGTGTGATTAACGACAGTGGCTGTCTTGATATCTTCTGCCATTTTGAGGAGATCCAGGGCTACACAGGCATCTCTGCTCAAGAGAGAAAGGCTGGTTACAGATGACGTACATCAGCTTGAAGATTTGTTTGCCACCATCCCTTAGTGGTTCCAGAATCATGCCTATAACTGGAAGTCAGATTCCTATGGGCCCATAGAGCGGTGTGTCTGTTGTTTGAACCAAGAGGTCTCTCAGCCACCGTTCTTTGTCTGACAGGACCATAACACTGGCCCCCATGTCCAATTTAACATTTACTAAATGACCATTGACTGAAATGCCTGAATTCCAAAATAAGAAACCAAGATCTTTGACCTCGCCCAAGAAACAGGGCTGTGTCTCTCCCTGACTCACAGTCTTGACTTTGTGGGTGATCTTTGAACCTTCTGTGCATTTCAGAGCTTTTTCCTTGCAGTTTGCTGCAGTGTCCAAACCTGTTGCATTGGAAGCACTGGGCAGGACTCACAGGACATTGATCTCGCCTGTGGGGCACTCCGCTGCACAGTGTTGGCATGGTTGTTCTGCTGCTGGTTCAGGCATTGCTTTCCCTGATTTATAGTGTGCCTGTGTCTTTGTTGCTTAACTATCTGGACTGTGGGTTGGCCTCTGCTCCACAATGATTTTCTCTTGTTAAAATGGTCCTGTGCTGCTCACAGAGCGCTAACTGTCTAACTATCTGGATTGCCTTCTCCAGGGTTAGACCTTCCTTTGCTTGCAGGAAGTCAGAGAGTGCATCATGCCCTACTCCTACTACCAATAGTTGTTTGGTAGCAGGGAACTTGAGTATTGCTCCAAAAAGAGACATGTCTAAGCCTTTTGCCTTGCTCTCATCAGGGCACTCACAAGAATACCAATACTAGGGGAAAGCAGCAATTTGTACTGTTTGTGAAGAAAGTGCTGATTGTTTGGCCAAGTGGCGTTGCCATGGAGAATACACCAGTGATGGTGACTGAGAGTTAACTGCCAAGAATTATATGAAATTTAAACCAGGCAGCTTGGCCCTAATTGGTAAAGACGTTTCCCTGAGGAATGAGTCAGTGAATGGCTGTCACTTATTTTGTTTAGCTGAAAGAGGCGCAATGTGTGTACATGTTCATTCTGTCTGCAAAGAACAGGGCCCCGTGTATACATAAACCTCTATCATTGGCAACCCCTACGGTAACCAATTAATTGCCTAACCCCATAAAATACATGTGTGAGTCTGAAGACAACTGAGGTGGGGTGGGGGTGGCCCACCCACCCCCCTCCCCTGCCAGGTTTTGGGTCCATCACCAGGACCTCCATCATGATGGTAAAATTCTTGCCCATGTGTACCATGCTACACTTCACTAAGGAGGTGCTCACTAAAATTTCCCAGCTCTTATAGCCAGAACTGCAGCCTCAGAGCAGGATGAGGATGGAGCGGCCAGTGGAATAAAATTAGGAAGTGTTGTTTCACATAAAAAGTATTGGAAACCTGGAACTCTCCCAAGAGGTTGTGAATGACGAGTCAAATGAATTTTCAAAGCTGAGATTGATAGATTTTTTAATCGGCATGGGTATCAAGAGATCTGAGTAAAAGGTGGGTAAATGGAGTTGAGGTTTAGATCCCTTATTAAATGATGAAACAGGCTGAAGGGGCTGAATAATCTACTCCTGCTCCCTCTGTCACTATGATTCTACGCACCGATATGCAGAACCAATTAAGGTCTCTGTGCAGACAAATCAAAGAGAAGAAATTGGTTGAAGCTTGGCTATTGTACACAAAGGTAGGGGAAGGGGGATCTTCTAGCTGCTTCTGAAATGCGTTCCTTACCCCAGGTGCTTTTCCAGCCCTGGGACTATTGATTGCCTGTTATGTTCCAGAAAGCCAGATTGTGATGGATAGATCAAGATACTATATAAGCTTTGCACACTTTTGTCAGCATTTATTTACAGAGGTGCACATTCCAAACATGCACCTCCTAACCCAACCATCACACTTTCAGCCTGTTCCTGTTTTTAGCAACACAACCCCCCACAGTTAATGTCCACCAATTCCATCCAATTAAATTCAATTAATGTACAATTAATAGACCCCCTGACTTCCGCTGTGAATCACATGAATACAGTGGCCAGTGTGCAGCCTGGATTGTAAAAAAATAATCAATTAGCTCCATCGTACCAATGGTGCCTGTGTTTGGCCGTGCAGTAAGAACACTTGTACAGGCACCTCTTTTGGATTAGTCCCAATAATGACTCTGTTGGCCTTTGTATGCTGGATGCTGTGGCCTAACAGAGCCCCTGTGTCCCGTGTTCCTGCAGTGAAAATGGCAGGAATCATGGTGAAGGTAGATTTTTTCTCATTCACATGTTGTTAGTATGTTTGGCCATATATGATAAACACAGTTGCTCCTGTAACAAGCAGCCCATGGAAAGAAATGGAGAGGTGCAAATACAGCAAACAACCCACCTCACGATATACTGAAACATTGACAGCGGGGAAATGGAAGCCTCGGCAATTGTGCGGCATTGAATTGTTCTATTTTACCAGATTTTGTCAGTTATGAAAGCAGAACACTATTATTTCATGCTGAAATGCAACTGGCAGTTCTTAAAATGTGATCATGTTTTTGAATAATGAAAGATAAATGATTAGCAACAGGACAGCACTGTTTGAAATTAAACATGAATTTTCACTTCTTGGGAATGCCAAAGAAATTAACCTCCAAGATATTACCTGGAATTTCTCCAAAGTAGTCTTATCCCTATTGGAACTACTGAAAGAGCCCTTATCAGAAGTTTCTATGGCAACAAGAGAAAAGTCGAGTTGCTAATTTAAAATGATAACGTTCACTGACCAAACTAAAGATAGTGATATTTGTTAAGATTTTTTGGTACTTATTTAATTTTAAATAAGACAAGTAAACTGTGAAACTTGTTGGTATGATTCTACTTCAAGGCACCAACCTTTCAAATTACTGCCTCTCTCCTAAAAAGTGTTTTAGCATTGCCCTGAAAATTGTTCACTGTAAGTACACACTTGTGAGTCCAAATTCTGTGCAAAAACCAAGCAGGCATTGCTTAACACTTAAATTAAAAAGCAAAATACTGCGGATGCTGGAAATCTGAAATAAAACCAGAAAGTGCTGGAAAACCTCAGCAGGCCTGTCAGTGTCTGTGGAGAGAGAAACAGAGTTAGTGTTTTGAGTCCAATGTTACTCTTCTCCTTCCTCTTCCAAAGAAGAGTCATATTGGACTCGAAATGTTAACTCTGTTTCTCTCTCCACAGAAGCTGACAGACCTGCTAAGGTTTTCCAGCACTTTCTGTTTACATGTTGTTTAACTCCTGTTTAAATAGTGGAAATGATTGTTGAACACACTCATTATATTTTATATCTGGAATCTTCAAGATAAATTCCATTAATAATGAGATAGGCCATTGTAGCCCACCATGATCATTTCCAGCATCTATATACTGACAGCATCCACAAGCAATGTTTTTCATAAAATAAACTCTGAATTTACATTGAGGATTTGGCTATATATTTCATTATAAATATTTCATTAACTTTGAATAAAGAAAACTTGGTAACCCAGAAGGAAGAGACAGTTTGAGCAGTATTCTTATTTCCCAGTTTTTACTGTTTTTCATTCTAGGCAGGGAAACTGGAACCTGTGTTCAATTGTGAGTTGCTTGTAGTTAGCTTTAAGCTACCTTCGTACTATTTTACAGGGCACAGTTTCAGAATTAGGGGTTGCTGGTTTAAGATGGAGATGAGGAAGAATTTTGTCTGTCAGAGGGTTATGAACCTTTGGAATTCTTTACCCTAGACAGCAATTGAACAGGGTCATTGAATATATTGAAGGCTGAGTTAGATTTTTGATCAACAAGGGGGTTAATGGTTATGGGGGACAGGCAGGAAATTGAAGTTTAGGTCATGATTTTATTGAATGGCAGAGCATGTTTGAGGGGCTGTATGGCCTAACCCTTCCCCTGTTCCTTATGTTCTTATGTACATAAACCAACATAAACTGATCATTTTTCTGTTGCATGTGATGCATTATGTGTATTGTTAATTTAAGTGAAAAAAATGTTAAGTAGTATTCAGATTAGAATTCATGATCAACCTTTTGATCTCTATCTTCATCTGTAGCTTTAATTATAAACAAACATGAATCTTTCATTTCCTTTCCCTTTTAGTCGGTACATTTCAGAAATGAATTCTTTGTGTGGAGCTAAAAGCCCCTCTGGTGGTGGTCGATGATGCATCAAATATAACTCATAGCACCATACTGCTGATAGCAGATTCATAACATATCCTGTGTGCAAAGAAGAAACACACTGTTTGCAAATAACAAATAGCACATTGAAGGGGTGTCTCCCTTTGTGTGTTAATTTTAATGAAAAGGTGCTGATAAGCAAATGTATGCACAAAACTGGCATGAAGTCATCCCAGACTTTGTTCACAAATACCTCTTCTCTCAGTCTTTACTCTGTCTGGAATCTATTTGAATAATAATCATAGGAAAAATTCTAAAGATTTGTTAAAAGTAAGTGAAAAGAATATTGTACATTTTTTAAAAGGAAGGGGCACATACAAAATAAACAGTGGTCCATAACTCAAAGCCAGGACTGGAGATAGCTTTAAACAGGAAGAATTTTTAGTATTTCCATAGTGACAAACCGGGGAATTGAAAAGGTTTATTGTGCCTCGATGTCTGTGCTGTAAAGATGTCATACAATACTGCGTTTTTCCATATTTTAAAAAAACATATCAAGGTAAAATTAAAAGATGTTTTCATTTCAATTTAAAGTTATTAAACCACGTTAAATTAATATAAATGAGGAAGATACATAATTTATAAAAATAAAATTGTGCAGGAAAAAATAAATATAGGAAAATAAAAATGGTATTGGAATATACAATGCAGATCATACATTGTTGTAATACACCTTTAAAGGATATCAGCATGACATCACTAGAAGTGAAATGTGTCATGTGATCCAGTCTTAGTCTCACTTTTGCTTTGAGCAGAGCACACACAGCTCTGATGCCTTCAAGCTTTATATCTATATATAACTGTTCTCATGTGCCTAGTCTTAATAAATGAACTCACAACGTGTTTACCCAGTCCCTTGTGAGCGATTGGTGCATCATGTCTTGTACAGTAAATAATCCAAAGTATTATATCATTATAATCACACAACATGGTAATCAGCAGTGGTAAGACAGGTGGCAGCAAGATTAAATACAGATATGACATGGTGAACAGCCTCAGATCATGCTGCATGGCATGAGAAGGCCCTTAACATTTTGGTCAGACTGCAGTGAAGTTGCAGCATCAGGCAATGTTGAAATCACAGTGCCGTGAATGTGAGAAAAAGCTTTGGAGACACAGTGCCAAGCTAATGCTCAAGTAAAGAGCTGGGAAGCAGACAGATCCCTCGTGATGAGGTTGCAGCATGTAGACTGCCAGTTCCGTGAGTGGGAGAGTGCGTCGAGAGGATCAGCACCAGACAGGAATGGCGAGTGACAAAGGTGTGGGCAGGATCGATAGTGAGCGAGGGAGAGTCAAACAAGAGAAAAAGGCATAAAAATTTGGCCAGAGAAGATTGTGGTTATAATGGGTGGCTTCGGGAGTTGCTGAACAATAAATTGAATAAAATGCAAAGGTGCCATTACTTTGTGGTGCGTTCCTGCCACACCTCGTCTTTGTGGGTGTAGCTTTGGAAAAGTGTGTAAAAGCGGCTACAGTGACACGCACCCCAGGTGGTACAGAAGAAAGAAGGTCAAAGGGATATTGTCAGAATATCCACAAAATTTCTCAGTTTGAATTGGGATGCAGCTGACCTACTGAATTCAGAATGTTTAAACAACGTACAGAGCCAAGGTTTCTTGATTCATGTGTGTCTGAACCAGACAAGCAAGCCATAAAAATTCACTTAGCAATTGGGAATGAAGGTCTACACAGGCTGAACATGTCAGGATTAACAGAAGAAGAGCTAAATGATCCCCAAAAGTTATGGACTACATTGGAAGACTGGTTCAGAGTCAAGTCAAACTTCCATATTCATCGACTAGAGCTCATGTCACTTTGATATAGAACCCATGGACCACTTCATCAGCAGGTGCAGAGAAAAGGGTACATACTGTGATTTTTTCAAACGCAGATTTAGCAGACAGAATTGTGGAGTTGGCGATTGCATCAACTCCCATGGAAGCATTCCAGAAAGATCTGCTAGACAAGCCCAAAATGTTTAGCATTGAGGAGCTACTCAAGGATGAACATAAGTACAAAGTGATCTTTGCATATTGACAAAGCTTACAGGTCCAAAGTACAAACCAGCTTGTTGAAGCATTCATGAGAACACCCAAATCAAACAAGAGATGGACTTCTGGGTGCACCATGGAAATGCCCAGTTTTCCATCAATTCTGCAAGGCATGTGGCAGAAAGGGCCAATGGCAGTGCCAGTGCACTAGAGCAAGGGATGTTGTGGCTACAAAGGGCTGTGCACTGATCCAAACAGACCGTACACAATGGGTACCTTCAAGAAATAAGGATGACCATCGGTATCCTGTTAGAAACATATGCGTGAAGTTATTACCATAAAATGATGATGATGTGCATGATGAGACGAAGAGCAGTGAACACATATTTCAAACTGTCAATCTCATGGAAAACATGGACGCCATCACACCAGCTGAAGTGTTTGCCAAGATTCAAATTATCTATTCTAAGAAAGTTAGTGACTATTTGTTATTGACCAAGATTGACACAGGGGCAAGTGCCAACATACTACCCTTGTAAATTTTAAAAGACATTTTGGAACACATTGTTATGATCCTTGACAAGAACCCCAGGTTTTTGGTAAGATTCAGTTTGGGACCAATAACGTTTTGATTAAAGTAGACAAAGTTTGAAATTCAAGGCACTTGCCCAGTGAATCAGAAAGATAAAACAATTTACAATATCTTTCTTTTACTCCTAACATTCAGGGTAAATATTAGGCACATGCAAATTAACAAGTCAACTGTGGTCAAATACACCCCACTACACAATAAATGGTAGATGCAACCAAGACAGAGTCCATGGATCTCTCAGCAACCCACCCAGACATCAGGAACACTGTGAGTCAACCAATCTCAATGAAACACTGTGTCTCTCAGGAGGAATTTCAGTCCTCACCCTTGAAGATCTAATCTTGGAATCATCTCCAAAAGTCGCTCCAATTTGGATGGCATTAACAATGGCCCACCTCATAGGGTCTTAATCTCACCTCCCAAGATTCCGCTCCCCTTGGATTTCCAAGTATGCACTCTAGCACCAACTCACAAGCACAAGGTCAGCTCTTTGGCTGCACCAGGCAGAACACTATTGTTCCAGTGAAATGTGTCATGTGATCCAGTCTTAGTTTCACTTTTGCTTTGAGCCGAGCAGACACACAGCTCTGATGCCTTCAAACTTTATATCTATGCGTAACTGCTCTCATGTGTCTAGTCTTAATAAATGAACCCACAATGTGTTTACCCAGTCCCTTATGAGTGATTGGTGCCTTGTGTCTTGTACAGTAAGTAAGCCCAAGGTATTATGTCGTTATGAAAGCACACCATATACAAGGTGAAACTGTTCAATAGATTCATGATTTCTCGATGCCTTTGTCACCTTAAGATCCAAAAATTCCAGCCCTCACCTGGCTGGCCTCACAAGATCCACCCTCCATAAACTTCAGCTTATCCCATTATCCCTATCCTGTCCTTGCTGAGACATATTGGCTCCTGGTCCCTCAACATACCCAGTTAAAATTCCAAGCCTTATCTTTAAGTTAGTTTAAGGCCCCCTCTGTTCCTACCCTAGCCCTATAAAACTTTGAAAACTATTCATTCCTTACACATCTCCTTGTCCTTTCACCCCACCATTGACAGCTGTGCCTGCAGTGATCTAGGCCCTACACTCTAAAATTGTACCCCCCTCAAACATTTGTGTCTCTTCACTTCACTCTCATTCCTTAGAACCCATCCCTGATCAGGCCTTGCTAATTTATCCTTCATCGGTTTGATGATTGTAAAGGAGCTTGTGGGTAAATCAGAATCTTCTTCATATTCATGATGTCATTGTATCTCTCGCAATTGGAATGTTAAATCTTTTTAGGAACATTGGGGACAGGAGCAGAAGTAGGTCATTTGGCCCATTGAATCTTCTCTGCCAAACAAATTGATCATGGCTGATCATCTACCTCAACACCACTTTCCTGCACTGTCCCCATATCCCTTGATGATTGGTCTCTAGAAACCTATCGATTTCTGTCTTGAACATGCGCAATAACTGAGCTTCCACAGCCCTCGAGGGTAGAGAATTCCAAAGCTTCACCACCCACTGAGTGGAAAAATTCCTCCTCACTTCAGTCTTTATTGACCTACCCCTTATTCTGAGACTGTGTTCCTTGGTTTTAGACCCCACCAGCCAGGGGAAACATCCTTTCCGCATTTATCCTGCCCCTTAAGAATTTTGTAAGTTTCAATAAGACCCTCTCATTATTCTAAACTCTAGAGAACACAGGCCCGGTCAGCTCAACGTCTCCTGATAGGGCAGTCTCGCCATCCCAGGATTCAGTCTGGTGAACCACCACTGCACTCTCTCTATGGCAAGTATATTGTTCCTTAGGCAAGGGGACCAAAACTGTACACAATACTCCGGGTGTGATCTCACCAAGGTTCCATGCTATTGAAGCAAGACATCTTTACTCACTCCTGTAATCAAATCCATTGTGATAAAGGCCAACAAACCATTAGCCTTCCTAATTGCCTTCCTAATTACCTGTGTGTTAGCTTTCAGTGACTGATGAACAAGGACACCCAGGTCCCTTTGGACATCAACACTTCCCAATCTCTCACCATTTAAGAAATACTCTGCACCTCTGTTCCTCCGGACAATTATCCACTTGCACTCCATCTGCCATGTTCTTGCCCATTCACTCAGCCTGTCCAAATCCCCCTGAAACTTCCTTGCAACCTCCTGACAATTTACATTCCCACCTAGTTTTGTGTCATAGGCAAACTTGGAAATATTACATTTAATCCCCACATCCAAATCATTGATATAGATTGTGAACAGCTGGGGCCCAGTATCGAGCTTTGCGGGGCCCCACTAGTCACAGTCTGCCTAAGAATGACCTGTTTATTCCTACTCTCTTATTCTGTGTGTTAACCAATTCTCAATCCATGTGAGTATATTTCTCCCTATCCCATGTGCTCTAATTTTGTTTCCTAACCTCCTGTGTGGGATCTTATCGAAAATCTTCTGTAAATTCAAATACACCACATCCACTAATTTTCCCTTATCTATTCTGCTAGTTACATCCTCAGAAAACTCCCAACAGGTTTGTCAAACAGGATTTCCCTTTCACAAATCCATGTTGACTCTGCCCAATCATATCATTATTTTCCAAGTGTCCACTTATCACATCCTTTATAATAAGTCCTAGTATTTTCCCTACTATTGATGTCAAACTAACATCTAACAATTCCCTGTTTTCTCTCTCCCTCCTTTTTTAAAGAGTGGGGTTACATTTGCTACCTTCCAATTTGCAGGAACTATTTCAGAGTCTGTAGAACTTTGAAAGATAACCACCAATGCTTTCACTATCTCTCCAGCCACCTCTTACAACACTCCAGGATGTGGATCATTGGATCCGAGGATTTATCAACTTTTAGTCCCAGTAATTTCTCCAGAACTTTCTTACTAATGCGAATTTCTTTGAATTCCTCATTCTCACCAGTCCTGTCGATCTCTATTATTTTTGGGAGATTTCTTGTATTTTCCTCTGTGTAGACGGAATCTCCTGGAATCACTGGTTAATCACACCTGCCAGCTGCTCCACGAACACCTGCATCCGAAAGGACTGGGAGGCAATCCCATGCTGGTGGCATTAATGGTCACTGGTGGCCTAAGCTTCTAAGCTCCTTCCAGGGCTCCACTGGGGACCTGTGCGTCATTTCCCAGTCAGTAATGCACAAGTGTATCTGGGAGGTGACAGATGCTCTGTTCAGGGGAGGCCATAAATATGTCAGATTCTGCTTGGATCCTGAGAGCCAGGCCACCAGACCATTGGGTTTTGCAGTAATCATAGGATTTCCACAAGTGCAAGGGGCTATTGACTGCACACATGTGGCCTTGAGAGCTCCCTGGCATCAGCCAGCTGCATTCATCAACAGGAAAAGTTCTCACTCTTTGAACGTTCAACTAATATATGATCGCATCAGAGAAATCCTGCAAGGTTGTGTGCAGTTCACAGGGAACGCTCATGCTGCCTATATTCTCAGCCACTCCCAGGTGGCACAAGTGCTTGATCACCTCATTGATTGCAGGGCTGGCTGGTTGGGAACAGGGATATCTCCAGAAGACCTGGCTGGTGATGCCAGTTCACCATCCACAGATGGGGAGAGCTACAATGCCGCACATGCCTCCACCAAGGCCACTGTTGAGCAGATGGTAGGCCTCCTAAAGATGAGGTTTAGATATTTGGACCACGCAGGTGGGGTTTTCTAATACTCACCACCGGGAGTGCCCCGGATAATTATTGTCTACTGTGCCCTGCACAACCTCACACAACAAACGGGTCTTTGCCAGGGAGAGACATGGAGGATCAAGATGTCTCCTGTGACGATGAGGATGGGTGGATGTCACAGAGGCACAAGACAAGACCAGGGCAAGGATAGGACGTGGCAGACAGGCCCGTGACAATCTAATAACAGATTCCAGGTCAAATGAGCTGCCAATCCTTACCCTTTCCACTGTTTTTTTCATTTCTCTGCTGGCTGGCAGGCCTTAGCTCCTGCTTTGGGCCACAGCTTAGAGTTTCCTTTCATTGGTCTTGTTTTCTGATGGATGGAATAAATTGCACTATTTCACGTTAGCTCTGCTGCTAGTGTGATCCTTTTGCATGTACCAATCTGTGCTGATAGACAAATCACTTGTGCCAAAAGTACGCATCAGTCCCTGCACACCTTCAGCACCTGTAAGGAAACATGACTCTCTTACCTTGGCTCCACAAAGCCCAGACACATGACACATTGGAGGTAACATACTATCTTATCTCAGCAGGGATGCACTCATGTCACTCTGACACCTGCCAAATGGGGAGGGTGGCTTGTGGAGAACTCTTTCAGGTGGACCAGAGACAGGTGCATAGGTAAGAACAGCATGAGTAGACTCTTTGTCCCCTCTAGATTGCTGCACCGTGCACCTTGATCAAGGGTCGTTGATTTCCTTCAATACCCCAAAATCCCTTGACAACTTTATCAAATCTACTGATCTAATTGATAAGCGTACTCAATAACAATGTCTCCACTGTCCTATGGGGTGTTTCATTCCAAGCAGGACTCCTGTACTACCTGCCTGACACTCCTAGAATATCTGGCAGTCACCCATTCCCTCTCTGCCTGCATGCTCCTATCCTGTATTGTGACCACCTCTTTAAATTGCTATTCACATAGTTCGATTCACAAAGTTTTGCAGATGTGCCACAGTGGCTGCAGCTATTGCTTGAGTTCTGAAACACAGAGCTCAAGTTTTTTTACAGCTGGTGACACTTCCTGCACATGTACTCATCTAGGGCAGGTGAAGATTCCATGAGTCCCTACATGACACAGGATGTACATTCCCAGGCGGCCAGACTGCCCTGCCATACCTTAGGCTTACTTTCAGACTATTTACTATCAACTGGAGACCAGAAAATAGAAAGTAAAATTATTCACCCTTACTCACCAATCAGCTCCTTCTCCTGTGCCTATAAGGTAGGTACTTAAGGGTTATGTAAAACTTTTAGGCTTTTCTATAACCCAGCTATTACACACCTTTCCTAAATGTAGTGAATTAATCTAAGTATTTGCACACAGATGCTTACAATAGAATACTCACCAGCCAATCAACTTACAACTATGCTGTAATATTAGTTTGTTTTCTTCACTCTTCCTCCAAATTCAGCATGTGCCAATTGAAGCAGCTAATGGTGCACCTCTCCGGCTCCCAGGTAAGTGTAAACCTCGAGTCTCAGCCTCAATTTATAACCTGATAGGATTAATTAATGACCTCATAGTGAAGATGCCTCTAGGTAGCATGATCATAATATGATTGAATTTTACATTCAGTTTGAGGGAGAGAAGAGTGGGTCCAAGACTAGTATTTTAAACTTAAATAAGGGCATGAAAGCACAGCTAGCTAAAGTGAGCTGGCAAATTAGGTTAAGGGATAGGTCGATAGGGATGCAGTGATGGACATTTAAGGGGGTATTTCAGAATACACAAAATAGATACATTCCAACGAGAAAGAGAAGAAAAATTCCAAGGGGAGGACCCACCATCTGTAGTTAACTAAAAAAATTAAACATTATTACCAAACTTAAAGCAAAAGCACATAATTGCGCAAAAATGGGTAGCTGGTCATAAGACTGGACAGAATATAAAAACAGCAAATAATGAGCAAAAGATTGATAAGGAAGGAAAAATTAGAGTATGAGAGAAAGCTAGCTAGAAATATAAAAACCTATTAAAGCCCTATAGATATTTAAAAAAGAAGAGTTAACAAAGTGAGCGTTGGTCCTATAGAAAGTGAGTCTGGGGAATCAATAATGGAAAATAAGGAGATGGCAGATGAATTGGACTATTTTTTTGCATCAGCCTTCACTATAGAGGATACAAGTAATATCCCAGAAATGGAAAGGAAAGAGGAACTCAGGAAAATTACAATCACCAGAGAAGTGGTACTGAGTAAATTGTTGGAACTGCAGGCTAACAAAACCTAACAAAGGACTTCATCCTAGGGTCTAAAAGATTTGGCTAGTGAGATAGTTGATGTGTTGGTTTTAATTTTCCAAAATTCCCCAAATTTGGGGAAGGTTCCATTAGATTGGAAAATAGCGAATGTAACTCCTTTGTTCAAAAAGAGTGGGGGACAAAAGTAGGAAACTACAGGCCAGTTAGCTTAACATCTGTCAAAGGGAAAATGTTTGAAGCTATTATTAAAGATGTATAGCAGGGCACTTAGAAAACTTCAGGGTAATCAGGCAGAGTCAACATGGTTTTGTGAAAGGGAAATCATGTTTAACCAATTTAATAGGGTTCTTTGAAGAAGTAACATGTGCTGTGGATAAAGGGGATCTGGTGGATGTACTGTACTTAGATTTCCAGAAAGTATTTGATATGGTGCTACATCAAAGGTTAATGTGGAAAATAGAAGTTCATGATGTAGTGGGTAACATATTGACATGGGTAGAGGATTGTCTAGCTAACAGGAAACAGAGGGTAGGCATAAATGGGTAATTTTCTGATTGGCAAGATGTAACAAGTGTTTTTTAAATTAATTTATGGGATGTGGGCATCGCTGGCTAGGCCAGCATTTATTGCTCATCCCTAATTGCCCTTGAGAAGATGGTAGTGAAATGCTTCCTAAGCTGCTACGGTCACTATGGCGTAGGTACACCCACAGTGCTGTTAGTGGGGGGAGTTCCAAAGGGATCAGTGCTGGGGCCTCAATTTTTTACAGTTTATATAAATGACCTGGATGAAGGGACTGAAGGAATGGTCACTAAATTTGCGGATGACACAAAGATATGTGGGATAGTAAGATGTCAAGAGGACACAAGGAGGCTACAAAGGGATACAGATAAATTAAGTGAGGGGGCAAAGAGCTGGCAAATGGAGTATAATGTGGGAATGTGTGAAATTGTCCATTTTGGCAGGAACAATAAAAAAGAAGCATATTATCTAAATAGTGAGAGATTGTGGAGCTGAGATGCAGAGGGATCTGGGTGAACTACTGCATGAATCACAAAAAGTTAGTATGAGGTACAGCAAATAATTCGGAAAGCTAATAGAATGTTATCGTTTTTTGCAAGGGGAATTGAATACAAAAGTAATGAGGTTATGCTTCAATTATACAGGACATTGGTGAGACCACATCTGGAGTATTGCATAGAGTATTAGTCTCCTTATTTAGGGAAGGAAATAAATGTGTGGGAAGCAGTCCAGAGAAGTTTTACCAGGCTAATAGCTGGAATGGGTGGGTTGCATTATGAGGAAAGGTTGGACAGGTTAGATTTGTATCTGCTGGAGTTTAGAAGAGTAAGAGGCAGCTAATTGAAATATATAAGATCCTGAGGGGTCTTGATAAGGTGGAGAGACTGCTTCATCTTGTGGGAGAATCTAGAACTAGGGGCTACTGTTTAAAAATAAGGGGTCACCCATTTAGGACAGAGATGAGGAGAAATTTTTCTCTCAGAGGGTAGTGAGTCTCTGGAACTCTCTTCCTCAAAAGGCAGTGGATGCAGAGCCTTTGAATATTTTTAGGGCAGAGTTGGGTAGATTCTTGATAAGCAAGGGGGTGAAAGGTTATCAGGAGCAGGTGGGAGTGTGGAGTTAAGGTTACAATCAGATCAGCCATGATTTTATTGAATGGTGCAGCAGGCTTGAAGGGCCGAGTGGCCTCCTCCTGCTCCTAATTGATATGTTTGTATCCTCCCACTCCAGACTGGTTCCATGCCAAGTCTGCCGCCTCTCCAACTCCCAGGTAAGTGTAGGCCTAGACCCTCAGCCTTGATTTATAACCTCCCTCTCTGGACTGGTTCCACACAGGTCCACTGCCTCTCTGATTCCCAGTTATTCTGGGATTATGTTAGACTCCCAGTTATCCTGAGACTCACCCTTATCAGTTATTCAGTTTAACTGACTGTTTAGCTGTTTCAACAGCATCTTGTGTTTGATGTATTTTCTGTGAAAGAAGAAAGTTTATTCCTAAATGCCACACTTATTGAGCGTACATTTATCAGTATGTCAGTTTGATTCTTGAGTTAGACAGTTGTGGATTCAAGCTCCATTCTAGGACGTGAGGACATCATATAGGCTGATACATTAGTATGGCACTGAAAGAATACTGTATCGATGGAGCTTTTGGACAAGATGTTGGCCGGGATTTTCCATGCCCACCGCCTTCGGGCGTGTTTGGTGAGCGGACAATATGGCAAGAAGGCCAAAAATCAGTTTCACGACTTCCACTCTGCCAGCTGATGGTGGGCCGCAATCCCCACCATCGGGTGTCAGGAACTTCATTGTAATACACCAGTATATCATTGTAAGGTAAGCCTGCCGGACTCATCCTCCCACCGCTGGATCGTCTCCCACATCAGTGGGAAAACACGCCAAAGTGTTTCAGAACAGCAGATATAAGGCATGCATTTGGTGGGCTGCACTTCACCCGGGATTTTGAGGTTTGTCTGCCTCCCTTGCTTCGGGCAACACTCGCAGTCACCAGCGCCAGGCTTCACAGGCAGCACCACATCACTTTTAGGGGGCCTCATGGTCAGGTCTCCACCTACCAGAGCAGCCATAAGGCAGGGGGGGGCTTTTCAATGGCTGCAGGGCTAGAGCTTGCTTGGAGCAGGTGGAGAAGTGGCCTCAGGCAAGGGAAGAGGCTGCAGGGCGAGGGCTGTACTGGGGAAGGGGGGTATCCCAGGGTGTGTGTGTAGGGGCCACATGTTGATCTGTACAAGTGGCCTCAAGATGGTGTGGGCTGAGGAGGCAGTCTCCAGAGGAGATGAGGCCAGATGGTGATGTGAGGATGTGTGTGTGAGAGTGGGTGGTGATTTCCAATGAGCTGATAGTGAGTGAGATGCCAGTGAATGTGTGATGGGCTTGTGAGTGTGTGAGTTTAGAGCGATGAGATGGTTGCCATACCCTGGCAACATGGATGAGATCATTCGTCCTCTATCTGCATTGGAAGGCCAACCTCTCCTGTGCAGCATTGGCACTGACCACCACTGGCATTGCCTCCCAAGCCAGAGCGGTAATGTAGCTGCCCTCTTGTGGCCCGAGCAGGGGTAGAGGACATCACAGCGGGGCCTCCACGGTATCCAAAAGGCACTCGAGGGCTGCAGTCTTCTTGCCTTTCGGGGTCATGTCTTCTTTGCTGCAGCCCTGGGCTGGAAGCACTGTGGTGCCTGGCGTGATGAAGCAGCGAGGGGACGGTGTGGTGGGCGAATGAGAGCCCGTTGCCATGGAAACGGCGTGTTTCCCAGGAATGTATAAGTAATGTGGCAGGTTTGGGACGATACGGAGTGAAAACCCGTCATTGCAGCCGTTATGTATTTTATATAAATACATATTTAAATTCACAAAGCTGTTCTAGATTTAGATGTTATTTTACCCGCCCGCTCCCGCACTTAGTGCAAATCTGGAACAATTCTGCCCATTAACTTATCACCCTGTCAGGTGCATGTGAAAGATTTCATGACAAATATTTATTTGAAGATGAAAGGGATTTCTCCCAGTGCACTGGTCAATATTGACCCTTCAAACAATACCACAAAATATTACTTAATAATTTTTCTCATTTGTCATTTTTGAGATCTAGGTGAGAACAGATCGGCTGCTAAAGTTGTTCATATAACAGTAAGATCAAAAATATTTCATTAGGTAAAAAGCATTATGAAATGCCAAAAGATGATGAAAGGCACTAAAAAAGATGCAATTCTTTCTTTCTTTCTTAAAATGTCCTGAAAGGGACTGTTAGATAGTACATTAAGTAAATTCAGACCTGATCAAGGACAGCAAAAATGGTTAAAATTATCCTTAATATTTGACCTCAGGCTAATTTTATAGCTTTTCTTGATTCCAGTTTGCATTTCAAATCTATCTGATATTTCGTCTATGTGCTTTCTGTGGAGACCAAGTTTTTATAGGGCCAATATTGGTTTAACCAGAACTTGTTTATTTTTTTTCTTTCTTAAGGCTGTTTCCACTTCTACTTTAATGTGATGTCCCTCACACATTCCATAGAACCTTCTCTTCAAACCCACTTAGTCCTGTTTAAATGCTGAAACTTTGCAGGTTTTGCTGCATAAATCAATGGATTCACAAATCATCACATTTCTAAAACAAAATCACAGTTATGGTAATCTATAAATTTATATAAATACATATTTAAATTCACTTAGCTGTTCTAGATTTAGATGAAATGTTTCATCTCAGAATAATAAATGTCAATAATACCAATTAATTTGCATTTCTTGATCTTAGAGAACAACATGTAAAGACTCTCTGTTGCTTTTGATCATTTCCCGGGTGTGCAGTGCCCCAAGAGGGATAGCGACCATAGCTACTTTGACTGGCAGCAAGTTTCCTGCTCAGAGGCCTTCAACATCCACTCCACCCCTTGAGTAGGCCCAACACCACTACCTTCTGCCTGGAGGAAGCTGTGTAAGTTCCACACGGTGCACAATACTTCATAATTCTGCGGCTGCAAAAAAAAAGTCACCAGCACCTCACCTGAACGCTGTGTGATGATTAGCCTGAAATTGTGTCAGTGGCGTGTGTGGGTTGGGAAAGAGGGGCCCCTCACAAAGCTGAACAAAAAGCCTTTTTAAAAAGGGGGCAGGTCAAGTGCCAAATCAATGTTAGACGCCGACTGATATGACCTGGCAAACCGCTCTGTGGGTTTTGGGCACATGCACCCAGAAACACTGATAATGGCCCAATGATGTGACAGGCAGCTATCCCAAATCAGAAAGGCTTGTCAGAAAGGCACAGCAATAATCACGGGAGGTTTTAATTTACATATAGACTGGAAAAGCCAGATGGGCAAATGTAGCCTGGATGAGGGGCTGCATAGAATGTTTCCGAGGTAGTTTCTCAGAACAGCATGTCCTGGAGCCAACCAGAGAGCAGGCTATACTAGACCTGGTATTGAGCAATGAGATGAGATTAATTAATGATCTCATAGTGACAGCGCCCCTAGGTAGCAGCGACCATAATATGATTGAATTTTACATTCAACTTGAGGGGGAGTTGAGTGGGTCAGAGCCTATGTTTTTAAACTTAATTAAAGGCAATTATGAGGGTATGAAAGCTGAGCTAGCTAAAGTAAATTGGCAAATTAGGGATAGGTCAATAGAGATACAGTGGTAAATATTTAAGGGGATATTTCAGAACACACAGAATAGACACATTGCAATGAGTAAGGAAAAGTCCAAGCGACGGACACACCATCCGTGGTTAACTTGAAAGGTTAAAGATAGTATCAAACTTAAAGAAAAAGTATATAAGTGTGCCAAAATAGGTGGGAGGGCAGAAGAATGGACAGAATATAAGGAACAGCAAATGATGACTAAAAGATTAATAAGAAAGGAAAAATTATAGCATGAGAGAAAGCTAGCCAGAAATATAAAAACAGATAGTAAGATTATCTATAAATATTTTAAAAAGAAATGAGTTAACAAAGTGAGCGTTGGTCCTGTAGAAAGTGAGTCTGGAGAATTGATAATGGAAAATAAGGAAATGGCAGATGAATTGAACAGGTATTTTACATCAGTCTTCACTATAGAGGATACAAGTAACATCCCAGAAGCAGCTATAAAACAAGAAGTGGAAGGGAGGGAGGAACTCAGGAAAATTACAATCACCATGGAAGTGGGACTGAGCAAATTGCTGGATCTGCAGGTTGACAGGTGCCTGGGTCCTGATGGACTTCATCCTGGGGTCTTAAAAGAAGTGGCTAGTGAGATAGTTGATGCATTGGTTTTAATTTTCTGAAGCTCCCTATATTCAAGGATGGCCCCATTGGATTAGAAGATAGCAAATGTAACTCCATTATTCAAAGAAGGAGGGGGACAGAAAGTGGGAAACTACAGGCCAGTTAGCTTAACATCTGCCATAGGGAAAATGTTAGAAGCTATTGTTAAAGAAGCTACACAGGCACTTGGATAAGTTGAAGGTAATAGAGCAGAGTCAACATGGTTTTGTGAAAGGGATATCAAGTTTTACCAACTTATTGGAGTTTTTTGAGAAAGTAACATGTGCTGTGATGTTGGGAAATAGAGATAGTTTAAGTAGTTATATTTGTATTTGTGGGTGTTAAGAATGAGTTTTAGCTTTAATGTTTAAGTTTGATTTGCATTCCTGTCACTGTGTGTTAAGAAAGGTCAAATTGAATTTTAGTTTCACTTTAAAATGGTGCCTGAATTTCTAATGAGGTATTTTACGCCTTAACCTAAGGTAAACAAACAAGAGTAGAAGAATCGGACTGCTGCCTAGTAACAGGGGTCCAGAGAGGCAGGTCCCTCCTACAGACACACACAGGAAGAATTGGACTGCTGCCTAGTACCAGGGGTCCAGAGAGGCAGGTCCCTCCTACAGACACACACACAGGAAAGCTAGAAGCAGCAGTTTGTTTTGGAAGCTGTTGGAGTTCAGCAGGTTTTGAAGATAGCTGCCAGAGATGTAGCCTAGAAGGGGCAGATAGTCAGCTCCAAGCAAAAGTTGGTTGAAAGTAGCTGCTAGAGAGAGGATGGAGCAAAGGGGACAGATAACCAGTCCCAAGCAAAGGAAAAACCCCAAAAATCCAGGGAAGTGGAACAGGGGAAAGTGTCAAGCAGACCTTCTAGTCAAGGGAAGGACAGGAACCTGGAAAAGGTCCTGTTAAGTGAAGTTAAGAGTAAGGGATAGAGAGAAAGGCTCCAAGCTTCAGATTTAAAGAGGCAAAACCTGCAAAAAGCAGATTTAAAGTGAGAATTGCTTGCAAGAAGCAAGAGGTCCAAAGAGATGGCTGAAGGTCTGTAACTCTTTGCCATGGGCATGGGAAGCAGTGGGACTGTTAAGGCTGAGTTGGTGAGAGAGAGCGCATGGAAGGCAGCTTGAATGCATGTGGTGACCCAGGGAAGAGGAACATCAGAAGGAGAGTTCAAAACCCCGGAGGTGAACCCTTGTGGAAAGCACCTGAGAGAAAACATCAGTTTGGGAGAAGATTCCAAGGTGAGGTCTTGGAGAGTGACGATTGGAAACTCTTGTGTGAAGGATGGAATTCAGTGAGACTGTTTGGTTCACAATGTGACAAGCATCTGAAGGGGGTTGAAGAGAGATCCATAGCATCTGGTTGAGGTGGCATCTATCACTTGGTTTCAGAGTGTGGTGTGTCTGACCACAGGTCGCTATTGGTTTACATGGACAATGTCCTTACTACGAACTTTAGGGTATTAGATAGTTTTTGTAACTTGTGCTATCCTTACAAATCTGTATGTATCTGTTATAGTTGTAGGTGAAGGAATATTGTATTATAATTCATCTTTTCTTGTTTAATAAATGTTTTATGCTTTGGTTAAAGGCTCATTAGCTGACGTTGGTGAATCTGTTCAGTAGCCACTCTCCACCTATCTAAACAAACAAATTAAAAGTTAGGATCTATCAAGCTGGGCTCCACTTGGGGATTAGGCTTGTTCAGAATAACCTCAGCCAGGATCATAACAGTGTATAAAGGGGAACTGGTGGATGTACTGCACTTAGATTTACAGAAGGCATTTGATAAAGTGCCATATTAAAGGTTATTGCAGTAAATAAAAGCTCATTGTATCGGGAGTAACATATTGGCGTGGATGGAAGATTGGCTGGCTAACAGGAAACAGAGAGGAGGCATAAATGGGCCTTTTTCAGGTTGGCAAGATGTAACGAGTAGTTTGCCAGAGGGATCAGTGCTGGGACCTAAACTGTTTAAAATTATATAAATAACTTGGATGAAGGGATGGGTGGGATGGTTACCAAATTTGCTGATGACACAAAGATATGTGCGGAAGGAAGTTATGAAGAGTTCATAAGGAGACTACAAAAAGACATAGATTGGCTAAGTGAGCGGGCAAAGATTTGGCAAATGGAGTACACTGTGGGGAAATGTGAAATTGCCCAAATTGGCAGGAAGAGTAAAAGAGGCATATTATCTAAATGGAGAGTTTGCAGAGCCCTGAGGTGCAGAGGGATCTGGGTGTCTTAGTGCATTAGTCGCAAAAGGCTAGATTGCAGGTACAGCAAGCAATTAGGAAAGCCAAGTGTTATCGGTTATAGCGAGGGGAATTGATTACAAAAGTAGGGAGGTTATGCTTCAGTTATACAGAGCACTAGTGAGACCACACCTGGAGTACTGTGTACAGTATTGGTCACCTTATTTAAGGAAGGATTTAAATGCATTGGAAACAGTTCAGAGAAGGTTTACCAGACTAATACCTGGAATGGGTGGGTTTCCTTATGAGGAAAGTTTTGACAGGTTAGGCTTGTATCTGCTGGAGTTTAGAAGAATAAGAGGCGACTTGATTGAAACATATAAGATCCTGAGGGTACTTGACAGGATGGATGTGACAAGGATGTTTCCTTTTGTGGGAGAATCTAGAACTAGGGTCACTGTTTAAAAATAAGGGGTCACTCATTTAAAATGAGACAAACATTTTCCCTTTCAGAGGGTTGTGAATCTTCGGAACTCACTTCCTGAAAATGCGGTGGAAGCAGAGTCAGTGAATATTTTAAGGCAGAGGTGGATAGATTCTTGATAAGAAAGGGGGTGAAAGGTTATTGGGGGTAGGTAGGAATGCGGGATTGAGGTTATTATTAGATCAGCCATGATCTTATTGAATGGCAGAGCAGGTTAGAGGGGCCCAATGGCCTACCCCTGCTCCTGGTTTCTATGTTTGGATGGAATCACAGAAGGGCAGCTCTTGTCATTCCTCACACAATGATGGATGCCGACCACTCCAGAAGTCACCGGGACCAACCTCCTCCCCTCACTTACAATTTATTCGCACCCACTGGGCTTCCAAAGGAACAAAACCAAGTAATGCCGCTGAGCCGAGTCTGGGAATTTTGTGGCTGCTGTTTTTGTTTAAAAAGTGTGTATTCAGCTAATCTATTCTTAGCAAGAAGAAACTGGGAGAAAACGGATATCTTCGAGTGTCATTCACCTAATTATGAATGATTTGATGTTTGCTATGGCTAAGACATGAGACATGAACATCTGGCTTAACTGCCTATTACCGTTACCCCTTTACCAAACAGAATTATCCAGCAGGACTTTTAAACCTGCCAATGGTGACCTCACCAAAGAGCTTCATTTATTAGAAGGAGTCCAGCTTGATCTACCATCTGACTGGGAGAGCTCGGGCTGCTTTCTACCTTCGTTCATATGGATACAGGGTGGGGGCAGCCTTCCCGCCTTGAGAGATGATGATTTGTGCCGCAAGAGGTTAACTCTGGTAGTAAACATCGTCTGGTGAGGCACAGGAGCCTCTCTGGCAGGTCAGTCTCTGGCAGGACAGTCTCTGGCAGGACAGTCTCTGGCAGGACAGTCTCTGGCAGGACAGTCTCTGGCAGGACAGTCTATGGCAGGACAGTCTCTACCAGGACAGTCTCTAGCAGGACAGGTTATGGTAGGAGAGAATCTGGAAGGACAGTCTCTGGCAGGACAGTCTCTGGCGGGACAGTATCTGGAAGGACAGTATCTGGCAGGACAGTATCTGGTAGGACAGTATCTGGCAGGGCAGTGTCTAGCAGGACAGTCTCTGGCAGGACAGTCTCTAGCAGGACAGTCTCTGGCAGGACAGTATCTAGCAGGACAGTATCTGGCAGGACAGTATCTGGCAGGACAGTCTCTGGCAGGACAGGTTTTGGTAGGAGAGAATCTGGAAGGAAAGTCTCTGGCAGGACAGTCTCCGGCAGGACAGTATCTGGCAGGAAAGTATCTGCCACAACAGTATCTGGCAGGACATTCTCTGGCAGTACAGGCTCTAACAAGATAGTCTATGGTAGGACAGTCTCTGGTAGGAAAGTCTCTAGGAGGACAGTCTCTGGTAGGACAATCTCTAGCAGGACAGTCTCTAGCAGGACAGTCTCTGGTAGGACAGACTCTGGCAGGACAGTATCTAGCAGGACAGTCTCTGGTAGGAAAGTCTCTGGTAGGACAGTCTCTGGAAGAACAGTCTCTGATAGGTCAGCCTCTGGCAGGACAGTTTCTGGCAGGAAAGTCTCTAGCAAGACAGTCTCAAGCAGGAAAGTCTCTGGCAGGACAGTCTCTGGCGGGACAGTATCTGGCAGGACAGTATCTGGCAGGACAGTCTCTGGCAGGGCAGTCTCTGGCAGGACAGTATCTGGCAGGACAGTATCTGGCAGGACAGTCTCTGGCAGGACAGTCTCTGGCAGGATAGTATCTGGTAGGACAGTATCTGGCAGGACAGACTCTAGCAGGACATTATTTGGCAGGACAGTCTCTAGCAGGACAGTATCTGGCAGCAAAGTCTCTGGCAGGACAGTCTCTGGCAGGACAGTCTCTGGCAGGACAGTCTCTGGCAGCACAGTCTCTGGCAGGACAGTCTCTGGCAGGACAGTCTATGGCAGGACAGTCTCTACCAGGACAGTCTCTAGCAGGACAGGTTATGGTAGGAGAGAATCTGGAAGGACAGTCTCTGGCAGGACAGTCTCTGGCGGGAAAGTATCTGGAAGGACAGTATCTGGCAGGACAGTATCTGGTAGGACAGTATCTGGCAGGGCAGTGTCTAGCAGGACAGTCTCTGGCAGGACAGTCTCTAGCAGGACAGTCTCTGGCAGGACAGTATCTAGCAGGACAGTATCTGGCAGGACAGTATCTGGCAGGACAGTCTCTGGCAGGACAGGTTTTGGTAGGAGAGAATCTGGAAGGAAAGTCTCTGGCAGGACAGTCTCTGGCAGGACAGTACATGGCAGGACAGTATCTGCCAGAACAGTATCTGGCAGGACATTCTCTGGCAGTACAGGCTCTAACAAGATAGTCTATGGTAGGACAGTCTCTGGTAGGAAAGTCTCTAGGAGGACAGTCTCTGGTAGGACAATCTCTAGCAGGACAGTCTCTAGCAGGACAGTCTCTGGTAGGACAGACTCTGGCAGGACAGTATCTAGCAGGACAGTCTCTGGTAGGACAGTCTCTGGTAGGACAGTCTCTGGAAGAACAGTCTCTGACAGGTCAGCCTCTGGCAGGACAGTTTCTGGCAGGAAAGTCTCTAGCAAGACAGTCTCAAGCAGGAAAGTCTCTGGCAGGACAGTCTCTGGCGGGACAGTATCTGGCAGGACAGTATCTGGCAGGACAGTCTCTGGCAGGGCAGTCTCTGGCAGGACAGTATCTGGCAGGACAGTATCTGGCAGGACAGTCTCTGGCAGGACAGTCTCTGGCAGGATAGTATCTGGTAGGACAGTATCTGGCAGGACAGTCTCTAGCAGGACAGTATTTGGCAGGACAGTCTCTAGCAGGACAGTATCTGGCAGCAAAGTCTCTGGCAGGACAGTCTCTGGCAGGACAGTATCTGGCAGGAAAGTCTCTGGTAGGAGAGTCTCTAGCAGGACAGTTCTGGCAGGACAGTATCTGGCAGGACAGTCTCTGGCAGGACAATATCTGGCAGGAAAGTCTCTGGTAGGAAAGTCTCTAGCAGGACAGTCTCTGGCAGGACATTATCTGGCAGAACAGTCTCTGGCAGGACAGTCTCTAGCAGGACAGTCTCTAGCAGGACAGTCTCTGGCAGAACAGTATCTGGCAGGACAGTATCTGGCAGGACAGTCTCTGGCAGGACAGTCTCTGGCAGGACAGTCTCTGGCAGGACAGTCTCTGGTAGGACAGTCTCTGAAAGGACAGTCTCTAGCAGGACAGTCTCTGGTAGGACAGTCTCTGGTAGGACAGTCCCTGGTAGGACAGTCTCTGGAAGGACAGTCTCTGGTAGGACAGTCTTTAGTAGGACAGTCTCTGGCAGAACAGTCTCTGATAGGACAGTCTCTGGTATGACAGTCTCTGGTCGGACAGTCTCTAGCAGTACAGACTCTGGTCGGACAGTCTCTAGCAGGACAGTCTCTGGTAGGACAGTATCAGGTAGGACAGTCTCAGGCAGGAGAGTCTCTAGCAGGACAGTCTCTAACAGGAAAGTCTCTGGCAGGAAAGTATCTGGCAGGACAGTATCTGGCTGGACAGTGTCTGGCAGGACAGTTTCTGGCAGGACAGTCTCTAGCAGGACAGTCTCTAGCAGGACAGTCACTGGCAGGACAATCTCTGGCAGGACAGTATCTGGCAGGACAGTCTCTGGCAGGACAGTCTCTGGCAGGACAGTTTCTGGCAGGACAGTCTCTAGCAGGACAGTCTCTAGCAGGACAGTCACTGGCAGGACAATCTCTGGCAGGACAGTATCTGGCAGGACAGTCTCTGGCAGGACAGTCTCTGGCAGGACAGTCTCTGGCAGGACAGTATCTGGAAGGACAGTCTCTGGCAGGACAGTCTCTGACAGGACAGTCTCTGGCAGGACAGTCTCTAGCAGGACAGTATCGGACAGGACAGTCTCTGGCAGGAGAGTATCTGGCAGGACAGTCTCTGGCAGGACAGTCTCTGGCAGGACAGTCTCTGGCAGGACAGTCTCTGGCAGGACAGTATCTGGCAGGACAGTCTCTAGCAGGACAGTCTCTGGCAGGACAGTCTCTAGCAGGAGAGTATCGGGCAGGAAAGACTCTGGCAGGAAAGTCTCTGGCAGGCCAGTATCTGGCAGGACAGCCTCTGGCAGGACTGTCTCTGGCAGGACAGTATCTGGCAGCACAGTCGCTGGCAGGACAGTCTCTGGCAGGACAGTCTCTGACAGGACAGTCTCTAGCAGGACAGTCTCTGGCAGGACAGTCTCTGGCAGGACAGCATCAGGCAGGACAGTATCTGTCAGGACAGTCTCTGGCAGGAAAGTATCTGGCAGGACAGTATCTGGCAGGACAGTCTCTAGCAGGACAGTCTCTGGCAGGATAGTCTCTGGCAGGACAGTCTCTGGCAGGACAGTCTCTGGCAGGACAGTCTCTGGCAGGACAGTATCTGGCAGGACAGTCTCTAGCAGGACAGACTCTGGCAGGGCAGTATCTGGAAGGAAAGTCTCTGGCAGGACAGTCTCTGGCAGGAATGTCTCTGGCAGGACAGTCTCTGGCAGGATAGTATCTGGTAGGACAGTATCTGGCAGGACAGTCTCTAGCAGGACAGTATTTGGTAGGACAGTCTCTAGCAGGACAGTATCTGGCAGGAAAGTCTCTGGCAGGACAATATCTGGCAGAACAGTCTCTGGCAGGACAGTCTCTAGCAGGACAGTCTCTAGCAGGACAGTCTCTGGCAGGACAGTATCTGGCAGGACAGTATCTGGCAGGACAGTCTCTGGCAGGACAGTCTCTGGCAGGACAGTCTCTGGCAGGACAGTCTCTGGTAGGACAGTCTCTGAAAGGACAGTCTCTAGCAGGACAGTTTCTGGTAGGACAGTCTCTGGTAGGACAGTCTCTGGTAGGACAGTATCTGGCAGGACAGTCTCTGGTAGGACAGTCTTTAGTAGGACAGTCTCTGGCAGAACAGTCTCTGATAGGACAGTCTCTGGTATGACAGTCTCTGGTCGGACAGTCTCTAGCAGTACAGAATCTGGTCGGACATTCTCTAGCAGGACAGTCTCTGGTAGGACAGTATCAGGTAGGACAGTCTCAGGCAGGAGAGTCTCTAGCAGGACAGTCTCTAACAGGAAAGTCTCTGGCAGGAAAGTATCTGGCAGGACAGTATCTGGCAGGACAGTCTCTGGCAGGACAGTTTCTGGCAGGACAGTCTCTAGCAGGACAGTCTCTAGCAGGACAGTCACTGGCAGGACAATCTCTGGCAGGACAGTATCTGGCAGGACAGTCTCTGGCAGGACAGTCTCTGGCAGGACAGTATCTGGCAGGACAGTATCTGGCAGGGCAGTCTCTGGCAGGACAGTCTCTGGCAGGATAGTATCTGGTAGGACAGTATCTGGCAGGACAGTCTCTAGCAGGAAAGTATTTGGCAGGACAGTCTCTAGCAGGACAGTATCTGGCAGGAAAGTGTCTGGTAGGAGAGTCTCTAGCAGGACAGTTCTGGCAGGACAGTATCTGGCAGGAAGTCGCTGGCAGGACAATATCTGGCAGGAAAGTCTCTGGTAGGAAAGTCTCTAGCAGGACAGACTCTGGCAGGACAGTATCTGGCAGAACAGTCTCTGGCAGGACAGTCTCTAGCAGGACAGTCTCTAGCAGGACAGTCTCTGACAGGACAGTATCTGGCAGGACAGTATCTGGCAGGACAGTCTCTGGCAGGACAGTCTCTGGTAGGACAGTCTCTGGTAGGACAGTCTCTGAAAGGACAGTCTCTAGCAGGACAGTCTCTGGTAGGACAGTCTCTGGTAGGACAGTCTCTGGTAGGACAGTCTTTAGTAGGACAGTCTCTGGCAGAACAGTCGCTGATAGGACAGTCTCTGGTATGACAGTCTCTGGTCGGACAGTCTCCAGCAGTACAGACTCTGGTCGGACATTCTCTAGCAGGACAGTCTCTGGTAGGACAGTCTCTGGTCGGACAGTCTCTAGCTGTACAGACTCTGGTCGGACAGTCTCTAGCAGGACAGTCTCTGGTAGGACAGTATCTGGTAGGACAGTCTCAGGCAGGAGAGTCTCTAGCAGGACAGTCTCTAACAGGAAAGTCTCTGGCAGGAAAGTATCTGGCAGGACAGTATCTGGCAGGAATGTCTCTGGCAGGACAGTTTCTGGCAGGACAGTCTCTAGCAGGACAGTCTCTAGCAGGACAGTCACTGGCAGGACAATCTCTGGCAGGACAGTATCTGGCAGGACAGTCTCTGGCAGGACAGTCTCTGGCAGGACAGTCTCTGGCAGGACAGTATCTGGCAGGACAGTCTCTGGCAGGACAGTCTCTGACAGAACAGTCTCTGGCAGGACAGTCTCTAGCAGGACAGTCTCGGACAGGACAGTCTCTAGCAGGACAGTATCTGGCAGGACAGTCTCTGTCAGGACAGTCTCTGGCAGGAATGTCTCCGGCAGGACAGTCTCTAACAGGACAGTCTCTGGCAGGACAGTCTCTTCCAGGACAGTATCTGGCAGGACAGTATCTGGCAGGACAGTCTCTGGCAGGACAGTCTCTGGCAGGACAGTCTCTGGCTGGACAGTATCAGGCAGGACAGTCTCTGGCAGGACAGCCTCTGGCAGGACAGTATCTGGCAGGACAGTCTCTGGCAGGACAGTCTCTGGCAGGACAGTATCGGGTAGGAAAGTCTCTAGCAGGACAGTGTCTGGCAGGACAGTCTGCACCAGGACAGTATCTGCCTGGACAGTCTCTGGCAGGAAAGTATCTGGCAGGACAGTCTCTGGCAGGACAGTCTCTGGCAGGACAGTATCTGGCAGGACAGTCTCTAGCAGGACAGTCTCGGACAGGACAGTCTCTGGCAGGACAGTATCTGGCAGGACAGTCTCTGTCAGGACAGTCTCTGGCAGGACAGTCTCTGGCAGGACAGTATCTGGCAGGACAGTATCTGGCAGGACAGTCTCTAGCAGGAGAGTCTCTGGCAGGACAGTCTCTAGCAGGAGAGTATCGGGCAGGAAAGACTTTGGCAGGACAGTCTCTGGCAGTACAGTATCTGGCAGGACAGCCTCTGGCAGGACTGTCTCTGGAAGGACAGTATCTGGCAGCACAGTCTTTGGCAGGACAGTCTCTGGCAGGACAGTCTCTGACAGGACAGTCTCTAGCAGGACAGCCTCTGGCAGGACAGTCTCTGGCAGGACAGCATCAGGCAGGACAGCATCTGGCAGGACAACATCTGGCAGGAAAGTATCTGGCAGGACAGTATCTGGCAGGACAGTCTCTAGCAGGACAGTCTCTGGCAGGACAGTCTCTGGCAGGACAGTCTCTGGCAGGACAGTTTCTGGCAGGACAGTCTCTGGCTGGACAGTATCTGGCAGGACAGTCTCTAGCAGGACAGACTCTGGCAGGGCAGTATCTGGCAGGAAAGTCTCTGGCAGGACAGTCTCATGCAGGACAGTCTCAGGCTGGAATGTCTCTGGCAGGACAGTCTCTAACTGGACAGTCTCTGGCAGGACAGTCTCTGCCAGGACAGTCTCTGGCAGGACAGTATCTGGCAGGACAGTCTCTAGCAGGACAGATTCTGGCAGGTCAGTATCTGGCAGGACAGTCTCTGGCAGGACAGTCTCTAACAGGACAGTCTCTGGCAGGACAGTCTCTGACAGGACAGTATCTGGCAGGACAGTATCTATCAGGACAGTCTCTGGCAGTACAGTGTCTGGCAAAACAGTCTCTGATAGGACAGTCTCTGGTATGACAGTCTCTGGTCGGACAGTCTCTAGCTGTACAGACTCTGGTCGGACATTCTCTAGCAGGACAGTCTCTGGTAGGACAGTATCTGCTAGGACAGTCTCAGGCAGGAGAGTCTCTAGCAGGACAGTCTCTAACAGGAAAGTCTCTGGCAGGAAAGTATCTGGCAGGACAGTATCTGGCTGGACAGTGTCTGGCAGGACACTTTCTGGCAGGACAGTCTCTAGCAGGACAGTCTCTAGCTGGACAGTCACTGGCAGGACAATCTCTGGCAGGACAGTATCTGGCAGGACAGTCTCTGGCAGGACAGTCTCTGGCAGGACAGTATCTGGCAGGACAGTCTCTGGCAGGACAGTCTCTGACAGAACAGTCTCTGGCAGGACAGTCTCTAGCAGGACAGTCTCGGACAGGACAGTCTCTGGCAGGACAGTATCTGGCAGGACAGTATATGGCAGGACAGTCTCTGGCAGGACAGTCTCTGGCAGGACAGTATATGGCAGGACAGTATCTGGCAGGACAGTCTCTAGCAGGAGAGTCTCTGGCAGGACAGTATCTGGCAGGACCGTATCTGGCAGGACAGTCTCTAGCAGGACAGTCTCCGGCAGGACAGTATCTGGCAGGGCAGTCTCTGGCAGGACAGTCTCTGGCAGGACAGTATCTGGCAGGACAGTCTCTAGCAGGACAGACTCTGTCAGGGCAGTATCTGGCAGGACAGTCTCTGGCAGGAGAGTGTTGAGCAAGAAAGACTCTGGCAGGATAGTCTCTGGCAGGACAGTATATGGCAGGACAGCCTCTGGCAGCACTGTCTCTGGCAGGACAATATCTGGCAGCACAATCTCTGGCAGGACAGTCTCTGAAGGACAGTCTCTGACAGGACAGTCTCTAGCAGGACAGTCTCTGGCAGGACAGTCTCTGGCAGGACAGCATCAGACAGGACAGTCTCTGGTAGGACAGTATCTGGTAGGACAGCCTCAGGCAGGAGAGTCTCTAGCAGGACAGTCTCTAACAGGAAAGTCTCTGGCAGGAAAGTATCTGGCAGGACAGTATCTGGCAGGACAGTCTCTGGCAGGACAGTCTCTGGCAGGACAGTCTCTGGCAGGACATTATCTGCCAGGACAGTCTCTGGCAGGAGAGTGTCGGGCAAGAAAGACTCTGGCAGGACAGTCTCAGGCAGGACAGTCTCTGGTAGGACAGTATCTGGTAGGACAGTATCAGGCAGGAGAGTCTCTAGCAGGACAGTCTCTAACAGGAAAGTCTCTGGCAGGAAAGTATCTGGCAGGACAGTATCTGGCAGGACAGTATCTGGCAGGACAGTCTCTGGCAGTACAGTCTCTGGCAGGACAGTCTCTGGCAGGACAGTCTCTGGCAGGACAGTCTCTAGCAGGACAGTATCTGGCAGGAAAGTCTCTAGCAGGACAATATCTGGCAGAACAGTCTCTGGCAGGACAGTCTCTAGCAGGACAGTCTCTAGCAGGACAGTCTCTGGCAGGACAGTATCTGGCAGGACAGTATCTGGCAGGACAGTCTCTGGCAGGACAGTCTCTGGCAGGACAGTCTCTGGCAGGACAGTCTCTGGTAGGACAGTCTCTGAAAGGACAGTCTCTAGCAGGACAGTTTCTGGTATGACAGTCTCTGGTAGGACAGTCTCTGGTAGGACAGTCTCTGGCAGGACAGTCTCTGGTAGGACAGTCTTTAGTAGGACAGTCTCTGGCAGAACACTCTCTGATAGGACAGTCTCTGGTATGACAGTCTCTGGTCGGACAGTCTCTAGCAGTACAGAATCTGGTCGGACATTCTCTAGCAGGACAGTCTCTGGTAGGACAGTATCAGGTAGGACAGTCTCAGGCAGGAGAGTCTCTAGCAGGACAGTCTCTAACAGGAAAGTCTCTGGCAGGAAAGTATCTGGCAGGACAGTATCTGGCAGGACAGTCTCTGGCAGGACAGTTTCTGGCAGGACAGTCTCTAGCAGGACAGTCTCTAGCAGGACAGTCACTGGCAGGACAATCTCTGGCAGGACAGTATCTGGCAGGACAGTCTCTGGCAGGACAGTCTCTGGCAGGACAGTATATGGCAGGATAGTATCTGGCAGGACAGTCTCTGGCAGGACAGTCTCTGGCAGGACAGTATCTGGCAGGACAGTCTCTAGCAGGACAGTCTATGGCAGGACAGTCTCTAGCAGGACAGTATCGGGCAGGAAAGACTCTGGCAGGACAGTCTCTGGCAGGACAGTATCTGGCAGGACAGCCTCTGGCAGGAATGTCTCTGTCAGGACAGTATCTGGCAGCACAGACTCTGGCAGGACAGTCTCTTGCAGGACAGTCTCTGACAGGACAGTCTCTAGCAGGACAGTCTCTGGCAGGACAGTCTCTGGCAGGACAGCATCAGGCAGGACAGTATCTGTCAGGACAGTCTCTGGCAGGACAGTCTCTGGCAGAACAGTATCGGGTAGGAAAGTCTCTAGCAGGACAGTGTCTGGCAGGACAGTCTGCACCAGGACAGTATCTGCCTGGACAGTCTCTGGCAGGAAAGTATCTGGCAGGACAGTCTCTGGCAGGACAGTCTCTGGCAGGACAGTATCTGGCAGGACAGTATCTGGCAGGGCAGTCTCTGGCAGGACAGTCTCTGGCAGGATAGTATCTGGTAGGACAGTATCTGGCAGGACAGTCTCTAGCAGGAAAGTATTTGGCAGGACAGTCTCTAGCAGGACAGTATCTGGCAGGAAAGTGTCTGGTAGGAGAGTCTCTAGCAGGACAGTTCTGGCAGGACAGTATCTGGCAGGAAGTCGCTGGCAGGACAATATCTGGCAGGAAAGTCTCTGGTAGGAAAGTCTCTAGCAGGACAGTCTCTGGCAGGACAGTATCTGGCAGAACATTCTCTGGCAGGACAGTCTCTAGCAGGACAGTCTCTAGCAGGACAGTCTCTGGCAGGACAGTATCTGGCAGGACAGCATCTGGCAGGACAGTCTCTGGCAGGACAGTCTCTGGCAGGACAGTCTCTGGTAGGACAGTCTCTGAAAGGACAGTCTCTAGCAGGACAGTCTCTGGTAGGACAGTCTCTGGTAGGACAGTCTCTGGTAGGACAGTCTCTGGCAGGACAGTCTCTGGTAGGACAGTCTTTAGTAGGACAGTCTCTGGCAGAACAGTCGCTGATAGGACAGTCTCTGGTATGACAGTCTCTGGTCGGACAGTCTCCAGCAGTACAGACTCTGGTCGGACATTCTCTAGCAGGACAGTCTCTGGTAGGACAGTCTCTGGTCGTACAGTCTCTAGCTGTACAGACTCTGGTCGGACAGTCTCTAGCAGGACAGTCTCTGGTAGGCCAGTATCTGGTAGGACAGTCTCAGGCAGGAGAGTCTCTAGCAGGACAGTCTCTAACAGGAAAGTCTCTGGCAGGAAAGTATCTGGCAGGACAGTATCTGGCAGGAATGTCTCTGGCAGGACAGTTTCTGGCAGGACAGTCTCTAGCAGGACAGTCTCTAGCAGGACAGTCACTGGCAGGACAATCTCTGGCAGGACAGTATCTGGCAGGACAGTCTCTGGCAGGACAGTCTCTGGCAGGACAGTCTCTGGCAGGACAGTATCTGGCAGGACAGTCTCTGGCAGGACAGTCTCTGACAGAACAGTCTCTGGCAGGACAGTCTCTAGCAGGACAGTCTCGGACAGGACAGTCTCTGGCAGGACAGTATCTGGCAGGACAGTCTCTGTCAGGACAGTCTCTGGCAGGAATGTCTCCGGCAGGACAGTCTCTAACAGGACAGTCTCTGGCAAGACAGTCTCTTCCAGGACAGTATCTGGCAGGACAGTATCTGGCAGGACAGTCTCTGGCAGGACAGTCTCTGGCTGGACAGTATCTGGCAGGACAGTCTCTGGCAGGACAGCCTCTGGCAGGACAGTATCTGGCAGGACAGTCTCTGGCAGGACAGTCTCTGGCAGGACAGTATCGGGTAGGAAAGTCTCTAGCAGGACAGTGTCTGGCAGGTCAGTCTGCACCAGGACAGTATCTGCCTGGACAGTCTCTGGCAGGAAAGTATCTGGCAGGACAGTCTCTGGCAGGACAGTCTCTGGCAGGACAGTATCTGGCAGGACAGTATCTGGCAGGGCAGTCTCTGGCAGGACAGTCTCTGGCAGGATAGTATCTGGTAGGATAAAATCTGGCAGGACAGTCTCTAGCAGGAAAGTATTTGGCAGGACAGTCTCTAGCAGGACAGTATCTGGCAGGAAAGTGTCTGGTAGGAGAGTCTCTAGCAGGACAGTTCTGGCAGGACAGTATCTGGCAGGAAGTCGCTGGCAGGACAATATCTGGCAGGAAAGTCTCTGGTAGGAAAGTCTCTAGCAGGACAGTCTCTGGCAGGACAGTATCTGGCAGAACAGTCTCTGGCAGGACAGTCTCTAGCAGGACAGTCTCTAGCAGGACAGTCTCTGGCAGGACAGTATCTGGCAGGACAGTATCTGGCAGGACAGTCTCTGGCAGGACAGTCTCTGGCAGGACAGTCTCTGGTAGGACAGTCTCTGAAAGGACAGTCTCTAGCAGGACAGTCTCTGGAAGGACAGTCTCTGGTAGGACAGTCTCTGGTAGGACAGTCTCTGGCAGGACAGTCTCTGGTAGGACAGTCTTTAGTAGGACAGTATCTGGCAGAACAGTCGCTGATAGGACAGTCTCTGGTATGACAGTCTCTGGTCGGACAGTCTCCAGCAGTACAGACTCTGGTCGGACAGTCTCTAGCAGGACAGTCTCTGGTAGGACAGTCTCTGGTCGGACAGTCTCTAGCTGTACAGACTCTGGTCGGACAGTCTCTAGCAGGACAGTCTCTGGTAGGACAGTATCTGGTAGGACAGTCTCAGGCAGGAGAGTCTCTAGCAGGACAGTCTCTAACAGGAAAGTCTCTGGCAGGAAAGTATCTGGCAGGACAGTATGTGGCAGGAATGTCTCTGGCAGGACAGTTTCTGGCAGGACAGTCTCTAGCAGGACAGTCTCTAGCAGGACAGTCACTGGCAGGACAATCTCTGGCAGGACAGTATCTGGCAGGACAGTCTCTGGCAGGACAGTCTCTTGCAGGACAGTCTCTGGCAGGACAGTATCTGGCAGGACAGTCTCTGGTAGGACAGTCTTTGACAGAACAGTCTCTGGCAGGACAGTCTCTAGCAGAACAGTCTCGGACAGGACAGTCTCTGGCAGGACAGTATCTGGCAGGACAGTATATGGCAGGACAGTCTCTGGCAGGACAGTATCTGGCAGGACAGTATCTGGCAGGACAGTCTCTAGCAGGAGAGTCTCTGGCAGGACAGTCTCTAGCAGGAGAGTATCGGGCTGGAAAGACTTTGGCAGGACAGTCTCTGGCAGTACAGTATCTGGCAGGACAGCCTCTGGCAGGACTGTCTCTGGAAGGACAGTATCTGGAAGCAGAGTCTTTGGAAGGACAGTCTCTGGCAGGACAGTCTCTGACAGGACAGTCTCTAGCAGGACAGCCTCTGGCAGGACAGTCTCTGGCAGGACAGCATCAGGCAGGACAGCATCTGGCAGGACAACATCTGGCAGGAAAGTATCTGGCAGGACAGTATCTGGCAGGACAGTCTCTAGCAGGACAGTCTCTGGCAGGACAGTATCTGGCAGGACAGTCTCTGGCAGGACAGTCTCTGCCAGCACAGTCTCTGGCAGGACAGTATCTGGCAGGACAGTCTCTAGCAGGACAGACTCTGGCAGGTCAGTATCTGGCAGGACAGTCTCTGGCAGGACAGTCTCTAACAGGACAGTCTCTGGCAGGACAGTCTCTGACAGGACAGTATCTGGCAGGACAGTATCTATCAGGACAGTCTCTGGCAGTACAGTGTCTGGCAAAACAGTCTCTGATAGGACAGTCTCTGGTATGACAGTCTCTGGTCGGACAGTCTCTAGCTGTACAGACTCTGGTCGGACATTCTCTAGCAGGACAGTCTCTGGTAGGACAGTATCTGGTAGGACAGTCTCAGGCAGGAGAGTCTCTAGCAGGACAGTCTCTAACAGGAAAGTCTCTGGCAGGAAAGTATCTGGCAGGACAGTATCTGGCTGGACAGTGTCTGGCAGGACAGTTTCTGGCAGGACAGTCTCTAGCAGGACAGTCTCTAGCAGGACAGTCACTGGCAGGACAATCTCTGGCAGGACAGTATCTGCAGGACAGTCTCTGGCAGGACAGTCTCTGGCAGGACAGTATCTGGCAGGACAGTCTCTGGCAGGACAGTCTCTGGCAGGACAGTCTCTAGCAGGACAGTCTCGGACAGGACAGTCTCTGGCAGGACAGTATATGGCAGGACAGTCTCTGGCAGGACAGTCTCTGGCAGGACAGTATATGGCAGGACAGTATCTGGTAGGACAGTCTCTAGCAGGAGAGTCTCTGGCAGGACAGTATCTGGCAGGACCGTATCTGGCAGGACAGTCTCTAGCAGGACAGTCTCCGGCAGGACAGTATCTGGCAGGGCAGTCTCTGGCAGGACAGTCTCTGGCAGGACAGTCTCTGGCAGGACAGTATCTGGCAGGACAGTCTCTAGCATGACAGACTCTGTCAGGGCAGTATCTGGCAGGACAGTCTCTGGCAGGAGAGTGTTGAGCAAGAAAGACTCTGGCAGGATAGTCTCTGGCAGGACAGTATATGGCAGGACAGCCTCTGGCAGCACTGTCTCTGGCAGGACAATATCTGGCAGCACAATCTCTGGCAGGACAGTCTCTGAATGACAGTCTCTGACAGGACAGTCTCTAGCAGGACAGTCTCTGGCAGGACAGTCTCTGGCAGGACAGCATCAGACAGGACAGTCTCTGGTAGGACAGTATCTGGTAGGACAGCCTCAGGCAGGAGAGTCTCTAGCAGGACAGTCTCTAACAGGAAAGTCTCTGGCAGGAAAGTATCTGGCAGGACAGTATCTGGCAGGACAGTCTCTGGCAGGACAGTCTCTGGCTGGAATGTCTCTGGCAGGACAGTCTCTAACAGGACAGTCTCAGGCAGGACAGTCTCTGCCAGGACAGTATCTGGCAGGACAGTATCTGGCAGGACAGTCTCTGGCAGTACAGTCTATGGCAGGACAGTCTCTGGCAGGACATTATCTGCCAGGACAGTCTCTGGCAGGAGAGTGTCGGGCAAGAAAGACTCTGGCAGGACAGTCTCAGGCAGGACAGTCTCTGGTAGGACAGTATCTGGTAGGACAGACTCAGGCAGGAGAGTCTCTAGCAGGGCAGTCTCTAACAGGAAAGTCTCTGGCAGGAAAGTATCTGGCAGGACAGTATCTGGCAGGACAGTATCTGGCAGGACAGTCTCTGGCAGTACAGTCTCTGGCAGGACAGTCTCTGGCAGGACAGTCTCTGGCAGGACAGTCTCTGGCAGGACAGTATCTGGCAGGACAGTCTCTAGCAGGACAGTCTCTGGCAGGACAGTCTCTAGCAGGAGAGTATCGGGCAGGAAAGACTCTGGCAGGAAAGTCTCTGGCAGGCCAGTATCTGGCAGGACAGCCTCTGGCAGGACTGTCTCTGGCAGGACAGTATCTGGCAGCACAGTCGCTGGCAGGACAGTCTCTGGCAGGACAGTCTCTGACAGGACAGTCTCTAGCAGGACAGTCTCTGGCAGGACAGTCTCTGGCAGGACAGCATCAGGCAGGACAGTATCTGTCAGGACAGTCTCTGGCAGGAAAGTATCTGGCAGGACAGTATCTGGCAGGACAGTCTCTAGCAGGACAGTCTCTGGCAGGATAGTCTCTGGCAGGACAGTCTCTGGCAGGACAGTCTCTGGCAGGACAGTCTCTGGCAGGACAGTATCTGGCAGGACAGTCTCTAGCAGGACAGACTCTGGCAGGGCAGTATCTGGCAGGAAAGTCTCTGGCTGAACAGTCTCTGGCAGGACAGTCTCTAGCAGGACAGTCTCTAGCAGGACAGTCTCTGGCAGGACAGCATCAGGCAGGACAGTATCTGGCAGGACAGTCTCTGGCAGGAAAGTATCTGGCAAGACAGTATCTGGCAGGACAGTCTCTAGCAGGACAGTCTCTGGCAGGACAGTATCTGGCAGGACAGTCTCTGGCAGGACAGTCTCTGACAGAACAGTCTCTGGCAGGACAGTCTCTAGCAGGACAGTCTCGGACAGGACAGTCTCTGGCAGGACAGTATCTGGCAGGACAGTATATGGCAGGACAGTCTCTGGCAGGACAGTCTCTGGCAGGACAGTATCTGGCAGGACAGTATCTGGCAGGACAGTCTCTAGCAGGACAGTCTCTGGCAGGACAGTCTCTAGCAGGAGAGTATCGGGCAGGAAAGACTCTGGCAAGACAGTCTCTGGCAGGACAGTATCTGGTTGGACAGTCTCTGGCAGGACTGTCTCTGGCAGGACAGTATCTGGCAGCACAGTCTTTGGCAGGACAGTCTCTGGCAGGACAGTCTCTGACAGGACAGTCTCTAGCAGGACAGTCTCTGGCAGGACAGTCTCTGGCAGGACAGCATCAGGCAGGACAGCATCAGGCAGGACAGTCTCTGGCAGGAAAGTATCTGGCATTACAGTATCTGGCAGGACAGTCTCTAGCAGGACAGTCTCTGGCAGGACAGTATCTGGCAGGACAGTCTCTGGCAGGACAATATCTGGCAGGACAGTATCTGGCAGGACAGTCTCTGGCAGGACATTATCTGCCAGGACAGTCTCTGGGAGGAGAGTGTTGGGCAAGAAAGTCTCTGGCAGGACAGTCCCTGGCAGGACAGTAAATGGCAGGACAGCCTCTGGCAGGACTGTCTCTGGAAGGACACTCTCTGACAGGACAGTCTCTAGCAGGACAGTCTCTGGCAGGACAGTCTCTGGCAGGACAGCATCAGACAGTGCAGTATCTGGCAGGACAGTCTCTGGCAGGAAATTATCTGGCAGGACAGTATCTGGCAGGACAGTCTCTAGCAGGACAGTATCTGGCAGGACAGTATCTGGCAGGACAGTCTCTAGCAGGACAGTCTCTGGCAGGACAGTCTCTGGCAGGACAGTCTCTGGCAGAACAGTATCTGGCAGGACAGTCTCTAGCAGGACAGACTCTGGCAGGGCAGTATCTGGCAGGACAGTCTCTGGCAGGACAGTATCTGGCAGGAATGTCTCTGGCAGGACAGTCTCTGGCAGGACAGTATCTGGCTGGACAGCCTCTGGCAGGACTGTCTCTGGCAGGAAAGTATCTGGCAGCACAGTCTTTGGCAGGACAGTCTCTAGCAGGACAGTCTCTGACAGGACAGTCTCTAGCAGGACAGTCTCTGGCAGGACAGTCTCTGGCCGGACAGCATCAGGCAGGACAGCATCTGGCAGGACAGTCTCTGGCAGGAAAGTATCTGGCAGGAAAGTATCTGGCAGGACAGTCTCTAGCAGGACAGTCTCTGGCAGGACAGTCTCTGGCAGGACAGTATCTGGCAGGACAGTCTCTAGCAGGACAGACTCTGTCAGGGCAGTATCTGGCAGGACAGTCTCTGGCAGGAGAGTCTCTGGCTGGAATGTCTCTGGCAGGACAGTCTCTAACAGGACAGTCTCTGGCAGGACAGTCTCTGCCAGGACAGTATCTGGCAGGACAGTATCTGGCAGGACATTATCTGGCAGGACAGTCTCTGGCAGGACAGTCTCTGGCAGGACAGTCTCTGGCAGGAGAGTGTCGGGCAAGAAATACTCTGGCAGGACAGTCTCTGGCAGGACAGTATATGGCAGGACAGCCTCTGGCAGGACTGTCTCTGGCAGGACAATATCTGGCAGCACAGTCTCTGGCAGGACAGTCTCTGAAGAACAGTCTCTGACAGGACAGTCTCTAGCAGGACAGTCTCTGGCAGGACAGTCTCTGGCAGGACAGCATCAGACAGGACAATCTCTGGTAGGACAGTATCTGGCAGCACAGTCTTTGGCAGGACAGTCTCTGGCAGGACAGTCTCTGACAGGACAGTCTCTAGCAGGACAGTCTCTGGCAGGACAGTCTCTGGCAGGACAGCATCAGGCAGGACAGCATCTGGCAGGACAGTCTCTGGCAGGAAAGTATCTGGCAGGACAGTATCTGGCAGGACAGTCACTAGCAGGACAGTCTCTGGCAGGACAGTAACTGGCAGGACAGTCTCTGCAGGACAGTCTCTGGCAGGACAGTATCTGGCAGGACAGTCTCTAGCAGGACAGACTCTGTCAGGGCAGTATCTGGTAGGACAGTATCTGGCAGGACAGTCTCAAGCTGGACAGTATCTGGCAGGACAGTCACTAGCAGGAGAGTATCTGGCAGGAAAGAATCTGGCAGGACAGTGTCTGGCAGGACAGCCTCTGGCAGGACAATCTGTTGCAGTACAGCCTCTACCAGGACAGTATCTGGCAGGAAAGTCTCTGTCAGGACAGTCTCTACCAGGACCGTATCTGGCAGGACAGTCTCTTGCAGGACAGTCTCGAGTAGGACAGTCTCTGGCAGAACAGTCTCTGGTAGGACAGTCTCTGGCGGGACACTCTCTAGTAGGACAGTATCTGGCAAGACAGTCTCTAGCACGACAGTCTCTATGAGGACAGTCTATGGCAGGACAGTCTCTGGTAGGACAGACTCTGGCAGGACAGTCTCTGGTCGGACAGTCTCTAGCAGTACAGTCTCTGGTCGGACAGTCTCTGGCAGGACAGTCTCTAGTAGGACTGTATCTGGCAAGACAGTCTCTAGCACGACAGTCTCTATGAGGACAGTCTCTGGCAGGACAGTCTCTAATAGGACAGTCTCGGACAGGACAGTCTCTGGTAGGACAGTATCTGGCAGGATATTTTCTGGCAGGACAGTATCTGGCTGGACAGTCTCTGGCAGGACAGTCTCTGGCAGGACAGTATCTGTTAGGACAGTATCTGGCAGGACAGTCTCAAGCAGGACAGTCTCTGGCAGGACAGTCTCTAGCAGGAGAGTATCTGGCAGGAAAGACTCTGGCAGGACAGTCTCTGGCAGGACAGTCTCTGGCAGGACAGCCTCTGGCAGGACTTTCTCTGGCAGGACAGTCTCTGGCAGCACAGTCTCTGGCAGGACGG
This sequence comes from Cetorhinus maximus, assembly GCF_964194155.1. Lineage (NCBI taxonomy): Eukaryota > Metazoa > Chordata > Chondrichthyes > Lamniformes > Cetorhinidae > Cetorhinus > Cetorhinus maximus. The sequence goes on from NC_135896.1 coordinate 101,872,730, forward strand.
TCTCTGGCAGGACAGTCTCTGGCAGGACAGTCTCTGGCAGCACAGTCTCTGGCAGGACGGTCTCTGGCAGGACAGTCTCTGGTAGGACAGATGCTGGCAGGACAGTATCTGTCAGGACAGTCTCTAGCAGGACAATCTCTGGCAGGAAAGCCTCTGGCAGGACAGTCTCTGGCAGGTAAGTCTCCATCCGTACCGTATCTGGCAGGACAGTCTCTTGCAGGACAGCCTCTACCAGGACAGTATCTGGCAGGAAAGTCTCTGGCAGGACAGTCTCTACCAGGACAGTCTCCAGCAGGACAGTCTCTGGCAGGAAAGTATCTGGCAGGACAGAATCTGGTAGGACAGTCTCTAGCAGGACAATCTCGAGTAGGACACTCTCTGGCAGGACCGTCTTTGGTAGGACAGTCTTTTGGCAGGACAATCTCTAGTAGGACAGTATCTTTCAAGACAGTCTGTAGCAGGACAGTCTCTGTCAGGACAGTCTCTGTCAGGGTAGTCTCTGGCAGGACAGTCTCTGGTAGGACAGTCTCTAGCAGGACCGTATCTGGCAGGAAATTATCTGGCAGGACATTCGCTGGCAGGACAGTCTCTGGCAGGACAGTCTCTGGCAGGACAGTCTCTGGTAGGACAGCCTCTAGCAGGACAGTCTCTGGTAGGACAGTCTCTGGTAGGACAGTCTCTGGTAGGACAGTCTCTAGCAGGACAGTCTCTTGCAGGACAGTCTCTGGCAGGACAGTCTCTACCAGAACAGTATCTGGCAGGAAAGTCTCTGGCAGGACAGTCTCTTGCAGTACAGCCTCTACCAGGACAGTAGCTGGCAGGAAAGTATCTGGCAGGACAGTCTCTAGCAGGACCGTATCTGGCAGGACAGTCTCTTGCAGGACAGTCTCGAGTAGGACAGTGTCTGGCAGGACAGTCTCTGGGAGGACAGTCTCTGGCAGGACAGTCTCTAGTAGGACAGTATCTGGCAAGACAGTCTCTAGCACGACAGTCTCTATGAGGACAGTCTATGGCAGGACAGTCTCTGGTAGGACAGACTCTGGCAGGACAGTCTCTGGTCGGACAGTCTCTAGCAGTACAGTCTCTGGTCGGACAGTCTCTAGCAGGACAGACTTTGGCAGGAAAGTATCTGGCAGGACAGTATCTGGCAGGGCAGTCTCTAGCAGGACAGTCTCTAGCAGGACAGTCACTGGCAGGACAATCTCTGGCAGGACAGTATCTGGCAGGACAGTCTCTAGCAGGACGGTCTCAGGCAGGACAGTATCTGGCAGGACAGTCTCTGGCAGGACAGTCTCTGGCAGGACAGTCTCTAGCAGTACTGTCTCGGAAAGGAAAGTCTCTGGCAGGATAGTATCTGGCAGGATACTATCTGGCAGGACAGTATCTGGCAGGACAGTCTCTGGCAGGACAGTCTCTGGCAGGACAATATCTGGTAGGACAGTATCTGGCAGGACAGTCTCAAGCAGGACAGTCTCTGGCAGGACAGTCACTAGCAGGAGAGTATCTGGCAGGAAAGACTCTGGCAGGACAGTCTCTGGCAGGACAGCCTCTAGCAGGACAGTCTGTTGCAGTACAGCCTCTACCAGGACAGTATCTGGCAAGAAAGTCTCTGTCAGGACAGTCTCTACCAGGACCGTATCTAGCAGGACAGTCTCTTGCCGGACAGTCTCGAGTAGGACAGTCTCTGGCAGGACAGTCTCTGGTAGGACAGTCTCTAGTAGGACAGTATCTGCCAAGACAGTCTCTAGCACGACAGTCTCTATCAGGACAGTCTATGGGAGGACAGTCTCTGGTAGGACAGATTCTGGCAGGACAGTCTCTGGTCGGACAGTCTCTAGCAGTACAGTCTCTGGTCGGACAGTCTCTGGCAGGACAGTCTCTAGTAGGACAGTATCTGGCAAGACAGTCTCTAGCACGACAGTCTCTATCAGGACAGTCTCTGGCAGGACAGTCTCTAACAGGACAGTCTCGGACAGGACAGTCTCTGGTAGGACAGTCTCTGGCAGGACAGTATCTGACAGGACAGTCTCTGGCAGGAAAGTATCTGGCAGGGCATCATCTGGCAGGACAGTATCTGGCAGGACAGTCTCTGGCAGGACAGACTCTGGCAGGGCAGTATCTGTTAGGACAGTATCTGGCAGGACAGTCTCAAGCAGGACAGTCTCTGGCAGGACAGTCTCTAGCAGGGGAAAATCTGGCAGGAAAGAATCTGGCAGGACAGTCTCTGGCAGGACAGTCTCTGGCAGGACAGCCTCTGGCAGGACTGTCTCTGGCTGGACAGTATCTGGCAGGACAGTATCTGGCAGCACAGTCTCTGGCAGGACAGTCTCTGGCAGGACAGTCTCTGGCAGGACAGTCTCTAGCAGGACAGTCTCTGGCAGGACAGTCTCTGGCTGGACAGCATCTGGCAGGACAGTATCTGGAAGGACAGTCTCTGGCAGGACAGTATCTGACAGGACAGTCTCTGGCAGGACAGTATCTGGCAGGGCATCATCTGGCTGGACAATATCTGGCAGGACAGTCTCTGGCAGGAGAGACTCTGGCAGGGCAGTATCTGTTAGGACAGTATCTGGCAGGACAGTCTCAAGCAGGAAAGATTCTGGCAGGACAGTATCTGGCAGGACAGTCTCTAGCAGCACAGTCTCTGGCAGGACAGTCTCTGGCAGGACTGTCTCTGGCAGGACAGTCTCTAGCAGGACAGTCTCTGGCAGGACATTCTCTGGCAGGACAGCATCTGGCAGGACAGTATCGGGAAGGACAGTCTCTGGCAGGACAGTATCTGACAGGACAGTCTCTGGCAGGACAGCGTCTGGCAGGACAGTCTCTGGCAGGACAGTATCTAGCAGGACAGTCTCTGGCAGGACAGTCTCTGGCAGGAGAGTCTCCAGCAGGACAGTCTCTAGCTGGAAAGTCTCTGGCAGGAAAGTATCTGGCAAGACAGTATCTGGCAGGACAGTATCTGGAAGGACAGTCTCTGGCAGGACAGTATCTGACAGGACAGTCTCTGGCAGGACAGTATCTGGCAGGGCATCATCTGGCAGGACAGTATCTGGCAGGACAGTCTCTGGCAGGACAGACTCTGGCAGGGCAGTATCTGTTAGGACAGTATCTGGCAGGACAGTCTCAAGCAGGACAGTCTCTGGCAGGACAGTCTCTAGCAGGGGAGTATCTGGCAGGAAAGATTCTGGCAGGACAGTATCTGGCAGGACAGTCTCTGGCAGCACAGTCTCTGGCAGGACAGTCTCTGGCAGGACTCTCTCTGGCAGGACAGTCTCTAGCAGGACAGTCTCTGGCAGGACAGTCTCTGGCAGGACAGCATCTGGCAGGACAGTATCTGGAAGGACAGTCTCTGGCAGGACAGTATCTGACAGGACAGTCTCTGGCAGGACAGTGTCTGGCAGGACAGTCTCTGGCCGGACAGTATCTAGCAGGACAGTCTCTGGCAGGACAGTCTCTGGCAGGAGAGTCTCTAGCAGGACAGTCTCTAGCTGGAAAGTCTCTGGCAGGAAAGTATCTGGCAAGATAGTATCTGGCAGGACGGTCTCTGGCAGGACAGTTTCTGGCAGGACAGTCTCTATCGGGACAGTCTATGGCAGGACAGTCTCTGGTAGGACAGACTCTGGCAGGACAGTCTCTGGCAGGACAGTCTCTAGTATGACAGTATCTGGTAAGACAGGCTCTAGCAGGACAGTCTCTATCTGGACAGTCAATGGCAGGACCGTCTCTGGTTTTACAGACTCTCGCAGGACAGTCTCTGGTCGGACAGTCTCTAGCAGTACAGTCTCTGGTCGGACAGTCTCTAGCAGGACAGTCTCTGGCAGTCTCCAGCAGAAAAGTCTCTAACAGGAAATTCTCTGGCAGGAAAGTATCTGGCAGGACATTATCTGGCAGGACGGTCTCTGGCAGGACAGTTTCTGGCACGACAGTCTCTAGCAGTACAGTCTCAAGCTGTACAGTCTCTGGCAGGACAGTCTCTGCCAGGACAGTATCTGGTAGGACAGTATCTGGCAGGACAGCCTCTGGCAGGACAGTCTCTAGCAGGACAGTATCTGGCAGGATAGTCTCTGGCAGGAAAGTATCTGGCAGGACAGTCTCTAGCAGGACAGTCTCTGGCAGGACAGTCTCTGGCAGGACAGTATCTGGCAGGACAGTCTCTTGCAGAAGAGTATTTGACAGGACAGTCTCTAGCAGGACAATCTCTGGCAGGAAAGTCTCTGGCAGGACAGTCTCTTGCAGGAATGTCTCTGGCAGGAAAGTCTCTGGCAGGACAATCTCTGGCAGGACAGTATCTGATAGGACAGTCTCTGGCAGGACAGTATCTGGCAGGGCATTAACTGGCAGGACAGTATCTGGCAGGACAGTCTCTGGCAGGACAGTCTCTGGCAGGGAAGTATCTGTTAGGACAGTATCTGGCAGGACAGTCTCAAGCAGGACAGTCTCTGGCAGGACAGTCTCTAGCAGGGGAGTATCTGGCAGGAAAGACTCTGGCAGAACAATCTCTGGCAGGACAGTCTCTGGCAGGACAGCCTCTGGCAGGACTGTCTCTGGCTGGACAGCATCTGGCAGGACAGTATCTGGAAGGACAGTCTCTGGCAGGACAGTATCTGGCAGGGCATCATCTGGCAGGAAAATATCTGGCAGGACAGTCTCTGGCAGGACAGACTCTGGCAGGGCAGTATCTGTTAGGACAGTATCTGGCAGGACAGTCTCAAGCAGGACAGTCTCTGGCAGGACAGTCTCTGGCAGGGAAGTATCTGTTAGAACAGTATCTGGCAGGACAGTCTCAAGCAGGACAGTCTCTGGCAGGACAGTCTCTAGCAGGGGAGTATCTGGCAGGAAAGACTCTGGCAGAACAATCTCTGGCAGGACAGACTCTAGCAGGACAGTCTCTGGCAGGACAGTCTCTGGCTGGACAGCATCTGGCAGGACAGTATCTGGAAGGACAGTCTCTGGCAGGACAGTATCTGACAGGACAGTCTCTGGCAGGACAGTATCTGGCAGGGCATCATCTGGCAGGACAATATCTGGCAGGACAGTCTCTGGCAGGACAGACTCTGGCAGGGCAGTATCTGTTAGGACAGTATCTGGCAGGACAGTCTCAAGCAGGACAGTCTCTGGCAGGACAGTCTCTAGCAGGGGAGTCTCTGGCAGCACAGTCTCTGGCAGGACAGTCTCTGGCAGGACAGTCTCTGGCAGGACAGTCTCTGGCAGGACAGCATCTGGCAGGACAGTATCTGGAAGGACAGTCTCTGGCAGCACAGTCTCTGGCAGGACAGTCTCTAGCAGGGGAGTATCTGGCAGGAAAGATTCTGGCAGGATAGTATCTGTCAGGACAGTCTCTGGCAGCACAGTCTCTGGCAGGACAGTCTCTGGCAGGACAGTCTCTGGCAGGACAGTATCTGGTAGGACAGTATCTGGCAGGACAGCCTCTGGCAGGACAGTCTCTAGCAGGACAGTATCTGGCAGGATAGTCTCTGGCAGGAAAGTATCTGGCAGGACAGTCTCTAGTAGGACAGTCTCTGGCAGGACAGTCTCTGGCAGGACAGTATCTGGCAGGACAGTCTCTTGCAGAAGAGTATTTGGCAGGACAGTCTCTAGCAGGACAATCTCTGGCAGGAAAGTCTCTGGCAGGACAGTCTCTTGCAGGAATGTCTCTGGCAGGAAAGTCTCTGGCAGGACAATCTCTGGCAGGACAGTATCTGATAGGACAGTCTCTAGCATGACAGTCTCTGGTAGGACAGACTCTGTCAGGACAGTCTCTGGTCAGACAGTCTCTAGCATTACAGTCTCTGGTCGGACAGTCTCTAGCAGTACAGTCTCTGGTTGGACAGTCTGTAGCAGGACACTCTCTGGCAGGACAGTCTCTGTTAGGACAGTCTCTGGCAGGAGAGTCTCTAGCAGGACAGTCTCTAGCTGGAAAGTCTCTGGCAGGAAAGTATCTGGCAAGACAGTATCTGGCAGGACTGTCTCTGGCAGGACAGTTTCTGGCAGGACAGTCTCTATCAGGACAGTCTATGGCAGGACAGTCTCTGGTAGGACAGACTCTGGCAGGACAGTCTCTGGCAGGACAGTCTCTAGTACGACAGTATCTGGTAAGACAGGCTCTAGCAGGACAGTCTCTATCAGGACAGTCAATGGCAGGACAGTCTCTGGTTTTACAGACTCTGGCAGGACAGTCTCTGGTCGGACAGTCTCTAGCAGTACAGTCTCTGGTCGGACAGTCTCTAGCAGGACAGTCTCTGGCAGGACAGTCTTTGGTAGGAAAGTCTCTGGCAGGAGAGTCTCTAGCAGAAAAGTCTCTAACAGGAAATTCTCTGGCAGGAAAATATCTGGCAGGAAAGTATCTGGCAGGACGTTCTCTGGCAGGACAGTTTCTGGCACTACAGTCTCTAGCAGTACAGTCTCAAGCTGGACAGTCTCGGGCAGGACAGTCTCTGCCAGGACAGTATCTGGTAGGACAGTATCTGGCAGGACAGCCTCTGGCAGGACAGGCTCTAGCGGGACTGTCTCTGGCAGGACAGTCTCCGGCAGGACAGTATCTGGCAGGACAGTCTCTGGCAGGACAGTCTCCGGCAGGACAGTATCTGGCAGGACAGTCTCTGGCAGGACAGTCTCTGGCAGGACAGTATCTGGTAGGAAAGTCTCTAGCAGGTCAGTCTCTGGCAGGACAGTCTATATCAGGACAGTATCTGGCAGGAAAGTCTCTGGCAGGACCATCTCTACCAGGACAGTATCTGGCAGAACAGTCTCTGTCAGGACAGTATCTGTCAGGACAGTCTCTGGCAGGACAGTATCTGGCAGGACGGTCTCTAGCAGGACAATCTCTGGCAGGACGCTCTCTGGCAGGACAGTTTCTGGCAGGACAGTCTCTAGCAGGACAGTCTCAAGCAGGACAGTCTCTGGCAGGACAGTCTCTGGCAGGAAAGTATGTGGCAGGACAGTATCTGGCAGGACAGTCTCTGGCAGGACAGTCTCTGGCAGGACAGTCTCTGGCAGGACAGTATCTGGCAGGTCAGTCTCTTACAGGACAGTATCTGGCAGGACAGTCTCTAGCAGGAGAGTCTATGGCAGGACAGTCTCTGGTAGGACAGATTCTGGCAGGACAGTCTCTATCAGGACAGTCTATGGCAGGACAGTCTCTGGTAGGACAGACTCTGGCAGGACCGTCTCTGGCAGGACAGTCTCTAGTACGACAGTATCTGGCAAGACAGTCTCTAGCAGGACAGTCTCTATCAGGACAGTCTCTGGCAGGACAGTATCTGGTAGGAAAGTCTCTAGTAGGAGAGTATCTGGCAGGACAGTCTATGGCACGACAGTATCTGGCAGGCAAATCTCTGGCAGGACAATCTCTATCAGGACAGTATCTGGCAGGACAGTCTCTAGGAGGACAATCTCTGGCAGGAACTTCTCTGGCAGGACAGTCTCTTGCAGGACAGTCTCCAGCAGGACAGTATCTGGCTGGAAAGTCTCTGGCAGGACAGTCTCTACCAGGACAGTCTCCAGCAGGACAGTCTCTGGCAGTAAAGTATCTGGCAGGAAATTCTCTGGTAGGAAAGTCTCTGGCAGGAGAGTCTCTGGTAGGACAGTCTCTGGCAGGACTGTCTCTAGTAGGACAGTATCTGGCAAGACAGTCTCTAGCACGACAGTCTCTATGAGGACAGTCTATGGCAGGACAGTCTCTGGTAGGACAGACTCTGGCAGGACAGTCTCTGGTCGGACAGTCTCTAGCAGTACAGTCTCTGGTCGGACAGTCTCTAGCAGGACAGACTCTGGCAGGAAAGTATCTGGCAGGACAGTATCTGGCAGGGCAGTCTCTAGCAGGACAGTCTCTAGCAGGACAGTCACTGGCAGGACAATCTCTGGCAGGACAGTATCTGGCAGGACAGTCTCTAGCAGGACGGTCTCAGGCAGGACAGTATCTGGCAGGACAGTCTCTGGCAGAACAGTCTCTGGCAGGACAGTCTCTGGCAGGACAGTCTCTGGCAGGACAGTCTCTAGCAGGACTGTCTCGGAAAGGAAAGTCTCTGGCAGGATAGTATGTGGCAGGATACTATCTGGCAGGACAGTATCTGGCAGGACAATCTCTGGCAGGACAGTCTCTGGCAGGACAGTATCTGGTAGGACAGTATCTGGCAGGACAGTCTCAAACAGGACTGTCTCTGGCAGGACAGTCACTAGCAGGAGAGTATCTGGCAGGAAAGACTCTGGCAGGACAGTCTCTGGCAGGACAGCCTCTGGCAGGACAGTCTGTTGCAGTACAGCCTCTACCAGGACAGTATCTGGCAGGAAAGTCTCTGTCAGGACAGTCTCTACCAGGACCGTATCTGGCAGGACAGTCTCTTGCCGGACAGTCTCGAGTAGGACAGTCTCTGGCAGGACAGTCTCTGGTAGGACAGTCTCTGGCGGGACAGTCTCTAGTAGGACAGTATCTGGCAAGACAGTCTCTAGCACGACAGTCTCTATCAGGACAGTCTATGGGAGGACAGTCTCTGGTAGGACAGACTCTGGCAGGACAGTCTCTGGTCGGACAGTCTCTAGCAGTACAGTCTCTGGTCGGACAGGCTCTGGCAGGACAGTCTCTAGTAGGACAGTATCTGGCAAGACAGTCTCTAGCACGACAGTCTCTATCAGGACAGTCTCTGGCAGGACAGTCTCTAACAGGACAGTCTCGGACAGGACAGTCTCTGGTAGGACAGTCTCTGGCAGCACAGTCTCTGGCAGGACAGTCTCTGGCAGGACTGTCTCTGGCAGGACAGTCTCTAGCAGGACAGTCTCTGGCAGGACATTCTCTGGCAGGACAGCATCTGGCAGGACAGTATCTGGAAGGACAGTCTCTGGCAGGACAGTATCTGACAGGACAGTCTCTGGCAGGACAGTGTCTGGCAGGACAGTCTCTGGCAGGACAGTATCTAGCAGGACAGTCTCTGGCAGGACAGTCTCTGGCAGGAGAGTCTCTAGCAGGACAGTCTCTAGCTGGAAAGTCTCTGGCAGGAAAGTATCTGGCAAGACAGTATCTGGCAGGACAGTATCTGGAAGGACATTCTCTGGCAGGACAGTATCTGACAGGACAGTCTCTGGCAGGACAGTATCTGGCAGGGCATCATCTGGCAGGACAGTATCTGGCAGGACAGTCTCTGGCAGGACAGACTCTGGCAGGGCAGTATCTGTTAGGACAGTATCTGGCAGGAAAGATTCTGGCAGGACAGTATCTGGCAGGACAGTCTCTGGCAGCACAGTCTCTGGCAGGACAGTCTCTGGCAGGACTCTCTCTGGCAGGACAGTCTCTAGCAGGACAGTCTCTGGCAGGACAGTCTCTGGCAGGACAGCATCTGGCAGGACAGTATCTGGAAGGACAGTCTCTGGCAGGACAGTATCTGACAGGACAGTCTCTGGCAGGACAGTGTCTGGCAGGACAGTCTCTGGCAGGACAGTATCTAGCAGGACAGTCTCTGGCAGGACAGTCTCTGGCAGGAGAGTCTCTAGCAGGACAGTCTCTAGCTGGAAAGTCTCTGGCAGGAAAGTATCTGGCAAGATAGTATCTGGCAGGACGGTCTCTGGCAGGACAGTTTCTGGCAGGACAGTCTCTATCGGGACAGTCTATGGCAGGACAGTCTCTGGTAGGACAGACTCTGGCAGGACAGTCTCTGGCAGGACAGTCTCTAGTATGACAGTATCTGGTAAGACAGGCTCTAGCAGGACAGTCTCTATCTGGACAGTCAATGGCAGGACCGTCTCTGGTTTTACAGACTCTGGCAGGACAGTCTCTGGTCGGACAGTCTCTAGCAGTACAGTCTCTGGTCGGACAGTCTCTAGCAGGACAGTCTCTGGCAGTCTCCAGCAGAAAAGTCTCTAACAGGAAATTCTCTGGCAGGAAAGTATCTGGCAGGACATTATCTGGCAGGACGGTCTCTGGCAGGACAGTTTCTGGCACGACAGTCTCTAGCAGTACAGTCTCAAGCTGTACAGTCTCTGGCAGGACAGTCTCTGCCAGGACAGTATCTGGTAGGACAGTATCTGGCAGGACAGCCTCTGGCAGGACAGTCTCTAGCAGGACAGTATCTGGCAGGATAGTCTCTGGCAGGAAAGTATCTGGCAGGACAGTCTCTAGCAGGACAGTCTCTGGCAGGACAGTCTCTGGCAGGACAGTATCTGGCAGGACAGTCTCTTGCAGAAGAGTATTTGACAGGACAGTCTCTAGCAGGACAATCTCTGGCAGGAAAGTCTCTGGCAGGACAGTCTCTTGCAGGAATGTCTCTGGCAGGAAAGTCTCTGGCAGGACAATCTCTGGCAGGACAGTATCTGATAGGACAGTCTCTGGCAGGACAGTATCTGGCAGGGCATTAACTGGCAGGACAGTATCTGGCAGGACAGTCTCTGGCAGGACAGTCTCTGGCAGGGAAGTATCTGTTAGGACAGTATCTGGCAGGACAGTCTCAAGCAGGACAGTCTCTGGCAGGACAGTCTCTAGTAGGGGAGTATCTGGCAGGAAAGACTCTGGCAGAACAATCTCTGGCAGGACAGTCTCTGGCAGGACAGCCTCTGCCAGGACTGTCTCTGGCTGGACAGTCTCTGGGAGGAGAGTATCTGGCAGCACAGTCTCTGGCAGGACAGTCTCTGGCAGGACAGTCTCTGGCAGGACAGTCTCTGGCTGGACAGCATCTGGCAGGACAGTATCTGGAAGGACAGTCTCTGGCAGGACAGTATCTGACAGGACAGTCTCTGGCAGGACAGTATCTGGCAGGGCATCATCTGGCAGGACAATATCTGGCAGGACAGTCTCTGGCAGGACAGACTCTGGCAGGGCAGTATCTGTTAGGACAGTATCTGGCAGGACAGTCTCAAGCAGGACAGTCTCTGGCAGGACAGTCTCTAGCAGGGGAGTCTCTGGCAGCACAGTCTCTGGCAGGACAGTCTCTGGCAGGACATTCTCTGGCAGGACAGTCTCTGGCAGGACAGCATCTGGCAGGACAGTATCTGGAAGGACAGTCTCTGGCAGGACAGTATCTGACAGGACAGTCTCTGGCAGGACAGTATCTGGCAGGGCATCATCTGGCAGGACAGTATCTGGCAGGACAGTCTCTGGCAGGACAGACTCTGGCAGGGCAGTATCTGTTAGGACAGTGTCTGGCAGGACAGTCTCAAGCAGGACAGTCTCTGGCAGGACAGTCTCTAGCAGGGGAGTATCTGGCAGGAAAGATTCTGGCAGGATAGTATCTGGCAGGATAGTCTCTGGCAGCACAGTCTCTGGCAGGACAGTCTCTGGCAGGACAGTCTCTGGCAGGACAGTATCTGGTAGGACAGTATCTGGCAGGACAGCCTCTGGCAGTACAGTCTCAAGCTGTACAGTCTCTGGCAGGACAGTCTCTGCCAGGACAGTATCTGGTAGGACAGTATCTGGCAGGACAGCCTCTGGCAGGACAGTCTCTAGCAGGACAGTATCTGGCAGGATAGTCTCTGGCAGGAAAGTATCTGGCAGGACAGTCTCTAGTAGGACAGTCTCTGGCAGGACAGTCTCTGGCAGGACAGTATCTGGCAGGACAGTCTCTTGCAGAAGAGTATTTGGCAGGACAGTCTCTAGCAGGACAATCTCTGGCAGGAAAGTCTCTGGCAGGACAGTCTCTTGCAGGAATGTCTCTGGCAGGAAAGTCTCTGGCAGGACAATCTCTGGCAGGACAGTATCTGATAGGACAGTCTCTGGCAGGACAGTATCTGGCAGGGCATTAACTGGCAGGACAGTATCTGGCAGGACAGTCTCTGGCAGGACAGTCTCTGGCAGGGAAGTATCTGTTAGGACAGTATCTGGCAGGACAGTCTCAAGCAGGACAGTCTCTGGCAGGACAGTCTCTAGCAGGAGAGTATCTGGCAGGAATGACTCTGGCAGGACAGTCTCTGGCAGGACAGTCTCTGGCAGGACAGTATCTGGCAGGACAGCCACTGGCAGCACAGTCTCTGGCAGGACAGTCTCTGGTAGGACAGTCTCTGGCAGGACAATCTCTGGCAGGACAGTATCTTGCAGGACAGTCTCTAGCATGACAGTCTCTGGTAGGACAGACTCTGTCAGGACAGTCTCTGGTCAGACAGTCTCTAGCAGTACAGTCTCTGGTCGGACAGTCTCTGGCAGGACAGTCTCTGGCAGGACCGTCTCTGGTCGGACAGTCTCTAGCATTACAGTCTCTGGTCGGACAGTCTCTAGCAGTACAGTCTCTGGTTGGACAGTCTGTAGCAGGACACTCTCTGTTAGGACAGTCTCTGGCAGGAGAGTCTCTAGCAGGACAGTCTCTAGCTGGAAAGTCTCTGGCAGGAAAGTATCTGGCAAGACAGTATCTGGCAGGACTGTCTCTGGCAGGACAGTTTCTGGCAGGACAGTCTCTATCAGGACAGTCTATGGCAGGACAGTCTCTGGTAGGACAGACTCTGGCAGGACAGTATCTGGCAGGACAGTCTCTAGTACGACAGCATCTGGTAAGACAGGCTCTAGCAGGACAGTCTCTATCAGGACAGTCAATGGCAGGACAGTCTCTGGTTTTACAGACTCTGGCAGGACAGTCTCTGGTCGGACAGTCTCTAGCAGTACAGTCTCTGGTCGGACAGTCTCTAGCAGGACAGTCTCTGGCAGGACAGTCTTTGGTAGGAAAGTCTCTGGCAGGAGAGTCTCTAGCAGAAAAGTCTCTAACAGGAAATTCTCTGGCAGGAAAGTATCTGGCAGGAATGTATCTGGCAGGACGTTCTCTGGCAGGACAGTTTCTGGCACTACAGTCTCTAGCAGTACAGTCTCAAGCTGTACAGTCTCTGGCAGGACAGTCTCTGCCAGGACAGTATCTGGTAGGACAGTATCTGGCAGGACAGCCTCTGGCAGGACAGTCTCTAGCAGGACAGTATCTGGCAGGATAGTCTCTGGCAGGAAAGTATCTGGCAGGACAGTCTCTAGCAGGACAGTCTCTGGCAGGACAGTCTCTGGCAGGACAGTATCTGGCAGGACAGTCTCTTGCAGAAGAGTATTTGACAGGACAGTCTCTAGCAGGACAATCTCTGGCAGGAAAGTCTCTGGCAGGACAGTCTCTTGCAGGAATGTCTCTGGCAGGAAAGTCTCTGGCAGGACAATCTCTGGCAGGACAGTATCTGATAGGACAGTCTCTGGCAGGACAGTATCTGGCAGGGCATTAACTGGCAGGACAGTATCTGGCAGGACAGTCTCTGGCAGGACAGTCTCTGGCAGGGAAGTATCTGTTAGGACAGTATCTGGCAGGACAGTCTCAAGCAGGACAGTCTCTGGCAGGACAGTCTCTAGCAGGGGAGTATCTGGCAGGAAAGACTCTGGCAGAACAATCTCTGGCAGGACAGTCTCTGGCAGGACAGCCTCTGCCAGGACTGTCTCTGGCTGGACAGTATCTGGGAGGAGAGTATCTGGCAGCACAGTCTCTGGCAGGACAGTCTCTGGCAGGACAGTCTCTGGCAGGACAGACTCTAGCAGGACAGTCTCTGGCAGGACAGTCTCTGGCTGGACAGCATCTGGCAGGACAGTCTCTGGCAGGACAGTATCTGGCAGGGCATCATCTGGCAGGACAATATCTGGCAGGACAGTCTCTGGCAGGACAGACTCTGGCAGGGCAGTATCTGTTAGGACAGTATCTGGCAGGACAGTCTCAAGCAGGACAGTCTCTGGCAGGACAGTCTCTAGCAGGGGAGTCTCTGGCAGCACAGTCTCTGGCAGGACAGTCTCTGGCAGGACAGTCTCTGGCAGGACAGTCTCTGGCAGGACAGCATCTGGCAGGACAGTATCTGGAAGGACAGTCTCTGGCAGGACAGTATCTGACAGGACAGTCTCTGGCAGGACAGTATCTGGAAGGACAGTCTCTGGCAGGACAGTATCTGGCAGGACAGTCTCTGGCAGGACAGACTCTGGCAGGGCAGTATCTGTTAGGACAGTGTCTGGCAGGACAGTCTCAAGCAGGACAGTCTCTGGCAGGACAGTCTCTAGCAGGGGAGTATCTGGCAGGAAAGATTCTGGCAGGATAGTATCTGGCAGGACAGTCTCTGGCAGCACAGTCTCTGGCAGGACAGTCTCTGGCAGGACAGTCTCTGGCAGGACAGTATCTGGTAGGACAGTATCTGGCAGGACAGCCTCTGGCAGTACAGTCTCAAGCTGTACAGTCTCTGGCAGGACAGTCTCTGCCAGGACAGTATCTGGTAGGACAGTATCTGGCAGGACAGCCTCTGGCAGGACAGTCTCTAGCAGGACAGTATCTGGCAGGATAGTCTCTGGCAGGAAAGTATCTGGCAGGACAGTCTCTAGTAGGACAGTCTCTGGCAGGACAGTCTCTGGCAGGACAGTATCTGGCAGGACAGTCTCTTGCAGAAGAGTATTTGGCAGGACAGTCTCTAGCAGGACAATCTCTGGCAGGAAAGTCTCTGGCAGGACAGTCTCTTGCAGGAATGTCTCTGGCAGGAAAGTCTCTGGCAGGACAATCTCTGGCAGGACAGTATCTGATAGGACAGTCTCTGGCAGGACAGTATCTGGCAGGGCATTAACTGGCAGGACAGTATCTGGCAGGACAGTCTCTGGCAGGACAGTCTCTGGCAGGGAAGTATCTGTTAGGACAGTATCTGGCAGGACAGTCTCAAGCAGGACAGTCTCTGGCAGGACAGTCTCTAGCAGGAGAGTATCTGGCAGGAATGACTCTGGCAGGACAGTCTCTGGCAGGACAGTCTCTGGCAGGACAGTATCTGGCAGGACAGCCACTGGCAGCACAGTCTCTGGCAGGACAGTCTCTGGTAGGACAGTCTCTGGCAGGACAATCTCTGGCAGGACAGTATCTTGCAGGACAGTCTCTAGCATGACAGTCTCTGGTAGGACAGACTCTGTCAGCACAGTCTCTGGTCAGACAGTCTCTAGCAGTACAGTCTCTGGTCGGACAGTCTCTGGCAGGACAGTCTCTGGCAGGACAGTCTCTGGTCGGACAGTCTCTAGCATTACAATCTCTGGTCGGACAGTCTCTAGCAGTACAGTCTCTGGTTGGACAGTCTGTAGCAGGACAGTCTCTGGCAGGACAGTCTCTGTTAGGACAGTCTCTGGCAGGAGAGTCTCTAGCAGGACAGTCTCTAGCTGGAAAGTCTCTGGCAGGAAAGTATCTGACAAGACAGTATCTGGCAGGACTGTCTCTGGCAGGACAGTTTCTGGCAGGACAGTCTCTATCAGGACAGTCTATGGCAGGACAGTCTCTGGTAGGACAGACTCTGGCAGGACAGTATCTGGCAGGACAGTCTCTAGTACGACAGTATCTGGTAAGACAGGCTCTAGCAGGACAGTCTCTATCAGGACAGTCAATGGCAGGACAGTCTCTGGTTTTACAGACTCTGGCAGGACAGTCTCTGGTCGGACAGTCTCTAGCAGTACAGTCTCTGGTCGGACAGTCTCTAGCAGGACAGTCTCTGGCAGGACAGTCTTTGGTAGGAAAGTCTCTGGCAGGAGAGTCTCTAGCAGAAAAGTCTCTAACAGGAAATTCTCTGGCAGGAAAGTATCTGGCAGGAATGTATCTGGCAGGACGTTCTCTGGAAGGACAGTTTCTGGCACTACAGTCTCTAGCAGTACAGTCTCAAGCTGGACAGTCTCGGGCAGGACAGTCTCTGCCAGGACAGTATCTGGTAGGACAGTATCTGGCAGGACACCCTCTGGCAGGACAGGCTCTAGCGGGACTGTCTCTGGCAGGACAGTCTCTGGCAGGACAGTCTCTGGCAGGACAGTCTCTGGCAGGACAGTCTCCGGCAGGACAGTATCTGGCAGGACAGTCTCTGGCAGGACAGTCTCTGGCAGGACAGTATCTGGTAGGAAAGTCTCTAGCAGGTCAGTCTCTGGCAGGACAGTCTATATCAGGACAGTATCTGGCAGGAAAGTCTCTGGCAGGACCATCTCTACCAGGACAGTATCTGGCAGAACAGTCTCTGTCAGGACAGTATCTGGCAGGACAGTCTCTGGCAGGACAGTATCTGGCAGGACGGTCTCTAGCAGGACAATCTCTGGCAGGATGCTCTCTGGCAGGACAGTTTCTGGCAGGACAGTCTCTAGCAGGACAGTCTCAAGCAGGACAGTCTCTGGCAGGACAGTCTCTGGCAGGAAAGTATGTGGCAGGACAGTATCTGGCAGGACAGTCTCTGGCAGGACAGTCTCTGGCAGGACAGTCTCTGGCAGGACAGTATCTGGCAGGTCAGTCTCTTACAGGACAGTATCTGGCAGGACAGTCTCTAGCAGGAGAGTCTATGGCAGGACAGTCTCTGGTAGGACAGATTCTGGCAGGACAGTCTCTATCAGGACAGTCTATGGCAGGACAGTCTCTGGTAGGACAGACTCTGGCAGGACCGTCTCTGGCAGGACAGTCTCTAGTACGACAGTATCTGGCAAGACAGTCTCTAGCAGGACAGTCTCTATCAGGACAGTCTCTGGCAGGACAGTATCTGGTAGGAAAGCCTCTAGTCGGAGAGTATCTGGCAGGACAGTCTATGGCACGACAGTATCTGGCAGGAAAATCTCTGGCAGGACAATCTCTATCAGGACAGTATCTGACAGGACAGTCTCTGGCAGGATATTATCTGGCAGGACAGTCTCTGGCAGGACAGTCTCTAGGAGGACAATCTCTGGCAGGAACTTCTCTGGCAGGACAGTCTCTTGCAGGACAGTCTCCAGCAGGACAGTATCTGGCTGGAAAGTCTCTGGCAGGACAGTCTCTACCAGGACAGTCTCCAGCAGGACAGTCTCTGGCAGTAAAGTATCTGGCAGGAAATTCTCTGGTAGGAAAGTCTCTGGCAGGAGAGTCTCTGGTAGGACAGTCTCTGGCAGGACTGTCTCTAGTAGGACAGTATCTGGCAAGACAGTCTCTAGCACGACAGTCTCTATGAGGACAGTCTATGGCAGGACAGTCTCTGGTAGGACAGACTCTGGCAGGACAGTCTCTGGTCGGACAGTCTCTAGCAGTACAGTCTCTGGTCGGACAGTCTCTAGCAGGACAGACTCTGGCAGGAAAGTATCTGGCAGGACAGTATCTGGCAGGGCAGTCTCTAGCAGGACAGTCTCTAGCAGGACAGTCACTGGCAGGACAATCTCTGGCAGGACAGTATCTGGCAGGACAGTCTCTAGCAGGACGGTCTCAGGCAGGACAGTATCTGGCAGGACAGTCTCTGGCAGAACAGTCTCTGGCAGGACAGTCTCTGGCAGGACAGTCTCTGGCAGGACAGTCTCTAGCAGGACTGTCTCGGAAAGGAAAGTCTCTGGCAGGATAGTATGTGGCAGGATACTATCTGGCAGGACAGTATCTGGCAGGACAATCTCTGGCAGGACAGTCTCTGGCAGGACAGTATCTGGTAGGACAGTATCTGGCAGGACAGTCTCAAACAGGACTGTCTCTGGCAGGACAGTCACTAGCAGGAGAGTATCTGGCAGGAAAGACTCTGGCAGGACAGTCTCTGGCAGGACAGCCTCTGGCAGGACAGTCTGTTGCAGTACAGCCTCTACCAGGACAGTATCTGGCAGGAAAGTCTCTGTCAGGACAGTCTCTACCAGGACCGTATCTGGCAGGACAGTCTCTTGCCGGACAGTCTCGAGTAGGACAGTCTCTGGCAGGACAGTCTCTGGTAGGACAGTCTCTGGCGGGACAATCTCTAGTAGGACAGTATCTGGCAAGACAGTCTCTAGCACGACAGTCTCTATCAGGACAGTCTATGGGAGGACAGTCTCTGGTAGGACAGACTCTGGCAGGACAGTCTCTGGTCGGACAGTCTCTAGCAGTACAGTCTCTGGTCCGACAGTCTCTGGCAGGACAGTCTCTAGTAGGACAGTATCTGGCAAGACAGTCTCTAGCACGACAGTCTCTATCAGGACAGTCTCTGGCAGGACAGTCTCTAACAGGACAGTCTCGGACAGGACAGTCACTGGTAGGACAGTCTCTGGTAGGACAGTATCTGACAGGACAGTCTCTGGCAGGAAAGTATCTGGCAGGGCATCATCTGGCAGGACAGTATCTGGCAGGACAGTCTCTGGCAGGACAGACTCTGGCAGGGCAGTATCTGTTAGGACAGTATCTGGCAGGACAGTCTCAAGCAGGACAGTCTCTGGCAGGACAGTCTCTAGCAGGGGAGTATCTGGCAGGAAAGACTCTGGCAGGACAGTCTCTGGCAGGACAGTATCTGGCAGGACAGCCGCTGGCAGGACTGTCTCTGGCAGGACAGTATCTGGCAGGACAGTCTCTGGCAGCACAGTCTCTGGCAGGACAGTCTCTGGCAGGACAGTCTCTGGCAGGACAGTCTCTAGCAGGACAGTCTCTGGCAGGACAGTCTCTGTCAGGACAGCATCTGGCAGGACAGTATCTGGCAGGACAGTCTCTGGCAGGACAGTATCTGACAGGACTGTCACTGGCAGGACAGTATCTGGCAGGGCATCATCTGGCAGGACAGTATCTGGCAGGACAGTCTCTGGCAGGACAGACTCTGGCAGGGCAGTATCTGTTAGGACAGTATCTGGCAGGACAGTCTCAAGCAGGACAGTCTCTGGCAGGACAGTCTCTAGCAGGGGAGTATCTGGCAGGAAAGACTCTGGCAGGACAGTCTCTGGCAGGACAGTCTCTGGCAGGACAGCCTCTGGCAGGACTGTCTCTGGCAGGACAGTATCTGGCAGGACAGTCTCTGGCAGCACAGTCTCCGGCAGGACAGTCTCTGGCAGGACAGTCTCTGGCAGGACAGTCTCTAGCAGGACAGTCTCTGGCAGGACAGTCTCTGGCAGGACAGCATCTGGCAGGACAGTATCTGGAAGGACAGTCTCTGGCAGGACATTATCTGACAGGACAGTCTCTGGCAGGACAATGTCTGGCAGGACAGTCTCTGGCAGGACAGTATCTAGCAGGACAGTCTCTGGCAGGACAGTATCTGACAGGACAGTATCTGGCAGGACAGTCTCTAGCAGGACAGTCTCTGGCAGGAGAGTCTCTAGCAGGACAGTCTCTAGCTGGAAAGTCTCTGGCAGGAAAGTATCTGGCAGGACAGTATCTGGCAGGACGGTCTCTGGCAGGACAGTTTCTGGCAGGACAGTCTCTATCGGGACAGTCTATGGCAGGATAGTCTCTGGTAGGACAGACTCTGGCAGGACAGTCTCTGGCAGGACAGTCTCTAGTACGACAGCATCTGGTAAGACAGGCTCTAGCAGGACAGTCTCTATCAGGACAGTCAATGGCAGGACCGTCTCTGGTTTTACAGACTCTGGCAGGACAGTCTCTGGTCGGACAGTCTCTAGCAGTACAGTCTCTGGTCGGACAGTCTCTAGCAGGACAGTCTCTGGCAGGACAGTCTCTGGTAGGAAAGTCTCTGGCAGGAGAGTCTCTAGCAGAAAAGTCTCTAACAGGAAATTCTCTGGCAGGAAAGTATCTGGCAGGAAAGTATCTGGCAGGACGTTCTCTGGCAGGACAGTTTCTGGCACGACAGTCTCTAGCAGTACAGTCTCAAGCTGGACAGTCTCTGGCAGGACAGTCTCTGCCAGGACAGTATCTGGTAGGACAGTATCTGGCAGGACAGCCTCTGGCAGGACAGTCTCTAGCAGGACAGTATCTGGCAGGACAGTCTCTGGCAGGAAAGTATCTGGCACGACAGTCTCTAGCAGGACAGTCTCTGGCAGGACAGTCTCTGGCAGGACAGTATCTGGCAGGACAGTCTCTTGCAGAAGAGTATTTGGCAGGACAGTCTCTAGCAGGACAATCTCTGGCAGGAAAGTCTCTGGCAGGACAGTCTCATGCAGGAATGTCTCTGGCAGGAAAGTCTCTGGCAGGACAATCTCTGGCAGGACAGTATCTGATAGGACAGTCTCTGGCAGGACAGTATCTGGCAGGGCATTAACTGGCAGGACAGTATCTGGCAGGACAGTATCTGGCAGGACAGTCTCTGGCAGGGAAGTATCTGTTAGGACAGTATCTGGCAGGACAGTCTCAAGCAGGACAGTCTGTGGCAGGACAGTCTCTGGCAGGACAGCCTCTGGCAGGACTGTCTCTGGCAGGACAGTATCTGGCAGGACAGTCTCTGGCAGCACAGTCTCTGGCAGGACAGTCTCTGGTAGGACAGTCTCTGGCAGGACAGTCTCTGGCAGGACAGTATCTTGCAGGACAGTCTCTAGCATGACAGTCTCTGGTAGGACAGATTCTGTCAGGACAGTCTCTGGTCAGACAGTCTCTAGCAGTTCAGTCTCAGGTCGGACAGTCTCTGGCAGGAGAGTCTCTAGCAGGACAGTCTCTAGCTGGAAAGTCTCTGGCAGGAAAGTATCTGGCAAGATAGTATCTGGCAGGACTGTCTCTGGCAGGACAGTTTCTGGCAGGACAGTCTCTATCAGGACAGTCTATGGCAGGACAGTCTCTGGTAGGACAGACTCTGGCAGGACAGTATCTGGCAGGACAGTCTCTAGTACGACAGTATCTGGTAAGACAGGCTCTAGCAGGACAGTCTCTATCAGGACAGTCAATGGCAGGACAGTCTCTGGTTTTACAGACTCTGGCAGGACAGTCTCTGGTCGGACAGTCTCTAGCAGTACAGTCTCTGGTCGGACAGTCTCTAGCAGGACAGTCTCTGGCAGGACAGTCTCTGGTAGGAAAGTCTCTGGCAGGAGAGTCTCTAGCAGAAAAGTCTCTAACAGGAAATTCTCTGGCAGGAAAGTATCTGGCTGGAAAGTATCTGGCAGGACGTTCTCTGGCAGGACAGTTTCTGGCACGACAGTCTCTAGCAGTACAGTCTCAAGCTGGACAGTCTCTGGCAGGACAGTCTCTGCCAGGACAGTATCTGGTAGGACAGTATCTGGCAGGACAGCCTCTGGCAGGACAGTCTCTAGCAGGACAGTATCTGGCAGGACAGTCTCTGGCAGGAAAGTATCTGGCAGGACAGTCTCTGTCAGGACAGGCTCTAGCGGGACAGTCTCTGGCAGGACAGTCTCTGGCAGGACAGTATCTGGCAGGACAGTCTCTGGCAGGACAGTCTCCGGCAGGACAGTATCTGGCAGGACAGTCTCTGGCAGGACAGTCTCTGGCAGGACAGTATCTGGTAGGAAAGTCTCTAGCAGGTCAGTCTCTGGCAGGACAGTCTATATCAGGACAGTATCTGTCAGGAAAGTCTCTGGCAGGACAATCTCTACCAGGACAGTATCTGGCAGAACAGTCTCTGTCAGGACAGTATCTGGCTGGACAGTCTCTGGCAGGACAGTATCTGGCAGGAACTTCTCTGGCAGGACAGTCTCTTGCAGGACAGTCTCCAGCAGGACAATATCTGGCTGGAAAGTCTCTGGCAGGACAGTCTCTACCAGGACAGTCTCCAGCAGGACAGTCTCTGGCAGTAAAGTATCTGGCAGGAAATTCTCTGGTAGGAAAGTCTCTGGCAGGACAGTCTCTGGCTGGACTGTATCTGGCAGGACAGTATCTGGCAGGACAGTCTCTGGCGGGACAGTATCTTTCAGGACAGTATCTGGCAGGACAGTATCTGGCAGGACAGGCTCTGGCAGGACATTCTTCGCAGGACAGTATCTGGTTGGACAGTATCTGGTAGGAAAGCCTCTAGCAGTAAAGTATCTGGCAGGACAGTCTATAGCAGGTCAGTATCTGGCAGGAACGTCTCTGTCAGGACAGTCTCTGGCAGGACAATCTCTACCAGGACAGTATCTGACAGGACAGTCTCTGCCATGACAGTATTTGGCAGGACAGTCTCTGGCAGGACAGTATCTGACAGGACAGTCTCTTGCAGGGCAGTCTCTACCAGGACAGTATCTGGCAAGAAAGTCTCTGAAAGGACAGTGTCTTCCAGGACAGTCTCCAGCAGGACAGTCTCTGGCAGGAAAGTATCTGGCAGGACAGTCTCTGGTAGGAAAGTCTCTTGCAGGACAGCCTCGAGTAGGACACTCTCTGGCTGGACCGTCTCTGGTAGGACAGTCTCTGACAGGACAATCTCTAGTAGGACAGTATCTGGCAAGACAGTCTCTAGCAGGACAATCTCTATCAGGACAGTCTATCGCAGGACAGTCTCTGGAAGGACAGTCTCTGGCAGGACAGTATCTGGCAGGACAGTCTCTGGTAGGACAGTCTCTGGCTGGACAGTATCTGGCAGGTAATTATCTGGCAGGACAGTCCCTGGCAGGACAGTCTCTGGCAGGACAGTCTCTGGCAGGACAGTCTCTGGTAGGACAGTCTCTAGCAGGACAGTCTCTGGTCGGAAAGTCTCTCGGAGGACAGTCTCTGGTAGGACAGTCTCTGGTAGGACAGTCTCTGGTAGGAAAGTCTCTAGTAGAACAGTCTCTGGTAGAACAGTCTCTGGTAGTACAGTCTCTAGCAGAACAGTCTCTAACAGGACAGTTTCTGGTAGGACAGTCTCTGGATAGGACAGTCTCTGTTAGGACAGTCTATAGCAGGACAGTCTCTTGCAGGATAGTCTCTGGCAGGACAGTCTCTAACAGGACAGTCTCTGGCAGGACAGTCTCTAGCAGGACAGTCTCTGGCAGGAGAGTCTCTAGCAGGACAGTCTCTAGCTGGAAAGTCTCTGGCAGGAAAGTATCTGGCAGGACAGTATCTGGCAGGACGGTCTCTGGCAGGACAGTTTCTGGCAGGACAGTCTCTATCGGGACAGTCTATGGCAGGATAGTCTCTGGTAGGACAGACTCTGGCAGGACAGTCTCTGGCAGGACAGTCTCTAGTACGACAGTATCTGGTAAGACAGGCTCTAGCAGGACAGTCTCTATCAGGACAGTCAATGGCAGGACCGTCTCTGGTTTTACAGACTCTGGCAGGACAGTCTCTGGTCGGACAGTCTCTAGCAGTACAGTCTCTGGTCGGACAGTCTCTAGCAGGACAGTCTCTGGCAGGACAGTCTCTGGTAGGAAAGTCTCTGGCAGGAGAGTCTCTAGCAGAAAAGTCTCTAACAGGAAATTCTCTGGCAGGAAAGTATCTGGCAGGAAAGTATCTGGCAGGACGTTCTCTGGCAGGACAGTTTCTGGCACGACAGTCTCTAGCAGTACAGTCTCAAGCTGGACAGTCTCTGACAGGACAGTCTCTGCCAGGACAGTATCTGGTAGGACAGTATCTGGCAGGACAGCCTCTGGCAGGACAGTCTCTAGCAGGACAGTATCTGGCAGGACAGTCTCTGGCAGGAAAGTATCTGGCACGACAGTCTCTAGCAGGACAGTCTCTGGCAGGACAGTCTCTGGCAGGACAGTATCTGGCAGGACAGTCTCTTGCAGAAGAGTATTTGGCAGGACAGTCTCTAGCAGGACAATCTCTGGCAGGAAAGTCTCTGGCAGGACAGTCTCATGCAGGAATGTCTCTGGCAGGAAAGTCTCTGGCAGGACAATCTCTGGCAGGACAGTATCTGATAGGACAGTCTCTGGCAGGACAGTATCTGGCAGGGCATTAACTGGCAGGACAGTATCTGGCAGGACAGTATCTGGCAGGACAGTCTCTGGCAGGGAAGTATCTGTTAGGACAGTATCTGGCAGGACAGTCTCAAGCAGGACAGTCTGTGGCAGGACAGTCTCTGGCAGGACAGCCTCTGGCAGGACTGTCTCTGGCAGGACAGTATCTGGCAGGACAGTCTCTGGCAGCACAGTCTCTGGCAGGACAGTCTCTGGTAGGACAGTCTCTGGCAGGACAGTCTCTGGCAGGACAGTATCTTGCAGGACAGTCTCTAGCATGACAGTCTCTGGTAGGACAGATTCTGTCAGGACAGTCTCTGGTCAGACAGTCTCTAGCAGTTCAGTCTCAGGTCGGACAGTCTCTGGCAGGAGAGTCTCTAGCAGGACAGTCTCTAGCTGGAAAGTCTCTGGCAGGAAAGTATCTGGCAAGATAGTATCTGGCAGGACTGTCTCTGGCAGGACAGTTTCTGGCAGGACAGTCTCTATCAGGACAGTCTATGGCAGGACAGTCTCTGGTAGGACAGACTCTGGCAGGACAGTATCTG
This sequence comes from Cetorhinus maximus, assembly GCF_964194155.1. Taxonomy (NCBI): domain Eukaryota; kingdom Metazoa; phylum Chordata; class Chondrichthyes; order Lamniformes; family Cetorhinidae; genus Cetorhinus; species Cetorhinus maximus. Next base: position 101,896,682 of record NC_135896.1, read on the forward strand.
GCAGGACAGTCTCTAGTACGACAGTATCTGGTAAGACAGGCTCTAGCAGGACAGTCTCTATCAGGACAGTCAATGGCAGGACAGTCTCTGGTTTTACAGACTCTGGCAGGACAGTCTCTGGTCGGACAGTCTCTAGCAGTACAGTCTCTGGTCGGACAGTCTCTAGCAGGACAGTCTCTGGCAGGACAGTCTCTGGTAGGAAAGTCTCTGGCAGGAGAGTCTCTAGCAGAAAAGTCTCTAACAGGAAATTCTCTGGCAGGAAAGTATCTGGCTGGACAGTATCTGGCAGGACGTTCTCTGGCAGGACAGTTTCTGGCACGACAGTCTCTAGCAGTACAGTCTCAAGCTGGACAGTCTCTGGCAGGACAGTCTCTGCCAGGACAGTATCTGGTAGGACAGTATCTGGCAGGACAGCCTCTGGCAGGACAGTCTCTAGCAGGACAGTATCTGGCAGGACAGTCTCTGGCAGGAAAGTATCTGGCAGGACAGTCTCTGTCAGGACAGGCTCTAGCGGGACAGTCTCTGGCAGGACAGTCTCTGGCAGGACAGTATCTGGCAGGACAGTCTCTGGCAGGACAGTCTCCGGCAGGACAGTATCTGGCAGGACAGTCTCTGGCAGGACAGTCTCTGGCAGGACAGTATCTGGTAGGAAAGTCTCTAGCAGGTCAGTCTCTGGCAGGACAGTCTATATCAGGACAGTATCTGTCAGGAAAGTCTCTGGCAGGACAATCTCTACCAGGACAGTATCTGGCAGAACAGTCTCTGTCAGGACAGTATCTGGCTGGACAGTCTCTGGCAGGACAGTATCTGGCAGGAACTTCTCTGGCAGGACAGTCTCTTGCAGGACAGTCTCCAGCAGGACAGTCTCTGGCAGTAAAGTATCTGGCAGGAAATTCTCTGGTAGGAAAGTCTCTGGCAGGATAGTCTCTGGCTGGACTGTATCTGGCAGGACAGTATCTGGCAGGACAGTCTCTGGCGGGACAGTATCTTTCAGGACAGTATCTGGCAGGACAGTATCTGGCAGGACAGGCTCTGGCAGGACATTCTTCGCAGGACAGTATCTGGTTGGACAGTATCTGGTAGGAAAGCCTCTAGCAGTAAAGTATCTGGCAGGACAGTCTATAGCAGGTCAGTATCTGGCAGGAACGTCTCTGTCAGGACAGTCTCTGGCAGGACAATCTCTACCAGGACAGTATCTGACAGGACAGTCTCTGCCATGACAGTATTTGGCAGGACAGTCTCTGGCAGGACAGTATCTGACAGGACAGTCTCTTGCAGGGCAGTCTCTACCAGGACAGTATCTGGCAAGAAAGTCTCTGAAAGGACAGTGTCTTCCAGGACAGTCTCCAGCAGGACAGTCTCTGGCAGGAAAGTATCTGGCAGGACAGTCTCTGGTAGGAAAGTCTCTTGCAGGACAGCCTCGAGTAGGACACTCTCTGGCTGGACCGTCTCTGGTAGGACAGTCTCTGACAGGACAATCTCTAGTAGGACAGTATCTGGCAAGACAGTCTCTAGCAGGACAATCTCTATCAGGACAGTCTATCGCAGGACAGTCTCTGGAAGGACAGTCTCTGGCAGGACAGTATCTGGCAGGACAGTCTCTGGTAGGACAGTCTCTGGCTGGACAGTATCTGGCAGGTAATTATCTGGCAGGACAGTCCCTGGCAGGACAGTCTCTGGCAGGACAGTCTCTGGCAGGACAGTCTCTGGTAGGACAGTCTCTAGCAGGACAGTCTCTGGTCGGAAAGTCTCTCGGAGGACAGTCTCTGGTAGGACAGTCTCTGGTAGGACAGTCTCTGGTAGGAAAGTCTCTAGTAGAACAGTCTCTGGTAGAACAGTCTCTGGTAGTACAGTCTCTAGCAGAACAGTCTCTAACAGGACAGTTTCTGGTAGGACAGTCTCTGGATAGGACAGTCTCTGTTAGGACAGTCTATAGCAGGACAGTCTCTTGCAGGATAGTCTCTGGCAGGACAGTCTCTAACAGGACAGTCTCTGGCAGGAAAGTCTCTGGCAGGACAGTCTCTTGCAGGACAGTCTCTACCAGGACAGTATCTGGCAGGATAGTGTCTGGCAGGACAGTCTCTACCAGGACCGTATCTGGCAGTACAGTCTCTTACAGGACAGTCTCCAGCAGGACAGTCTCTGGCAGGAAAGCACCTGGCAGGACAGTCTCTGGTAGGACAGTCTCTAGCAGGACAGTCTCTAGCAGGACAGTCTCTGGCAGGACAGTCTTTGGTAGGATAGTCTCTGGCAGGACAGTATCTGGCAGGACAGTCTCTTTCAGGACAATATCTGGCAGGACAGTCGCTGGCATGACAGTTTCTGGCAGGACAATCACTGGTAGGACAGTCTCTGGTAGGACAGTCTCTAGTAGGACAGTATCTGGCAGGACAGTCTCTAGCAGGACAGTCTCTATCAGGACAGACTATGGCAGAACAGTCCCTGGCAGGACAGTCTCTGGCAGGACAGTATCTGGCAGGACAGTCCCTGGCAGGACAGTCTCTAGCAGGACAGTCTAATGCAGGATAGTCTCTGGTAGGACAGTCTCTGGTAGTACAGTCTCTAGCAGGACAGTCTCTAGCCGGACAGTCTCTGATAGGACAGTCTCTGGTAGGACAGTCTCTGGTAGGACAGTCTCTAGCAGGACAGTCTCTTACAGGACAGTCTCAGGCAGCACAGTCTCTAACAGGACAGTCTCTGGCAGGACAGTATCTGGCTGGACACAGTCTGGCAGGACAGTTTCTGGCAGGACAGTCTCTGGCAGGACAGTCTCTAGCAGGACAGTATCTGGCAGGACAGTCTCTTGCAGGACAATCTCTGGCAGGAAAGTCTCTGGCAGGAAAGTCTCTGGCAGGACAGTCTCTGGCAGGACCGTATCTGGCAGCACAGTCTCTGGCAGGATAGTCTCTACTAGGACAGTATCTGGCAGGAAAGTCTCTGGCAGGACAGTCTCTACCAGGACCGTATCTGGCAGGACAGTCTCTTGCAGGACAGTCTCTGGCAGGAAAGTATCTGGCAGGACAGTCTCTGGTAGGACAGTCTCTAGCAGGTCAGTCTCATGCAGGACAGTATCTGGTTGGACACAATCTGGCAGGACAGTCTCTGGCAGGACAGTCTCTGGCAGGACAGTATCTGGCAGAACAGTCTCTGGCAGGACAGTGTCTGGGAGGACAATATCTGGCAGGACAGTATCTGGCAGGACAGTCTCTAGCAGGACAGTATCTGGCAGGACAGTCTCTTGCAGGACAATATCTGGCAGGAAAGTCTCCGGCAGGAGAGTCTCTGGCAGGAAAGTCTCTGGCAGGAAAGTCTCTGGCAAGTCAGTATCTGGCAGGACAGTCTCTGGCAGGACAGTGTCTGGGAGGACAGTCTCTGGCAGGACCGTATCTGGCTGGATAGTCCCTTGCAGAACAAACTCTACCAGGACAGTATCTGGCAGGAAAGTCTCTGGCAGGACAGTCTCTACCAGGACCGTATCTGGCAGAACAGTATCTGGCAGGACCGTCTCTACCAGGACAATCTCTGGCTGGACGGTCTCTGGCAGGACTGTTTCTGGCAGGACAGTCTCTATCAGGACAGACTATGGCAGAACAGTCCCTGGCAGGACAGTCTCTGGCAGGACAGTATCTGGCAGGACAGTCCCTGGCAGGACAGTCTCTAGCAGGACAGTCTCTATCAGGACGGACAATGGCAGAACAGTCCCTGGCAGGACAGTCTCTGGCAGGACAGTATCTGGCAGGACAGTCCCTGGCAGGACAGTCTCTAGCAGGACAGTCTAATGCAGGATAGTCTCTGGTAGGACAGTCTCTGGTAGTACAGTCTCTAGCAGGACAGTCTCTAGCCGGACAGTCTCTGATAGGACAGTCTCTGGTAGGACAGTCTCTGGTAGGACAGTCTCTAGCAGGACAGTCTCTTACAGGAAAGTCTCTGGCAGCACAGTCTCTAACAGGACAGTCTCTGGCAGGACAGTATCAGGCTGGACACAGTCTGGCAGGACAGTTTCTGGCAGGACAGTCTCTGGCAGGACAGTCTCTAGCAGGACAGTATCTGGCAGGCCAGTCTCTAGCAGGACAGTATCTGGCAGGACAGTCTCTTGCAGGACAATCTCTGGCAGGAAAGTCTCTGGCAGGAAAGTCTCTGGCAGGACAGTCTCTGGCAGGACCGTATCTGGCAGCACAGTCTCTGGCAGGACAGTCTCTACCAGGACAGTATCTGGCAGGAAAGTCTCTGGCAGGACAGTCTCTACCAGGACTGTATCTGGCAGGACAGTCTCTTGCAGGACAGTCTCCAGCAGGACAGTCTCTGGCAGGAAAGTATCTGGCAGGACAGTCTCTGGTAGGACAGTCTCTAGCAGGTCAGTCTCATGCAGGACAGTATCTGGTTGGACACAATCTGGCAGGACAGTCTCTGGCAGGACAGTCTCTGACAGGACAGTATCTGGCAGAACAGTCTCTGGCAGGACAGTGTCTGGGAGGACAGTATCTGGCAGGACAGTATCTGGCAGGACAGTCTCTAGCAGGACAGTATCTGGCAGGACAGTCTCTTGCAGGACAATATCTGGCAGGAAAGTCTCCGGCAGGAGAGTCTCTGGCAGGAAAGTCTCTGGCAGGACCGTATCTGGCTGGATAGTCCCTTGCAGAACAAACTCTACCAGGACAGTATCTGGCAGGAAAGTCTCTGGCAGGACAGTCTCTACCAGGACCGTATCTGGCAGAACAGTATCTGGCAGGACCGTCTCTACCAGGACAATCTCTGGCTGGACGGTCTCTGGCAGGACTGTTTCTGGCAGGACAGTCTCTAGCCGGACAGTCTCAAGCAGGACAGTCTCTGGCAGGACATCTCTGGCACGACAGTATCTGGCAGGACTGTATCTGGCAGGACAGTATCTGGCAGGACAGTCTTCGGCAGGACAGTATCTGGCAGGAAAGTATCTGGCAGGACAGTCTCTGGCAGGACATTCTCTTGCAGGATATTATCTGGCAGGGCAGTATCTGGCAGGACAGTCTCTAGCAGGACAGTCTCTGGCAGGACAGTCTCTAGCAGGACAGTATCTGGCAGGAAAGTCTCTTGCAGGACAATATCTGGCAGACAAGTCTCTTGCAGGACAGTATCTGGCAGGACAGTCTCTAGCAGGGCAGTCTCTATCAGGACAGTCTCTGGCAGGACAGTCTCTGGCAGGACAGTCTCTAGCAGGACAGTATCTGGCAGGACAATCTCTTGCTGGACAATATCTGGCAGGAAAGTCTCCGGCAGGAGAGTCTCTGGCAGGAAAGTCTCTACCAGGACCGTATCTGGCCGGACAGTATCTGGCAGGACAATCTCTGGCAGGACGGTCTCTGGCAGGACAGTTTCTGGCAGGACAGTCTCTAGCAGGACAGTTTCAAGCAGGACAGTCTCTGGCAGGACAGTCTCTGGCAGGACAGTACCTGGCAGGACAGTATCTGGCAGGACATTATCTGGCAGGACATTCTTTGGCAGGACAGTATCTGGCAGGAAAGTATCTGGCAGGACGGTCTCTGGCAGGACAGTCTCTGGCAGGACCGTATCTGGCAGGACAGTCTCTTGCAGGACAGTCTCTACCAGGACAGTATCTGGCAGGAAAGTCTCTGGCAGGACAGTCTCTACCAGGACCGTATCTGGCAGGACAGTCTCTTGCAGGACAGTCTCTCGCAGGACTGTCTCTGGCAGGAAAGTATCTGGCAGGACAGTCTCTGTCAGGACAGTCTCTAGCAGGTCAGTCTCATGCAGGACAGTATCTGGTAGGACAGTCTCTGGTAGTACAGTCTCTAGCAGGACAGTCTCTAGCCGGCCAGTCTCTGATAGGACAGTCTCTGGTAGGACAGTCTCTGGTAGGACAGTCTCGAGCAGGACAGTCTCTTACAGGACAGTCTCTGGCAGCACAGTCTCTAACAGGACAGTCTCTGGCAGGACAGTATCTGGCTGGACACAGTCTGGCAGGACAGTTTCTGGCAGGACAGTCTCTGGCAGGACAGTCTCTAGCAGGACAGTATCTGGCAGGCCAGTCTCTAGCAGGACAGTATCTGGCAGGACAGTCTCTTGCAGGACAATCTCTGGCAGGAACGTCTCTGGCAGGAAAGTCTCTGGCAGGACAGTCTCTGGCAGGACCGTATCTGGCAGGACAGTCTCTTGCTGGACAGTCTCTACCAGGACAGTATCTGGCAGGATACTCTCTGGCAGGACAGTCTCTACCAGGACCGTATCTGACAGGACAGTCTCTTGCAGGACAGTCTCCAGCAGGACAGTCTCTGGCAGGAAAGTATCTGGCAGGACAGTCTCTGGTAGGACAGTCTCTAGCAGATCAGTCTCATGCAGGACAATAACTGGTTGGACACAATCTGGCAGGACAGTCTCTGGCAGGACAGTCTCTGGCAGGACAGTATCTGGCAGAACAGTCTCTGGCAGGACAGTGTCTGGGAGGACAGTATCTGGCAGGACAGTATCTGGCAGGACAGTCTCTAGCAGGACAGTATCTGGCAGGACAGTCTCTTGCACGACAATATCTGGCAGGAAAGTCTCCGGCAGGAGAGTCTCTGGCAGGAAAGTCTCTACCAGGACCGTATCTGGCCGGACAGTATCTGGCAGGACAATCTCTGGCAGGACGGTCTCTGGCAGGACAGTTTCTGGCAGGACAGTCTCTAGCAGGACAGTTTCAAGCAGGACAGTCTCTGGCAGGACAGTCTCTGGCAGGACAGCACCTGGCAGGACAGTATCTGGCAGGACATTATCTGGCAGGACATTCTTCGGCAGGACAGTATCTGGCAGGAAAGTATCTGGCAGGTCGGTCTCTGGCAGGACAGTCTCTGGCAGGACCGTATCTGGCAGGACAGTCTCTTGCAGGACAGTCTCTACCAGGACAGTATCTGGCAGGAAAGTCTCTGGCAGGACAGTCTCTACCAGGACCGTATCTGGCAGGACAGTCTCTTGCAGGACAGTCTCTCGCAGGACAGTCTCTGGCAGGAAAGTATCTGGCAGGACAGTCTCTGGTAGGACAGTCTCTAGCAGGTCAGTCTCATGCAGGACAGTATCTGGTAGGACAGTCTCTGGTAGTACAGTCTCTAGCAGGACAGTCTCTAGCCGGCCAGTCTCTGATAGGACAGTCTCTGGTAGGACAGTCTCTGGTAGGACAGTCTCGAGCAGGACAGTCTCTTACAGGACAGTCTCTGGCAGCACAGTCTCTAACAGGACAGTCTCTGGCAGGACAGTATCTGGCTGGACACAGTCTGGCAGGACAGTTTCTGGCAGGACAGTCTCTGGCAGGACAGTCTCTAGCAGGACAGTATCTGGCAGGCCAGTCTCTAGCAGGACAGTATCTGGCAGGACAGTCTCTTGCAGGACAATCTCTGGCAGGAACGTCTCTGGCAGGAAAGTCTCTGGCAGGACAGTCTCTGGCAGGACCGTATCTGGCAGGACAGTCTCTTGCTGGACAGTCTCTACCAGGACAGTATCTGGCAGGAAACTCTCTGGCAGGACAGTCTCTACCAGGACCGTATCTGACAGGACAGTCTCTTGCAGGACAGTCTCCAGCAGGACAGTCTCTGGCAGGAAAGTATCTGGCAGGACAGTCTCTGGTAGGACAGTCTCTAGCAGGTCAGTCTCATGCAGGACAATATCTGGTTGGACACAATCTGGCAGGACAGTCTCTGGCAGGACAGTCTCTGGCAGGACAGTATCTGGCAGAACAGTCTCTGGCAGGACAGTGTCTGGGAGGACAGTATCTGGCAGGACAGTATCTGGCAGGACAGTCTCTAGCAGGACAGTATCTGGCAGGACAGTCTCTTGCACGACAATATCTGGCAGGAAAGTCTCCGGCAGGAGAGTCTCTGGCAGGAAAGTCTCTGGCAAGTCAGTATCTGGCAGGACAGTCTCTGGCAGGACAGTGTCTGGGAGGACAGTCTCTGGCAGGACCGTATCTGGCTGGATAGTCCCTTGCAGAACAAACTCTACCAGAACATTATCTGGCAGGAAAGTCTCTGGCAGGACAGTCTCTACCATGACCGTATCTGGCAGGACAGTATCTGGCAGGACCGTCTCTAGCAGGACAATCTCTGGCTGGACGGTCTCTGGCAGGACTGTTTCTGGCAGGACAGTCTCTAGCCGGACAGTCTCAAGCAGGACAGTATCTGGTTGGACACAATCTGGCAGGACAGTCTCTGGCAGGACAGTCTCTGGCAGGACAGTATCTGGCAGAACAGTCTCTGGCAGGACAGTGTCTGGGAGGACAGTATCTGGCAGGACAGTATCTGGCAGGACAGTCTCTAGCAAGACAGTATCTGGCAGGACAGTCTCTTGCAGGACAATATCTGGCAGGAAAGTCTCCGGCAGGAGAGTCTCTGGCAGGAAAGTCTCTGGCAGGAAAGTCTCTGGCAAGTCAGTATCTGGCAGGACAGTCTCTGGCAGGACAGTGTCTGGGAGTACAGTCTCTGGCAGGACCGTATCTGGCTGGATAGTCCCTTGCAGAACAAACTCTACCAGGACAGTATCTGGCAGGAAAGTCTCTGGCAGGACAGTCTCTACCAGGACCGTATCTGGCAGAACAGTATCTGGCAGGACCGTCTCTAGCAGGACAATCTCTGGCTGGACGGTCTCTGGCAGGACTGTTTCTGGCAGGACAGTCTCTAGCCGGACAGTCTCAAGCAGGACAGTCTCTGGCAGGACATCTCTGGCACGACAGTATTCGGCAGGACAGTATTTGGCAGGACAGTATCTGGCAGGACAGTCTTCGGCAGGACAGTATCTGGCAGGAAAGTATCTGGCAGGACAGTCTCTGGCAGGACATTCTCTTGCAGGATAGTATCTGGAAGGGCAGTATCTAGCAGGACAGTCTCTAGCAGGACAGTCTCTGGCAGGACAGTCTCTATCAGGACAGTATCTGGCAGGAAAGTCTCTGGCAGGACAATATCTGGCAGACAAGTCTCTTGCAGGACAGTATCTGGCAGGACAGTCTCTAGCAGGACAGTATCTGGCAGGACAGTCTCTGGCAGGACAGTCTCTAGCAGGACAGTATCTGGCAGGACAATCTCTTGCTGGACAATATCTGGCAGGAAAGTCTCCGGCAGGAGAGTCTCTGGCAAGAAAGTCTCTGGCAGGAAAGTCTCTGGCAAGACAGTATCTGGCAGGACAGTCTCTGGCAGGACAGTGTCTGGGAGGACAGTCACTGGCAGGACCGTATCTGGCTGGATAGTCCCTTGCAGGACATACTCTACCAGGACAGTATCTGGCAGGAAAGTCTCTGGCAGGACAGTCTCTACCAGGACCGTATCTGGCCGGAAGTATCTGGCAGGACAATCTCTGGCAGGACGGTCTCTGGCAGGACAGTTTCTGGCAGGACAGTCTCTAGCAGGACAGTTTCAAGCAGGACAGTCTCTGGCAGGACAGTCTCTGGCAGGACAGTACCTGGCAGGACAGTATCTGACAGGAAATTATCTGGCAGGACAGTCTTCGGCAGGAAAGTATCTGGCAGGAAAGTATCTGGCAGGACGATCTCTGGCAGGACAGTCTCTGGCAGGATAGTATCTGTCAGGGCAGTATCTGGCAGGACAGTCTCTAGCAGGACAGTCTCTGGCAGGACAGTCTCTAGCAGGACAGTATCTGGCAGGACAGTCTTTTGCAGGAGAATATCTGGCAGTAAAGTCTCCGGCAGGACAGTCTCTGGCAGGATAGTCTCTGGCAGGACAGTGTCTGGGAGGACAGTCTCTGGCAGGACCGTATCTGGCTGGATAGTCTCTTGCAGGACAGTCTCTACCAGGACAGTATCTGGCAGGAAATTCTGTTGCAGGACAGTCTCCAGCAGGACAGTCTCTGGCATGAAAGTATCTGGCAGGACAGTCTCTGGTAGGACAGTCTCTAGCAGGACAGTCTGTAGTAGGACAGTCTCTGGCAGGACAGTCTTTGGTAGGATAGTCTCTGTCAGGACAGTATCTGGCAGGACAGTCTCTGGCAGGACAGTATCTGGCTGGACAGTCCCTGGCAGGACAGTCTCTGGCAGGACAGTCTCTGGTAAGACAGTCTCTGGTAGGACAGTCTCTAGTAGGACAGTATCTGGCAGGACAGTCTCTAGCAGGACAGTCTCTATCAGGACTGTCTATGGCAGGACAGACCCTGGCAGGACAGTCTCTGTCAGGACAGTATCTGGCAGGACAGTCCCTGGCAGGACAGTCTCTAGCAGGACAGTCTATGGCAGGACAGTCTCTGGCAGGACAGTCTCTGGCAGGACAGTCTCTATCAGGACAGTCTATGGCAGGACAGTCTCTGGCAGGACATTCTCTGGTAGGACAGTCTCTGGCAGGACAGTATCTGGCAGGACAGTCCCTGGCAGGACAGTCTCTGGCAGGACAGTCTCCGCCAGGACAATCTCTGGTAGGACAGTCTCTGGCAGGACAGTATCTGGCAGGACAGTCCCTGGCAGGACAGTCTCTGGCAGGACAGTCTCCGCCAGGACAATCTCTGGTAGGACAGTCTCTGGCAGGACAGTCTCTAGTAGGACAGTCTCTAGCAGGACAGTCTCTGGTCAGACAGTCTCTAGGAGGACAGTCTCTGGTAGGACTGTCTCTGGGAGGACAGTCTCTGGTAGGACAGTCTCTAGCAGGACAGTCTTTGGTCGGACAGTCTCTAGGAGGACAGTCTCTGGTAGGTCAGTCTCTGGTAGTACAGTCTCTGGTAGGAAAGTCTCTAGTAGGACAGCCTCTTGTAGGACAGTCTCTGGTAGGACAGTCTCTGGTAGGACAGTCTCTAGCAGGACAGTCTCTGGTAGGACAGTCTCTCGTAGGACAGTATCTGGCAGGACAGTCTTCGGCAGGACAGTATCTGGCAGGAAAGTATCTGGCAGGACAGTCTCTGGCAGGACATTCTCTTGCAGGATATTATCTGGCAGGGCAGTATCTGGCAGGACAGTCTCTAGCAGGACAGTCTCTGGCAGGACAGTCTCTAGCAGGACAGTATCTGGCAGGAAAGTCTCTTGCAGGACAATATCTGGCAGACAAGTCTCTTGCAGGACAATATCTGGCAGGACAGTCTCTAGCAGGGCAGTCTCTAGCAGGACAGTCTCTGGCAGGACAGTCTCTGGCAGGACAGTCTCTAGCAGGACAGTATCTGGCAGGACAATCTCTTGCTGGACAATATCTGGCAGGAAAGTCTCCGGCAGGAGAGTCTCTGGCAGGAAAGTCTCTACCAGGACCGTATCTGGCCGGACAGTATCTGGCAGGACAATCTCTGGCAGGACGGTCTCTGGCAGGACAGTTTCTGGCAGGACAATCTCTTGCTGGACAATATCTGGCAGGAAAGTCTCCGGCAGGAGAGTCTCTGGCAGGAAAGTCTCTACCAGGACCGTATCTGGCCGGACAGTATCTGGCAGGACAATCTCTGGCAGGACGGTCTCTGGCAGGACAGTTTCTGGCAGGACAGTCTCTAGCAGGACAGTTTCAAGCAGGACAGTCTCTGGCAGGACAGTCTCTGGCAGGACAGCACCTGGCAGGACAGTATCTGGCAGGACATTATCTGGCAGGACATTCTTCAGCAGGACAGTATCTGGCAGGAAAGTATCTGGCAGGACGGTCTCTGGCAGGACAGTCTCTGGCAGGACCGTATCTGGCAGGACAGTCTCTTGCAGGACAGTCTCTACCAGGACAGTATCTGGCAGGAAAGTCTCTGGCAGGACAGTCTCTACCAGGACCGTATCTGGCAGGACAGTCTCTTGCAGGACAGTCTCTCGCAGGACAGTCTCTGGCAGGAAAGTATCTGGCAGGACAGTCTCTGGTTGGACAGTCTCTAGCAGGTCAGTCTCATGCAGGACAGTATCTGGTAGGACAGTCTCTGGTAGTACAGTCTCTAGCAGGACAGTCTCTAGCCGGCCAGTCTCTGATAGGACAGTCTCTGGTAGGACAGTCTCTGGTAGGACAGTCTCTAGCAGGACAGTCTCTAGTAGGACAGTCTCTGGCAGGACAGTCTTTGGTAGGATAGTCTCTGTCAGGACAGTATCTGGCTGGACAGTCCCTGGCAGGACAGTCTCTGGCAGGACAGTCTCTGGTAAGACAGTCTCTGGTAGGACAGTCTCTAGTAGGACAGTATCTGGCAGGACAGTCTCTAGCAGGACAGTCTCTATCAGGACTGTCTATGGCAGGACAGTCTCTGGCAGGACATTCTCTGGTAGGACAGTCTCTGGCAGGACAGTATCTGGCAGGACAGTACCTGGCAGGACAGTCTCTGGCAGGACAGTCTCCGCCAGGACAATCTCTGGTAGGACAGTCTCTGGCAGGACAGTATCTGGCAGGACAGTCCCTGGCAGGACAGTCTCTGGCAGGACAGTCTCCGCCAGGACAATCTCTGGTAGGACAGTCTCTGGCAGGACAGTCTCTAGTAGGACAGTCTCTAGCAGGACAGTCTCTGGTCAGACAGTCTCTAGGAGGACAGTCTCTGGTAGGACTGTCTCTGGGAGGACAGTCTCTGGTAGGACAGTCTCTAGCAGGACAGTCTTTGGTCGGACAGTCTCTAGGAGGACAGTCTCTGGTAGGTCAGTCTCTGGTAGTACAGTCTCTGGTAGGAAAGTCTCTAGTAGGACAGCCTCTTGTAGGACAGTCTCTGGTAGGACAGTCTCTGGTAGGACAGTCTCTAGCAGGACAGTCTCTGGTAGGACAGTCTCTTGTAGGACAGTCTCTGGTAGGACAGTCTCTAGCAGGACAGTCTCTAGCAGGACAGTCTCTTGTAGGACAGTCTCTGGTAGGACTGTCTCTAGCAGGACAGTCTCTAGCAGGACAGTCTCTGGCAGGACAGTCTCTAACAGGACAGTCTCTGGCTGGACAGTATCTGGCTGGACAGTATCTGGCAGGACAGTCTCTGGCAGGACAGTCTCTGGCAGGACAGTCTGTGGCAGGATAGTCTCTGGCAGGACAGTATCTGGCTGGACAGTATCTGGCAGGACAGTCTCTGGCAGGACAGTGTCTGGCCGGAATGTATCTGGCAGGACATTATCTGGCAGCACAGTCTCTGGCAGGACAGTGTCTGGCAGGACAGTATCTGGCAGGACAGTATCTGGCAGGACAGTATCTGGCAGGACAGTCTCTGGCTGGACAGTATCTGGCAGGACAGTCTCTAGCAGGACAGTCTCTGGCAGGACAGTCTCTAGAAGGACAGTATTTGGCAGGAAAGTCTCTGGGCAGGACAGTCTCCACCAGGACAATATCTGGCAGGAAAGTCTCTAGCAGGACAATCGCTGGCAGGAGAGGCTCTGGCAGGACAGTCTCTGGCAGGACAGTCTCTGGCAGGACAATATCTGGCAGGACAGTCTCTTGCAGGACAGTCTCTGACAGGACTGTCTCTTGCAGCACAGTAACTGACAGGACAGTCTCTAGCAGGACAGTCTCTGGGAGGCCAGTCTCTAGCAGGACAGTCTCTAGCAGGACAGTCTCTGGCAGGACAGTCTGCAGCAGGACAGTCTCTGGCAGGACAGTCTCTGGCAGGACAGTCTCTGGCAGGCCAGTCTCTGGTAGGACAGTCTCTGGAAGAGCAGTCTCTAACAGGACAGTCTCTAGCAGGACAGTCTCTGGGAGGCCAGTCTCCAGCAGCACAGTCTCTAGCAGGACAGTCTCTTGCAGGACAGTCTCCAGCAGGACAGTCTCTGTCAGGACAGTATCTGGCAGGACAGTATCTGGCAGAACAGACTCTAGTAGGACAGTCTATAGCAGGACTGTCTCTCGCAGGACAGTCTCTGGCAGGACAGTCTCCAGCAGGACAGTCTCCGGCAGGACAGTCTCTGGCAGTACAGAATCTGGCAGGACAGTATCTGGCTGGACAGACTCTAGCAGGACTGTCTCTGGCAGGACAGTCTCTGGCAGGACAGTATCTGGCAGGACAGTCTCTGACAGGACAGTCTCCTGCAGGACAGTCTCCAGCAGGACAGTCTCTGGCTGGACAGTATCTGGCAGGACAGACTCTAGCAGGAATGTCTCTGGCAGGACAGTCTCTGGCAGGACAGTATCTGGCAGGACAGTCTCTGGCAGGACAGTCTCAAGCAGGACAGTCTCTGGCAGGACAGTTTCTAGCTGGACAGTCTCTGGCAGGACAGTTTCTGGTAGGACAATTTTTGGCAGGAGAGTCTCTAGCAGGACAGTCTCTAGCAGGACAGTATCTGGCTGTACAGTCTCTGGCAGGACAGTCTCTAGAAGGACAGTCGGTAGCAGGACAGTCTGTAGCAGGACAGTCTCTGGCAGGACAGTCTTTAGCAGGACAGCCTCTGGCAGGACAGTCTCTGGCAGGACACTCTCTGGCAGGACGGTCTCTGGTAGGACAGTCTCTGGAAGAACAGTCTCTAACAGGACAGTCTCCGGCAGGACAGTCTCTGTCAGGACAGTATCTGGCAGTACAGTATCTGGCAGGACAGACTCTAGTAGGACAGTCTATAGCAGGACTGTCTCTGGCAGGACAGTCTCTGGCAGGACTGTCTCCAGCAGGACAGACTCTGGCAGTACAGTATCTGGCAGGACAGTATCTGGCAGGACAGACTCTAGCAGGACTGTCTCTGGCAGGTCAGTCTCTGGCAGGACAGTATCTGGCAGGACAGTCTCTGACAGGACCGTCTCCTGCAGGACAGTCTCCAGCAGGACAGTCTCTGGCAGGACTGTATCTGGCAGGACAGACTCTAGCAGGAATGTCTCTGGCAGGACAGTCTCTGGCAGGACAGTATCTGGCAGGACAGTCTCTGGCAGGACAGTCTCAAGCAGGACAGTCTCTGGCAGGACAGTCTCTAGCTGGACAGTCTCTGGCAGGACAGTTTCTGGTAGGACAATTTTTGGCAGGAGAGTCTCTAGCAGGACAGTCTCTAGCAGGACAGTATCTGGCAGGACAGTCTCTGGCAGGACAGTCTCCTGCAGGACAGTATCTGGCAGGACAGTCTTTTGCAGGAGAATATCTGGCAGTAAAGTCTCCGGCAGGACAGTCTCTGGCAGGATAGTCTCTGGCAGGAAAGTCTCTGGCAGGACAGTGTCTGGGAGGACAGTCTCTGGCAGGACCGTATCTGGCTGGATAGTCTCTTGCAGGACAGTCTCTACCAGGACAGTATCTGGCAGGAAATTCTCTTGCAGGACAGTCTCCAGCAGGACATTCTCTGGCATGAAAGTATCTGGCAGGACAGTCTCTGGTAGGACAGTCTCTAGCAGGACAGTCTGTAGTAGGACAGTCTCTGGCAGGACAGTCTTTGGTAGGATAGTCTCTGTCAGGACAGTATCTGGCAGGACAGTCTCTGGCAGGACAGTATCTGGCTGGACAGTCCCTGGCAGGACAGTCTCTGGCAGGACAGTCTCTGGTAAGACAGTCTCTGGTAGGACAGTCTCTAGTAGGACAGTATCTGGCAGGACAGTCTCTAGCAGGACAGTCTCTATCTGGACTGTCTATGGCAGGACAGACCCTGGCAGGACAGTCTCTGTCAGGACAGTATCTGGCAGGACAGTCCCTGGCAGGACAGTCTCTAGCAGGACAGTCTATGGCAGGACAGTCTCTGGCAGGACAGTCTCTGGCAGGACAGTCTCTATCAGGACAGTCTATGGCAGGACAGTCTCTGGCAGGACATTCTCTGGTAGGACAGTCTCTGGCAGGACAGTATCTGGCAGGACAGTCCCTGGCAGGACAGTCTCTGGCAGGACAGTCTCCGCCAGGACAATCTCTGGTAGGACAGTCTCTGGCAGGACAGTATCTGGCAGGACAGTCCCTGGCAGGACAGTCTCTGGCAGGACAGTCTCCGCCAGGACAATCTCTGGTAGGACAGTCTCTGGCAGGACAGTCTCTAGTAGGACAGTCTCTAGCAGGACAGTCTCTGGTCAGACAGTCTCTAGGAGGACAGTCTCTGGTAGGACTGTCTCTGGGAGGACAGTCTCTGGTAGGACAGTCTCTAGCAGGACAGTCTTTGGTCGGACAGTCTCTAGGAGGACAGTCTCTGGTAGGTCAGTCTCTGGTAGTACAGTCTCTGGTAGGAAAGTCTCTAGTAGGACAGCCTCTTGTAGGACAGTCTCTGGTAGGACAGTCTCTGGTAGGACAGTCTCTAGCAGGACAGTCTCTGGTAGGACAGTCTCTCGTAGGACAGTATCTGGCAGGACAGTCTTCGGCAGGACAGTATCTGGCAGGAAAGTATCTGGCAGGACAGTCTCTGGCAGGACATTCTCTTGCAGGATATTATCTGGCAGGGCAGTATCTGGCAGGACAGTCTCTAGCAGGACAGTCTCTGGCAGGACAGTCTCTAGCAGGACAGTATCTGGCAGGAAAGTCTCTTGCAGGACAATATCTGGCAGACAAGTCTCTTGCAGGACAATATCTGGCAGGACAGTCTCTAGCAGGGCAGTCTCTAGCAGGACAGTCTCTGGCAGGACAGTCTCTGGCAGGACAGTCTCTAGCAGGACAGTATCTGGCAGGACAATCTCTTGCTGGACAATATCTGGCAGGAAAGTCTCCGGCAGGAGAGTCTCTGGCAGGAAAGTCTCTACCAGGACCGTATCTGGCCGGACAGTATCTGGCAGGACAATCTCTGGCAGGACGGTCTCTGGCAGGACAGTTTCTGGCAGGACATTCTCTAGCAGGACAGTTTCAAGCAGGACAGTCTCTGGCAGGACAGTCTCTGGCAGGACAGCACCTGGCAGGACAGTATCTGGCAGGACATTATCTGGCAGGACATTCTTCGGCAGGACAGTATCTGGCAGGAAAGTATCTGGCAGGTCGGTCTCTGGCAGGACAGTCTCTGGCAGGACCGTATCTGGCAGGACAGTCTCTTGCAGGACAGTCTCTACCAGGACAGTATCTGGCAGGAAAGTCTCTGGCAGGACAGTCTCTACCAGGACCGTATCTGGCAGGACAGTCTCTTGCAGGACAGTCTCTCGCAGGACAGTCTCTGGCAGGAAAGTATCTGGCAGGACAGTCTCTGGTAGGACAGTCTCTAGCAGGTCAGTCTCATGCAGGACAGTATCTGGTAGGACAGTCTCTGGTAGTACAGTCTCTAGCAGGACAGTCTCTAGCCGGCCAGTCTCTGATAGGACAGTCTCTGGTAGGACAGTCTCTGGTAGGACAGTCTCGAGCAGGACAGTCTCTTACAGGACAGTCTCTGGCAGCACAGTCTCTAACAGGACAGTCTCTGGCAGGACAGTATCTGGCTGGACACAGTCTGGCAGGACAGTTTCTGGCAGGACAGTCTCTGGCAGGACAGTCTCTAGCAGGACAGTATCTGGCAGGCCAGTCTCTAGCAGGACAGTATCTGGCAGGACAGTCTCTTGCAGGACAATCTCTGGCAGGAACGTCTCTGGCAGGAAAGTCTCTGGCAGGACAGTCTCTGGCAGGACCGTATCTGGCAGGACAGTCTCTTGCTGGACAGTCTCTACCAGGACAGTATCTGGCAGGAAACTCTCTGGCAGGACAGTCTCTACCAGGACCGTATCTGACAGGACAGTCTCTTGCAGGACAGTCTCCAGCAGGACAGTCTCTGGCAGGAAAGTATCTGGCAGGACAGTCTCTGGTAGGACAGTCTCTAGCAGGTCAGTCTCATGCAGGACAATATCTGGTTGGACACAATCTGGCAGGACAGTCTCTGGCAGGACAGTCTCTGGCAGGACAGTATCTGGCAGAACAGTCTCTGGCAGGACAGTGTCTGGGAGGACAGTATCTGGCAGGACAGTATCTGGCAGGACAGTCTCTAGCAGGACAGTATCTGGCAGGACAGTCTCTTGCACGACAATATCTGGCAGGAAAGTCTCCGGCAGGAGAGTCTCTGGCAGGAAAGTCTCTGGCAGGAAAGTCTCTGGCAAGTCAGTATCTGGCAGGACAGTCTCTGGCAGGACAGTGTCTGGGAGGACAGTCTCTGGCAGGACCGTATCTGGCTGGATAGTCCCTTGCAGAACAAACTCTACCAGAACATTATCTGGCAGGAAAGTCTCTGGCAGGACAGTCTCTACCATGACCGTATCTGGCAGGACAGTATCTGGCAGGACCGTCTCTAGCAGGACAATCTCTGGCTGGACGGTCTCTGGCAGGACTGTTTCTGGCAGGACAGTCTCTAGCCGGACAGTCTCAAGCAGGACAGTATCTGGTTGGACACAATCTGGCAGGACAGTCTCTGGCAGGACAGTCTCTGGCAGGACAGTATCTGGCAGAACAGTCTCTGGCAGGACAGTGTCTGGGAGGACAGTATCTGGCAGGACAGTATCTGGCAGGACAGTCTCTAGCAAGACAGTATCTGGCAGGACAGTCTCTTGCAGGACAATATCTGGCAGGAAAGTCTCCGGCAGGAGAGTCTCTGGCAGGAAAGTCTCTGGCAGGAAAGTCTCTGGCAAGTCAGTATCTGGCAGGACAGTCTCTGGCAGGACAGTGTCTGGGAGTACAGTCTCTGGCAGGACCGTATCTGGCTGGATAGTCCCTTGCAGAACAAACTCTACCAGGACAGTATCTGGCAGGAAAGTCTCTGGCAGGACAGTCTCTACCAGGACCGTATCTGGCAGAACAGTATCTGGCAGGACAGTCTCTAGCCGGACAGTCTCAAGCAGGACAGTCTCTGGCAGGACATCTCTGGCACGACAGTATCTGGCAGGACAGTATCTGGCAGGACAGTATCTGGCAGGACAGTCTTCGGCAGGACAGTATCTGGCAGGAAAGTATCTGGCAGGACAGTCTCTGGCAGGACATTCTCTTGCAGTATAGTATCTGGCAGGGCAGTATCTAGCAGGACAGTCTCTAGCAGGACAGTCTCTGGCAGGACAGTCTCTATCAGGACAGTATTTGGCAGGAAAGTCTCTGGCAGGACAATATCTGGCAGACAAGTCTCTTGCAGGACAGTATCTGGCAGGACAGTCTCTAGCAGGGCAGTCTCTAGCAGGACAGTCTCTGGCAGGACAGTCTCTGGCAGGACAGTCTCTAGCAGGACAGTATCTGGCAGGACAGTCTCTTGCTGGACAATATCTGGCAGGAAAGTCTCCGGCAGGAGATTCTCTGGCAGGAAAGTCTCTGGCAGGAAAGTCTCTGGCAAGACAGTATCTGGCAGGACAGTCTCTGGCAGGACAGTGTCTGGGAGGACAGTCACTGGCAGGACCGTATCTGGCTGGATAGTCCCTTGCAGGACATACTCTACCAGGACAGTATCTGGCAGGAAAGTCTCTGGCAGGACAGTCTCTACCAGGACCGTATCTGGCCGGAAGTATCTGGCAGGACAATCTCTGGCAGGACGGTCTCTGGCAGGACAGTTTCTGGCAGGACAGTCTCTAGCAGGACAGTTTCAAGCAGGACAGTCTCTGGCAGGACAGTCTCTGGCAGGACAGTACCTGGCAGGACAGTATCTGACAGGACATTATCTGGCAGGACAGTCTTCGGCAGGACAGTATCTGGCAGGAAAGTATCTGGCAGGACAGTCTCTGGCAGGATAGTATCTGTCAGGGCAGTATCTGGCAGGACAGTCTCTAGCAGGACAGTCTCTGGCAGGACAGTCTCTAGCAGGACAGTATCTGGCAGGACAGTCTTTTGCAGGAGAATATCTGGCAGTAAAGTCTCCGGCAGGACAGTCTCTGGCAGGATAGTCTCTGGCAGGAAAATCTCTGGCAGTACAGTATCTGGCAGGACAGTCTCTGGCAGGACAGTGTCTGGGAGGACAGTCTCTGGCAGGACCGTATCTGGCTGGATAGTCTCTTGCAGGACAGTCTCTACCAGGACAGTATCTGGCAGGAAATTCTCTTGCAGGACAGTCTCCAGCAGGACATTCTCTGGCATGAAAGTATCTGGCAGGACAGTCTCTGGTAGGACAGTCTCTAGCAGGACAGTCTGTAGTAGGACAGTCTCTGGCAGGACAGTCTTTGGTAGGATAGTCTCTGTCAGGACAGTATCTGGCAGGACAGTCTCTGGCAGGACAGTATCTGGCTGGACAGTCCCTGGCAGGACAGTCTCTGGCAGGACAGTCTCTGGTAAGACAGTCTCTGGTAGGACAGTCTCTAGTAGGACAGTATCTGGCAGGACAGTCTCTAGCAGGACAGTCTCTATCAGGACTGTCTATGGCAGGACAGACCCTGGCAGGACAGTCTCTGTCAGGACAGTATCTGGCAGGACAGTCCCTGGCAGGACAGTCTCTAGCAGGACAGTCTATGGCAGGACAGTCTCTGGCAGGACAGTCTCTGGCAGGACAGTCTCTATCAGGACAGTCTATGGCAGGACAGTCTCTGGCAGGACATTCTCTGGTAGGACAGTCTCTGGCAGGACAGTATCTGGCAGGACAGTCCCTGGCAGGACAGTCTCTGGCAGGACAGTCTCCGCCAGGACAATCTCTGGTAGGACAGTCTCTGGCAGGACAGTCTCTAGTAGGACAGTCTCTAGCAGGACAGTCTCTGGTCAGACAGTCTCTAGGAGGACAGTCTCTGGTAGGACTGTCTCTGGGAGGACAGTCTCTGGTAGGACAGTCTCTAGCAGGACAGTCTTTGGTCGGACAGTCTCTAGGAGGACAGTCTCTGGTAGGTCAGTCTCTGGTAGTACAGTCTCTGGTAGGAAAGTCTCTAGTAGGACAGCCTCTTGTAGGACAGTCTCTGGTAGGACAGTCTCTGGTAGGACAGTCTCTAGCAGGACAGTCTCTGGTAGGACAGTCTCTCGTAGGACAGTCTCTGGTAGGACAGTCTCTAGCAGGACAGTCTCTAGCAGGACAGTCTCTTGTAGGACAGTCTCTGGTAGGACTGTCTCTAGCAGGACAGTCTCTAGCAGGACAGTCTCTGGCAGGACAGTCTCTAACAGGACAGTCTCTGGCTGGACAGTATCTGGCTGGACAGTATCTGGCAGGACAGTCTCTGGCAGGACAGTCTCTGGCAGGACAGTCTGTGGCAGGATAGTCTCTGGCAGGACAGTATCTGGCTGGACAGTATCTGGCAGGACAGTCTCTGGCAGGACAGTGTCTGGCAGGAATGTATCTGGCAGGACATTATCTGGCAGCACAGTCTCTGGCAGGACAGTGTCTGGCAGGACAGTATCTGGCAGGACAGTATCTGGCAGGACAATATCTGGCAGGACAGTCTCTGGCTGGACAGTATCTGGCAGGACAGTCTCTAGCAGGACAGTCTCTGGCAGGACAGTCTCTAGAAGGACAGTATTTGGCAGGAAAGTCTCTGGGCAGGACAGTCTCCACCAGGACAATATCTGGCAGGAAAGTCTCTAGCAGGACAATCGCTGGCAGGAGAGGCTCTGGCAGGACAGTCTCTGGCAGGACAGTCTCTGGCAGGACAATATCTGGCAGGACAGTCTCTTGCAGGACAGTCTCTGACAGGACTGTCTCTTGCAGCACAGTAACTGACAGGACAGTCTCTAGCAGGACAGTCTCTGGGAGGCCAGTCTCTAGCAGGACAGTCTCTAGCAGGACAGTCTCTTGCAGGACAGTCTCCAGCAGGACAGTCTTTGGCAGGACAGTATCTGTCTGTACAATATCTGGCAGGACAGACTCTAGTAGGACAGTCTATAGCAGGACTGTCTCTGGCAGGTCAGTCTCTGGCAGGACAGTCTGCAGCAGGACAGTCTCTGGCAGGACAGTATCTGGCAGGACAGAGTCTAGCAGGACTGTCTCTGGCAGGACAGTCTGAAGCAGGACAGTCTCTGGCAGGACAGTCTCTCGCAGGACAGTCTCTGGCATGACAGTTTCTGGTAGGACAGTTTTTGGCAGGAGAGTCTCTAGCAGGACAGTCTCTAGTAGGACAGTATCTGGCAGTACAGTCTCTGGCAGGACAGTCTCTAGAAGGGCAGTCTGTAGCAGGACAGTCTGTAGCAGGACAGTCTCTGGCAGGACAGTCTGCAGCAGGACAGTCTCTGGCAGGACAGTCTCTGGCAGGACAGTCTCTGGCAGGCCAGTCTCTGGTAGGACAGTCTCTGGAAGAGCAGTCTCTAACAGGACAGTCTCTAGCAGGACAGTCTCTGGGAGGCCAGTCTCCAGCAGCACAGTCTCTAGCAGGACTGTCTCTCGCAGGACAGTCTCTGGCAGGACAGTCTCCAGCAGGACAGTCTCCGGCAGGACAGTCTCTGGCAGTACAGAATCTGGCAGGACAGTATCTGGCTGGACAGACTCTAGCAGGACTGTCTCTGGCAGGACAGTCTCTGGCAGGACAGTATCTGGCAGGACAGTCTCTGACAGGACAGTCTCCTGCAGGACAGTCTCCAGCAGGACAGTCTCTGGCAGGACAGTATCTGGCAGGACAGACTCTAGCAGGAATGTCTCTGGCAGGACAGTCTCTGGCAGGACAGTATCTGGCAGGACAGTCTCTGGCAGGACAGTCTCAAGCAGGACAGTCTCTGGCAGGACAGTTTCTAGCTGGACAGTCTCTGGCAGGACAGTTTCTGGTAGGACAATTTTTGGCAGGAGAGTCTCTAGCAGGACAGTCTCTAGCAGGACAGTATCTGGCTGTACAGTCTCTGGCAGGACAGTCTCTAGAAGGACAGTCGGTAGCAGGACAGTCTGTAGCAGGACAGTCTCTGGCAGGACAGTCTTTAGCAGGACAGCCTCTGGCAGGACAGTCTCTGTCAGGACAGTATCTGGCAGTACAGTATCTGGCAGGACAGACTCTAGTAGGACAGTCTATAGCAGGACTGTCTCTGGCAGGACAGTCTCTGGCAGGACAGTCTCCAGCAGGACAGTCTCCGGCAGGACAGACTCTGGCAGTACAGTATCTGGCAGGACAGTATCTGGCAGGACAGACTCTAGCAGGACTGTCTCTGGCAGGTCAGTCTCTGGCAGGACAGTATGTGGCAGGACAGTCTCTGACAGGACCGTCTCCTGCAGGACAGTCTCCAGCAGGACAGTCTCTGGCAGGACTGTATCTGGCAGGACAGACTCTAGCAGGAATGTCTCTGGCAGGACAGTCTCTGGCAGGACAGTATCTGGCAGGACAGTCTCTGGCAGGACAGTCTCAAGCAGGACAGTCTCTGGCAGGACAGTCTCTAGCTGGACAGTCTCTGGCAGGACAGTTTCTGGTAGGACAATTTTTGGCAGGAGAGTCTCTAGCAGGACAGTCTCTAGCAGGACAGTATCTGGCAGTACAGTCTCTGGCAGGACAGTCTCTAGAAGGACAGTCGGTAGCAGGACAGTCTGTAGCAGGACAGTCTCTGGCAGGACAGTCTTTAGCAGGACAGCCTCTGGCAGGACAGTATCTGGCAGGACACTCTCTGGCAGGACGGTCTCTGGTAGGACAGTCTCTGGAAGAACAGTCTCTAACAGGACAGTCTCTAGCAGGACAATGTCTGGCAGGACAGTATCTGGCAGGACAGTATCTGGCAGGACAGTCTGCTGCATTTGCTGCCAAGGGAGACAGTGGGCTGAGAACATGCACAATTTTTGGCTCCTTTTTGGTCTGTGCCCTCTTCTGAATGGCCTGATCTTTTTGTTCCTGCTCTCCCGATTACTTTACTCCCTCTCTTTTGCAGGAGAAGGTGCCATAACTGCAAGAAGCAAAAGCAGAGCCCGAGAGGGGCGTGCACGCCTGCATCTCCTGAGCTGCTGGAGGAGACTGTGGTTAACGTCATGGGGCTGGCAATAACAAAGGTTTTTTCGGGTGAGAGTGCAATCCTACTTTATTCCCCTCCTCAAGTCGCATCCCACCCTTACCCTGCAGTCCAACATGAAGATAAACCTACTGTTCTCCCTCAGGGATGGCAATATTCATGTTCCTATCCCGGCCACTCTACCAGTACCCTTGCTGACGCCTGTCAGCCAGATTGCTGCTGTCCATGCCATGGTGTTGCAGTCCAAAACCAGGCCCACCAGGCCCACAGCTACTCAAATCTATTCAGTCTCCGCAGGCTCCCCACTGGAAGTCAGCAGCCTTTCCCCAGCCACAGTGCAGCCACTGGGTTAACATTGTTAGGAATAGCAGAACAGGAAAAGGCACCCATAAGATAGGCAGTAATTCGGGAATGCACAAGGGCAACCAGTTTATTGCTTGTTTAGATATTTAATAGATACCCACACACCTATCCAGCAATTGAATAAAGTTGTTGAATAAAATTGTTCTGAAAAGTTTTTTTTTGGTCATTTTTATTGCAGGATTTTGGTCAAGAGTTATAGTAAAGGGATTGAAAGCTGGGGAGTGTGGAGTGATTCTGGTGATAGGATGATGACATAAGGGAATTGGGGTTTCAGAAGATACCCACAGACAACCCATCCAGAGCAAGTGGATCCCAGTTTCCTGCATCCAAGGGAACCTCGGTATACCTGGTGTACAAATAGTTGTTTTGTAGTTCAGAACTTGAGTATTGCTGAAAAAAGAGACTCTTTTGTCAAAGCTTTTTGTCTTGCACTCATCAGGGCAATTTGCAAGAAAATGCCAATGTCGGGGAAACAACATATTTATACTCAATGAGAAGGGAGTACTGATTGGTTGGCAAGTGAACTCTGATTGGTAGAGGTGTTGACACGGAAAATGCACAATTTCACAGTGACTGACAATTAACTGCCAAGCATTATTTGAAATTTAAACCAGGCAGCTTGACTCTGATTGGTCAAGACATTGGCCTGGGGAATGAACCAGTGAATGGCTGTCACTTGTTTTGTTTAGCTGAAACAGACGCAATGTTTGTCCATGTTTTTCTGTCTGTAAAGAACTGGGCCCCGTGTGTTAATATATGTAGTTTCCAGTACACACAAATACGCCACAATGCGAGCCCGAGTGACAATATTAAATTGGTTGTCAGTGTAACTGTTAGCACGCTGAGGATTATTTAGCAAGTGTTGTCCAATCGCAGAATCACATCTAATGCTGGACAGGGTGTTTTGAGTTTTGCAAGCACGGGCTGGTTGGATACGGTCTGTACCCTGCCCATTGCGAACAGCGGCTGGGACAGGCTGTTTGATACAATCCGCCAGTCTTTGGGACGTACAGCCTACATACCCAGCATCACACTGGCACTGAAATTCATCTACCCCATTACTCATTTGGGTGATAGGCAGAACGTGTTTTGGCTTGACAGCAGCTTCCTGTTAGTGGTGAATACCACTCACCTTGTTACTGCATAGTAGCAGCGTGAAACAGCTAGCTTCACCTGTTGCTCCAAGTTTTGAGATATCTTGCCCTTCCAGGGTATCTGAGGTAGACTGGGCACTTTCAGGGCTGAAAGTGATGGCCTTAGGCCTGTTCATGAGTTTGTGTGATATACAGTGTGAAATGATCTGATCAGGGCAGCCATTATCCTGCAGGATGTCTTTGACGTGCCCCTATTTCAGCATCAAGCTTACATGGTGAGCAAATGGCTTGGGCCCTATTTACAAGGTTGTCAATAAGACCAATATTATAGCATGTGGAACTGGCAGGATCCCAACGCGTGTACTGACCAGTGAAGGGGGGCTTGTGGTAGACTGTGGTAGAGAATCTCCTGGTAGATTTCCCAATTAGTAAATCAAGGAAGGGGAGTTCATTTGGCTGCTCCATTTCAAAGATGAATTTGAGCACAGGATGGATCCCGTTAAGACATGTAAGGAAATTATTACATGCAGCTGCAGATTTAAATATAGCAAATATATCATCCACATATTCAAGAGAAGGAGGTTGGGTGTTATTCCATCGAAGATACATTTCTCATGGAACCCAACAAAGTTTGCGAGAGCTGGGCCTAGAGACGGTCCCATGGCAACACCAGGTATTTGGGCACACACGGTGTGGCTAAAGCTAAACTCCACTGTGCGAGTTGCCGTGTTTATAAGATTCATGCAATGGTGGCAAATCGACCTGATCAGTACAAGGTGAGAAACTTTAACAAAAATAGTCTCTTTTTCCAGGAAGCCTGGTGTCAAAGGCTCATCCCTCAAAATACTGAGGTTGTGGAGGGTGCAGCACATCACCAGGAAACTGGAAACATGCTCTAGTAAGTAAGTAGGGCAACCACCACACCCCCACCCCACCCACAACCCCCAAGCAGTCCAGGCAACAGAGCCATTGCTTGTGAACAATGATGATTCCTGGTGGCTGCATATGGATTTCACTGTAGGTGGGTTGTCCTCATGTGGTCGGATAGTGGAGCGAAATCATCAGCCATATGTTCAGGGGTTATCCCTTGTCTCCTAGCAGCCGGTCTTTGCTCCTTCATAATAGCCTGAAGATGGTAGGAGCGTTGGCTGTCTCAGGATGAATGTGTTGTGGGTGCTGCCAGGGTAATGGGAATTCACCGGCATGATGGTCTCAGCATGGCCACCCACCAATTGCGCTTTAATGGAGTGAGACTCTTTGCTTCTCCTGCACTTCTCCATTTTTAAATGGGCCCTGCAGAGCCACATGTGTGGAGTGAATAACTCGCTGCACCATTTGAAATCCAGCTACCCCAGGGAGCCACATTCCCCACCCTCCCATCCTGCTTCTCTCTGGTTAGAGAGAAGAAAATGAACTCTCCTCTCCTGGTGTACTGGCTTCTGTCACTTCCTGGATGCAACAATGAATGGCAACCTGGGAAATTTGGCAATATTGCTTGTTCCCGCTGGAAAGATCCAGATGTACAAGTTGAAAGTAACTGTGACTTTGATGGTCACGGGCATCACTGCCCTCATCCTGCTCTAGGTCCTGTCTAAGGAGGTGGCAGAGTTCAGTGACTACCTCCTTGGTGAACCTTGGGCATCTCAGGTAGCGATGGAAGTTGGAGAACTGCTTCCTAAAGGCCATTGGTGGGCAGGGCCTTCAGAGATAGCCCTCCTCCTCTGTCTCCCTCTGAGCACAGCTTTCTCTCTCCACAGCCTCTGCTCCATTTCTCTATCATGTTGCAGATCCTATAACCGTTCCAGTCTTTCTGTGGGCAGCTCACTAAACTCCGCTGACCTCCCGACCAGCGTGCAGCAGCACTTCCAAAACCAGCAAGTCACCAAATTACTCCCACAACACACCTCGGTCTTTTCACAAACTTTGCAAGAGCAAAAATAAATCAAAGCTCCTCAGCAGCAAGACTGATGACTGGTTCTTTAAATAGCGATACTGGAGATCCATGCTCAGCTGTGAGTGAATAGCACAGGGAGTTCACTGGACCTGGGCAGTCCAAGTGCCAAGTCAGCCTGTTTGGCATTACAACCTGCCACCTGCAAAAGCTTCAAGCACATGCACGCTATGCCCGTACGAATGCCCTTCCGAGCACGGGCCACATCAGGAGTAGGTGGAGACACTCTATCTGCCATTGTGAAGACATTCCTGCCATGGAGCTGAATTTTACAGCTTAAACCTTGTGATTAGAGGTAAAGGATGCATTTTGTTCCTGCTGCATTATTAGCTATTTGATTATCAAATGTTTCAGAAATTTTAAAAAGAAAATGATTGCAAGTTATATTCCAAGAGTGTAAGGGCCATAAAGAGTGCAAACTCAATGCTAGAGTTCATTCCTAGAGGAATAAAAAATGAAAGCAGGACATAATGTTTAATTTATACAGAACATTGGTTAGACCACACTTGGAGTAATAGGTACACTCTCTGTATCCATACTCCAAAAAGAATATTGAAACACTGGAGGAAACACACAAAAGGTTTATATGGATTTTACCAGAAATGGAAGAATGCAACTATCAAGAAGAAATGATTAAACTGGGGCTCTTTTGTCTGGAAAAGATAATACAAGATCTGATAGAGGTCTTTGAAATCGGAGACCATGAAATTTGGCTCCTTTGTACAGTTTTTCGGCATTATGCACACACTACTGGCGCTAGCTATGGTGAATGTTATTTTGGTGAAGGCATTAGTGCATGTGCAGGAGGCATGTGCCTGAACTATGTAGAGCAGGCAGATTGTGACATCAATCAGTGTGTAATGTAATTTGACTCCAGTGCTGCCCCCTTCAAGGTTAAAACTCCAGCTAACGCACTTTCTTAATGTATATAATTGGACATACATTTAACAACAAGAAGGACCCTCCACCAACACTATTTAAAGGGATCATCAATTACTTTCAGATTAGTTGCTGCTGATTTCTACTGTCTCTTGCTGTGTTTGGAGAAATGTTTGGTAGTTCCCAGAGTTGGTTAAAGTTGCTGAAATCTACACGAGATGGTCTGAGAGGTGTTGAAGGACCTGTCCTGACTTCAAGGATTCTCCACAAAACACTTGCTGCCAGTCATGGGTCCTGTAATTTGCATCCTCCTTAGACAACAGCATGACAGGGAGAATGAGTAGAGGCAACACAGAGGAGGACATGTTGCTGGAAGAGGGAGGTGGAAGGTGGCAGGGAGATTGGCAGGAGGCCATATCAATCCAGCATGTTGAGGGAGAAATTCTCCTACTTGAACCTTGGTGATCACTGTGTATATGACCCAGTGTATCATAGGTGTCTGCTTCACTAAGGAGATCCTCACCGAAATCTGTTTTGCAGCTACTAACTATAGCCCAACAGCAGGGTGAGGAGGCATTGCCAGTGATTGTGAAGATGACCTTGACCATGAATGTTTAGGCATCGCATTTCATCCGGGCTGGAGCAGGTGATATTTGTAACATCTTCTAGTTCACCACTTACCGTTTCAGTAGAAGAGTCACTGAGGCTCTGTATACAAAGGAAGCTGAATACAGTTCACTCTCTCTTGCCAGGAGGAGTGAGCACACACCTCTGCACGGATTGCAGGCTTCCCTGTGATTCATGGTGACATTGACTGCTCACAGGTTGCTCTGCAGGCACCATATATCAACTCGGAGATTGACTGCAAATGTAAGTGGTTCTATTCCCTCAATATCCAGCTGGTGTGTGACAGTGTGCAGTGTTCAGGACAATGCCCGGTACCCTGACAGCATTCACAATGCCCTTACCCTGCTGCAGTCTGCTGTTCCAGCTGCATCTGAACCATCACAAAAAATCAGCAATATGGGATAACAAGGGCAACCTGTTGATGATATGGCTTCTGAGTCTGGTGCACAACCCATGAACATACGGGCACGGTGCACACACTGAAAGCCATGCCAGACACACAAAACATGAATAAGCAGACCATTGAGGTGCTTAAACAACGCCTCCATGACTAGGACTGAACTGAAGGATCCCTGCAGTACTCAGCTGAGTACATGTCAAGAATTCATAGTGGCCTGTTACACAACTTCACCATCATGAAGGCACAGTCCACACCATCAGCTATAGGGTGACCAGCTGAGAAGAGGAGGAGGAAGAGAGGAGATAACCTCAGGTTCCTTTTCTGGCTGAGGTGTTCCTGGTCTATTCATCTGACTGTGGTAACAGTGATTGCCGCTGTTTTACCAACAGTCTCAAACATAACTTTCCCTCTGTCACTGACCATCACAGTAACCTTGCTTGCAATACAAACATAAAAGCTACCAAAAAACAAATATTCCAAAACAAATTTGTAAATCAAACCATGCCATATTGCTTACATTAACTAACCACCATTGTATAATTCCTTAGCACCTGTCTTCTATCTGCCTTTGCCTGTCCTAGTGTTTCTATGTGGTGCTAACCCTATGTTTGCAGTGTTGTTGGTGGAAGATGGGAGATGGCAGTTGGCCTAACTGCAGGATGACCTCGAGCAGCTCTGGCACCAGAAGGCCTGGTTTCTCACGACACCATCTCACCATGCAGTCTGAACTGACTTGCAAGAGGAAATGATAGAATGGTGGTGGTGGTGAGAGGGCAAATGCTGTCATTGTGAGAGAGGCGGCAGGTTTGTATTTCACAAGGTGGGGCCTCAGCAATCCTAGTAATCTGTTGGAGGACAGTTTGCTGGTCTGCTCTAAAGCCCTGAAAGCCATTTGGAATAGTATAACTCACAGCCATGATGGCAACAGTCTGAGTTTCCATGCCAGAATAATGACCTTGCCTGACTTCAACACTAAGCTGTTCAGTGACTTTTGTTTGTGCTTCAGTGGAAGGTGAGCCATTAACTACTGCATCATGGTTGGGTCTGCAAGTGTCTTCATGAAGTTGGCACATACCCATCAGTCTTTTTTTATACGCTATCTAATTGAAATCCTTATCTGAGTGTTGTGCAGCAAATCCTGTGTGTATCCTCAGCCTCCATGTAAGCTGGAACCTGTGGGTATGAGAGTGTGATTGTGTTTAATCTTCACCACTGCCTTCCTGTTTTCCCAGTTCTTCCTCCTCACCATTGCCTGGTCAGGCTGCACCATCTACAGATTGTAAATTAGAGGGAAATTATGAGCTGAAGGGGTACTTGTCTGTCCCTATTTGTCTCCCTGTTTTTCTCACTCTGCATTTTGTGGCTGTCACTTCTCCCAGCTGTTCTCCATTCAGGTTTCATTTACAGCGCGGCTGTGTTGTTGCTATCAGAGAGTGAGCAGCCCTGACAGCGATTGTAGCATCAACTCATTTATCATCTCCATGCAAACTGCACAGAACCTCACAAAACCTTAAAAAGACAGATAGCTATAAGTAACTTTTGTTCATTGATTTGAGACATATAATTCAAACAAGATGTTGTAAAACTTATGGCAGTGACTAGTGGAAAATAAACCAAGTGATGCACGGCTTCTTCACACCTGTGTCACTCGCGACCTTTGCAGACTTGTGTCACTCAGTTTATTTTTCTGAACTGTTGCTTCTTGATTTGGAGAGAATATTTCTTATTACTCAGTAAAATGTAAGAACATTTCCTAGAAATTACTCAGTAAAAATCACTTGAAAATTGAATTATTATGTTTTAATAAAATCTCAATAAATGAATTCTTGAGCAAAATAGATTTTGGAATGGATGTTCCCCATTCACTCCTATTATATAGAGCCTCTGTTTCAACTGTCGCTTTTCTTGATAAAGTATATTTCATATTTGGTAGAATTCAAATGTATGTAGACAGGAATCATAATTAATGCCTGTTTTTACTGACATCAGTGTTTTATATAACTTGACAAAGATAATGTTACTCTACTATATGACCGCCCGCCCGATGATATACCCACCAAGTGTCTCACTGAGCTGAAAACTGTTGATTATCATTAAACATGATTGCTAAGTCTGAATGCCCGCCTAAAAATCTCATTCAGAAACTGACATGTGGTAGGTGCTGTAACAATAGTAGAGCCAACTCTGATTTTTCTTTTGGCAGAATTTGACAATAATAGGGCTAAATCTTAACAAATATGCTATGCAGTTAAACTGGAGCAGTTTTAATGATTTTTGTACATGGAAATTAAATTGTAGGCTGGAAACCTCCACATTCAAAAGGTTGAACTCATTTGTCATTTTTGATGAGAAATTATGCTAATTCGATTCTGCTTTACAATATTAAGAATAGCCACAAAAGTGGAAATTAAACAAGGCACTCTGAGAATACACTTGGTGCATGGAGGAGTGTATCAAGCCACATCCCTAACGACTGCAAAATCTATAATGCGCTTCTCAAAGCAGCAAAACTCTTATGACTGTTTTACAGACACGCTATTGTACACAATCTTCGCACAATGGGCTAGCAGCATTATTGATTTTTGCTTTGACAATCACAACAGAAGCCAGCACTGTTACATCTCAGGTTTGTTGCTATATGCAGCAAAGATAACTGAGGTGTAATTGTTGATACCTGCTGTAAGGATCACAGTGCAATGACAAGGGCCTGACCACCAAACTCCACTCCAAGGCGCGGATGTGCCGCAAGGAGTGAAATTGATTCCTGATAAATAACCAGCTTGTTGAGATATTTCTTATTTAAATTAGGAATAACATAGACAGCCTAAAATAAAACTTGCGATATTTCTGCCTCAGTTTAATCGTTCATTCTGCAACAGAATCTAGGTGCTAATGTGTGGAAGATTAGACTTCCAACACTTATTGATTTTTTTTTGTGTAAATATGCAATAGATTGGAAGTGTGCAGAATGCTGAACACAGAAAATACAGATAATTGACTTCAGGCTTGATTGTGCATTTCAGCATTTTGGTGAGATCAGTAGAAAAAGAGCTGTGAAAAGAACATGTCACTAAAGCAAAAATTGGTGATTTAATCCCACGATATTTCATCTTGGAAATGAAAGCTGGTGCTATATAAAATAAAAGGATTGAGATAATTCTCCTTTTTAAATTGTTTAAAGAATGCAAAATACTCAAAAAGCCTATTTCAAATGTTGGTGAAGAGAAGAATATAATTAAACCTTAAGCATTAAATGTTTTTTTTTCACACTATTGAATGAGATTCTTCTCAGTGTTTTGACAGCTGGTAGAATATCATCACTCATCCATTCATCTTGTTCATAGCAAAAACAAGAAAGACCTTTTCATACTATGCAGCAATTATAAAGCACTTCCTCCACTGAACGCTTTGTACTTGGACAGGAGTCACTGGAGCTTCCTGTGATGCATGGAGAAGATGGGGTTTGTTAAAGGTGTTTGAAACATGTAACACATGCTGCCTCTATGTGCCAATGTAGAAATGTGCAGCAGCAACTGTGGCAGTTTTATTGGTTGATGGAGAAAAATTAAAGATACTCAGTGTATTATCTGGGAGAGGTCAAAGACTCATCCTGTTTCAATATGTTTTGCTTGCTGGCTTTCTTTTCATTCCAGTTGCTGAATAAGTAACATATTTTCCTCATTGGGCAGAATTTTGCCCTTGATGGGCGGACGGGCCCGACTGTGACTCAGCGGTGGGTGGGCAGCCAATCGCTGCCACCGAAACGCGCCCCGCCGCCATTTTCAGTGGGCGGGTCAATTAAGGCCTGCCCGGCGGGAAGCGCTGTGCGCTCCTGTGTGGGGTGGGGGTGGATTCCCCAACTGCCAGAGTACACTCTCTCACACATGCGCGCTTAAGAGCGCACATCTCCCTGGGGCAAAGTGCTGCCTCAGGGAAATCGCTGACACCCTGTGAAACTCTAAAAATAGAAAACTTTAAAAATCATTAACATGTCCCCCTCGTGTGAAAATGTCACACGAGATGGGACATGTTAATGAAATAAACAAACACTTAATTAAAGTTTTTAAACCCGATATCAAACCTCATCCTGCCACTGGATGAGGTTTGTTAAAAATTCATTTACCCGCCTGCCCGTTGGGCCCGGGCACCCAGCCGAAGTTCACACGGGCCCCTCAAAATCCTGGTCGATTGGTGATTTAATGGCCTTAACAAGGCTTTTAATTAATGGCGGGCGCAGTATTGGGCTGCATAGCGCGCCTGCCGACCGAAACATCGCGATGCCGCGCACTGACATCGGGACCCACGCATAACATCAGCGTGCGACATTTACTCACTGGCGTGTGGACTCCGCCACCCACACACCAGCCAGAAGATTCTGCCCATTGTTTCATTTACAACCTGACTTCTAAGTCCAAGTTGATTTTGGTAATGCTGAGAGATTTGATATTAAGGATAATCCCTAATATTTATTGCTGAGGCAACAGCAATCCCGAAAAATGAATTTACTGTCTGAGATCCATCAGCTAATTACCATTCATTACCATTGCCACTGAAGGTGGGTGGAGGTAATGTTTCTGCCCGTTTGTTAGTCTGTTTGCTGATAAACAAAATATCTCAAAAACTAATGGAATAATTTCAGTAAGACAAAGAGGGTATGGCCCAAGGAAGAAGTAATTAGAAGACACAGGTCTGGATCCGGATCCTGGGATATTTTCCAGAGAGAGGGTGAATTGACATTTTTGATGAATGTTGTGCGTTGTTTTATTTAGAATATTGAGGATTGTCTCAGCTGCTATGGTGGAGTTTGTCACATCTGTCTGAATGTGAGTTTGATTGCTAAAGTAAAAGCTATAAAAAGCTATAAAAAGCTATAAAAAGTTCGCCCTTGTCCATCAGTTCTTCCATTGGGGCTGTTCAGTAAACTTGGTTCTTTTAGTTTATTGATCGAGGATCATAACGATACATTCTGACAGAATATTGTCCTGCTTTCAGCGCAATCTCTACTTTGTCCATTTTAATTGTGGTACAGGCTTCCTAAATGAGGACTCCACAAGCTTCTTTTGCTAAGACAGTTAATATAGGTAGGCATGACAGCAATATTTTACATTTGTTGTTTACATTGTGTTACAACTAGGATGGGAGGAGTGCACAGATTATCGAGCCCCACTACTCCACAGGTTGCACCATTAGTTTAAACATTTTATTCACTCACCAAAGGGGCCAATGATTTACCTACGCTACTGTTAGACCCAGAATAAAAGAGACCAGACTCCTTTCAATAAACTCAGAATGATTGGTTTATTATAAAACAAAACTTTTTTTTTAACACAATTTGCAAGAACTGCTGAGTACACAATTGTAATCTGGAAGTATAACTATCTATCCCTTTTAAAATTCCCCCACTCACACACATACACACACACACACACACACAAACAAACAAAGGACAAACAGATAGGGTATTTGCAGAGATGGGTGGTTGAAGAAAAGACTTTATAAAATAAAGGATCAAGTTTTCAGGATTTCAACACTGTAGATCTGGAGCTCCCTCATGCGAAGATGGGATGTTGGTCCCAGCAGACATCTGAAGGCTCACATCAATGTTGTGGAGGAGAATATAGCTGGGTCAATCCTTCTTGTCCCAGCCTCTTGGGTTTCTAAAGACAGAGACGTTCCACTGAGATTCCTAGCTGTATATTGATAACCACTCTATTCCAGGCAAGGCAAGGAGATTGTGAGCTGGGCCCCTTCACTTTCTCAGTTCATCCCCAACTGAGTACAGCTCATCTCTGTCAGGTGATTTCCAGTAAATCACTAGCCTTTGCCTTTAAACCAGTTTTTTTTTTCTTCCATTAATGAAAGTGATTGCAGTTCAAATAGCAAATAACTCTCCTCCTCAAGTGCCATGCAGGTCAGATGATTTCTTGGGAAAGGCATACTTGTTCACAGTCCAAGATGAACTTATGACCCCTTTTAAAAAAAATATATGTCCAAATAATGCAATGTCCTTCCAAATTTTAAAAGAAAATACAATTCTTGAAGATATGTTTCCTAACAATTGTTATGATGTTGCTATTTCTGTTTCTTTACATCACAGCACAGAACACTAAAACCAGCTAATGGTGTGTAAATTATATGATATACAGAAGACATATTGATGAAATGGGTGCTGTAAATGGACTACATAATTGTTTGTGTCAGCAAAATTCAAGGCGACCTTGGGGCACCAGAGAGTAAGGAGGAGAAACATTCCACAAAGCAGGAAATGGGCTAAAAGGCTGAAGAGATGAAGACCAGAAACAATCCTGGCCACACAAGCATTGCATTGGCTTGAAAATTAAATGGAACCAAAATGTAAAATGATTCATTCTCAATGCTGAAAGAGGTATTATAATAAGAAAAGAAGGGAAAAAGAATAAAGTGATTCAGATTAAAAAGTGAAGAATGCCACAAAGAACAAAATCATTTGGGCCCAACCACGAGTTACTAGGGAGAATTTTTCCAATGGCGGGTGGGCTGGGTGGGTGCAGAGTCGATCACTCCCCGCGATTGGCTGCGCGCCGCCATTTTACACAGGCGGGACAATTCAGGCCTGCCCAGTGTAACACACAGCCGGTGACGCTCAGCGCTACCCGTGCGGGTGGGAGGTGGAGGGAGAGTTGGGGCCTACGCTCTTTCACACATGTGCACAAAATGGCGCAGCAATCTTCCTGAGTCTCAGGGGGATTGAATGAATTCGAAAACTTTTAAATAAATAAAGTAGAAATTGATTTAAACATGTCCCCTCATGTATCACATGAGCTGGAACATGTTTGTGGAGTTAGGAGAATTTACTTTTGCATTTTTTAAAAGCTTCAGGAAACCTCATCCCGCCCGTGGATGAGGTTTCCTAAAAAATGCGAAGGCCGCTTGGGCTCTTTGCCTGCCGCCAACATTAAGGTTGAACAGGTAGCGTTCTTAATAAGTTTAATTACTT
The DNA here is from genome assembly GCF_964194155.1 of Cetorhinus maximus. Classification (NCBI taxonomy): domain Eukaryota; kingdom Metazoa; phylum Chordata; class Chondrichthyes; order Lamniformes; family Cetorhinidae; genus Cetorhinus; species Cetorhinus maximus. Next base: position 101,932,462 of record NC_135896.1, read on the forward strand.
TTTTAATGGCCTTAATAGGCCACTGACAGTTTGGCGGGAACACAGCCGACTCCAGTGTGTGCCCACCGAACGGAACATCGAAATGACGCATGCCTGATGTCTTCGCGCGGCATTTTGCGTGTCGGCGTGTCGGGCCTGACCCCACTCACCAGCAGCAAAATCCTGCCCACTAAGTGGGGAAAAGGGACAAGCGAAATTGTTTACAAGTGTACCGGGAGCAGACCTGGAGGCTGGGCATCTTGTGTGACTCATTCCTCAAAACAATTCCTCACACCAGATCTAAGAAAGCGGGACATCGGAAACCAGAAAGGAGAGACCCTTGGATCATATAAAACTGCGGCTAAGCCTCTCAAGTGTGTATATTGTTCTGAACAATCACACTATTAAAATTATGCCTGCTGTTTTATGAAAAATCATCTGCAAGCATAATACTAATAAGAATTTTTATGCCGAAAAATGTTAAGGAGCCTTTCAGAGATCAAACATGAACTCATGACACCTTCGAAGGATCAAGCGCCACCTCATAAGATCTTTCCAAATCCCCCTCTCCTGTGAAAGTCTTTCAACAGGGTTTTTTGTTTTATGTGGGTGGTGGGTGGTGGGTGGTCCCGCCCTCCCGCACGTCCGCGTGTAAAATGAGGTGAGGTGATGTCGGGTGAGCATCCCAACGTCAACGTGCGCCATGGCGATATTTCACTGGACAGGCGCGCGATGAAGTTCGACATGTGCCCACCATTAATTAACGGGTCCCTTAAGGCCCTTTAGTCTTCAACAGATGCCGTTTTTTCGGCGCCCGTGCGATCTTCAGGCTGGCGCAATGGGCAGGCGGGTAGGAGACATTTCCATTAACCTCATCCGTGGGCAGGATAAGAGGGCTCAGTGGGACCGTGAGTCTTCTCTGTGAAGTATTTATTGCAGAAAGTTTTTTAAACTTGCCTGTGTGATTTGCAGTAGTTCAGAATGTATCTGGACATTTGGAAAATGTATCTGCATTTTCTGGACTCTTAACCTTCAGGTCAGCTCTCTGCAGTGAGGAATCTTTTCTGGGCCTGCAGGTTTCAGGAAGCATCCCTTAGCCTGGGAATGGGATCTGATCTGTCCACTGGAGGCAGCTCCTCTGAGGGGGAAGGGAGGGACAGAAGGGGGACGAGGACAGGAGTGCACAATCAGCCTCCAGGGGAGACATCTTTGTGAGGAGAGGCACAGGCACAAGGGGCGCAGGGCCAAGAGGTTGTCCAAGGTGGAAGGGGCCACAGAAGATGCCACTATCCTGCTGCCAGGGTTTACAGGCGGCGAAGCAGCTACCTCAATATGTCTGAGGTGCAGTGCCGAAGGAGGCTCTGACTGTCAAGGGAGACAGTCAACTATATCTGTCAGATGATTGGCCCTGAGATCTCCCCTAACTGTGTGGGTGGACACCCCATACCAGCGACTCTGAAGGTCACAGTTGCCCTCCACTTCTATGCCACCGGCTCTTTCCAGGGCTCGGTGGGTGATCTTTGCGGTGTCTCCCAATCAGCTGTCCACACTTGTGTCAAGCAGGTTATAGACGCTCTGTTCAGACGGGTATCCACCTTCATCCACTACCGCTGTGACCAGGCAAGTCAGACACAGTGAGCACAGGATGCTGATTCTACAAGTCTGTGCAAGGAACCCAGGCAGCTCCCACGACGCCTACATCCTCAGACACTCCCAGGTGCCGGGGCTCTTCAGTGCTCCAGCCCGGCTGGATGAATGGCTGCTGGGTGACAAGGGCTATCCCCTCAGAAGGTGGCTCATGACGCCTCTCCGCCATCCAAGAACAGAAGCTGAGCAGCGGTACAATAGGAGCCACGGCACCACAAGGGCGGAGAGAACCATCGGTCTTCTCAAGATGCGCTTCCATTGGCTGGACCGCTCAGGGGGCGCAATCCAGTACCCCCCAGATCGTGTCTCGCTGATGGTGGTTGCATGCTGTGCTCTCCACAACCTTGCGCTGTAAAGGGGGGATGCAGTGGACGATGAAGACATCGACTCAGTGGCTGTGGCTGCACACGATGAGTCCAGCAGTGAGTCCGAGGGTGAGTACACACACAGGGAAATGCTGGAGGGGTAGATGCTGACTTGGGACTACTCCAGGGGGTCAGGGACACCTGAGATGCTTTAATCCAATGAACCTTCAGCTAGAACACCACAGGTGGACCTCCAGGACAAGCCTGGACTGGTGCCTCGATACTTGACAACTGAGTACAAAATCTGCCAGGTCAGCAGCACTAACTAAGGGCCTTGTTCATAACGATGAATGTCCGAAGAAAACTCATGACACTTTTCTTAAACATACACATGCAGAAGAAACCAGGCACCCCCAGTCATGGTCACACATCTGGCATTTAATGTGTGAAGCAGAAGTTCTCACAATTATTAAACAAAAGTTTAACAATACAAAATAAATCATAAGGACCTAATCTCGGGCCAACACAAAAGCACCAGTGAGAAACCCGTGGTGTACCTAATGTGCCTCATGCTTTCATTTCTGGGTGTTATGTCTTGGTGACGCCTCATCGCTCGGAGTGGTACCTGAGCCAGTCTGCTGCCTCTGCTGTCCTGATGGCCTTGTTAACCTCGGCGGGCATCCTCTGGCCCGTGGAGCTTGTGCTGGCCCCAGCTGGGAGAGAGCGGCCAGTTCCACAGCTGGCACCTCCCCAGTTGTCACAGCCTGACCGGATGCCACGGTCACTGGGAGAGGGGCAGAGGATCTGCCGCCCTCATCCGGAGCGCCCTGAGGGGAGCCCGCAGAGATGACAGGCAGCTTGTGCACCAACGTGAGGTCGCTCCGGACCTCCCTGCTCACCGTGGATGGATGGGCACCGAGCTGGGAAACTTGGTGCCCAGACCATCTCCCACATTGGCACTGACCAGTTGAGGTCAATGCCGATGTGAGGGCTTGCTGGTCCGAGCACATCCCCAGGAAGCCCTGATGGGTCTCCTGGAGGAGCCTCTCCATGAGAGTCACCACTCTCTCCATGGAGGAAGCATGGCGCTCGGACATGAGGCTCATTGCATCGGCAAGCGTCCGCATAGACTCCTCCACCACGGGGACCAAGTGAAGCATAGCCTCATGTATCTCCCCCAGATGCTCCCGCACACCCGGCTGTATTTCCTGCACCTGCTGCATTGCGGACAACTCCAGAGGAACATCATCAGGCCCCGACTGAGCATGTGCCTGGCCCCCTGCAGTCCTCCGGCTGCTGGCACCATGGGCACTCTCTGTCTCTGCCAGCTCCTCCAGCGACTGTGAAGTGCCCTCATCGCTGTGCCCCGGGACACTAGCCGATGTTCTAATTCCCACCGAGGTGCTAGTACCTGTGCTGGTGCCTGCCTGGCAGAGATGGTGTGAAGCTGGTGAGACTTCAGGCCCCTCAGGAGTGAGTGCTCACCCGTGCCCACCCACACCCACCCACGCCCACCCGTGCCCAACCACACCCACCCGTGCCCCCCACACCCACCCGCGCCCACCCACACCCATCCGTGCCCACCCACATCCACCCACGTCCACCCACATCCACCCGCGCCCACCCACGCCCACCCACACCCATGCACGCCTACCCACACCCACCCACGCCCACCCACGCCCTCCCACGCTCACCCACGCCCACCCGTGCCCACCCAGGCCCACCCGCACCCACCCACGCCCACCCACACCCATCCGTGCCCACCCACGCCCTCCCACGCTCACCCACGCCCACCCACGCCCACCCACGCACACCCACACCCTCCCACGCTCACCCACGCCCTCCCGTGCCCACCCACGCCCACCCACACCCACCCGCACTCACCCACGCCCACCCGCGCCCACCCACGCCCATCCATGCCCACCCATGCCCACCCGTGCCCACCCACACCCACCTACATCCACCCACGCCCACCCACACCCACCCACGCCCACCCACGCCAACCCACATGCCCACCCATGCCCACCCACACCCACCTGTGCCCACCCACACCCACCCACGCCAACCCACACCCACCCGCGCCCATCCACATCCACCCACACCCACCCATGTCCACCCACGCTCACCCTGGCCCACCCATGCCCACCCACACCCACCCACGTCCACCTGTGCCCACCCACGTCCACCCACACCCACCCACACCCACCCACGCCCATCCGTGCACACCCACGCCCACCCACGCTCACCCACGCCCACCCACGCCCACCCACGTCCACCCGCGCCCATCCATGCCCACACACACCCACCCACACCCGCCCACGCCCATTCCCACTGCCCCCCCAATCCAAACGAAAGCCCTGGCCATCATCTCCATTACTTTGCAACAAAATAACTGAACAGGTAACTTCAGTGAGGGAAACCAGCAATGAAATTATAAAGACATTTTCCAAACTTCACCGGGTAGTTCACAATTATTCTATTCTTCGGCCTGTCTACACTTTTCCCACTTCACCATGGAGACTGTGGGGAAGGGAATCTGATTCTTACACATAAAGATAGGAATGATGGCCTGGCCTGGGAAAAAGTGGACGGGGTTTTAAGCAAAAGCAAATAACAAGGTACAAAATAGATTTTGAACAAAGCCGATGAAGGTGTTTTTTTTCACTGTGAACTAAGCTCGAGTTCTGTTGCTAATGTTGGTCAGCTACCTGCAGACTGAAGTCAACCGTTTCTCTGTGTTGCTGTTGTTGTTATTGCCAACACCTCAAAACCAATCTGATCATCATGGACAGAATAGAAATCCATTTCAAAACAAAAAAATATATACATTTCAATATACATTTCATATATAACATGGGTAATACATATATATATATTTATACACACGCATAACTAATGTTAAGTTTAAAAATATAACATGATAACCGGGACCAGACACCAGGCGGCTCACTCATCATCCCAACCACAGTTAATGAAGGAGTTAGAACACTAGAGACAAGAAGCTGGATTATCACCAGGTCGGACTGACTTGGGAGCCCTTTAAAAATGGCAGGTGGGTCCCCATTGCAGGATTCCCAACGCCGTTCCCAGATTCTGCGATTTTTGGGAAGGTGCGTGCTGGTTCCTGTCAAAAGCCTGCATCTGGCACTCCCAACCTGTCCAACTTCATTGCGGAGACATGCATCTCCTACTCCTGAAGCCAGGCCAGGTTTTTAAAGACTCAGGGTGCACGGCCTCTCAGAGGAGTTGTGGACCCTAGTCTGCATGAGGGGACATATTAAAAGGATAGTTCAAAAGGCCCTATGCCAAGCTATGCCCTTCACCCACCCCTATGTCCCCTCATGCCCCATTCAAATGAAGATCCCACATTTACAAGCACTTTCTCCCTTGGTGTACAGGCCAAGCTGGGAATTTTCCCAACTCCCCCTCCCCACCTTGAGGATGAAAATCCAGACCAATGTTTAGAGAATGAAAACGAGGTGGTAATTTTCAGTGTAAAAATAAGTTTTAGGAAGCTTCTGTATTCTGTAGTTAGACCACAGCAACAGCACATTGTCAATACTCTTAATGTGTTGTCAATAATTAAAAGAGTGGCTTAACATTGATATTAGCTCAAATCTGCAGATTTAGCACTGGAGTTATCTTGAGTTTTCATTCGTTTTTAAAAAAGAGCTATAAATATCTTCATTACTTTCCACAAGCGGCCAGGATTATTGAATAGCAGCTGACCAAAAGTAGGCAATGGTCCCCCGAATATGATGGAATTAGGGAACTTGGCCAATACATCCCGATGACATGACATCATTGAATGCCACCTGCACATTAGCATGTAAAACCTGGCTTCTGAACAGGAAGTTTCAGCTAAGACGGCTGCAGGGTCATTGCTCCCCGAACATTCAGAATTTTTTGCAATGCCAAAGAACTCTTAATTATTTCTCTTTCATTCTAAGTGATCAATGAAAAGTCAATCAAATAGTTTTATGAACATGGTTCTTAAAGCTGCCTATCTTATAGAAATTGAGTGCCACGTTCATATTGACTGGGGACCTGACATTCCAAAACAACTCTGCTCAATGCAGAAAAGCTACAAAAGCTTGTTTGTCAATTGATGTCCATGAAGAAGTGGGAAGCAACAGTTTGGGAACCAAATCCTCAGGCTCAGCCCTCAATCCTCAGGCTGTTGCAAGTAGATATCATGACACCCACCATGAGGCCTATGCTGAGACTAGGATATCCAACCGTGAGAGATTAAATCCACCTGGCTCACAGAATTGTAGATACACTCTCACTGCTATTATGTTACATATTTACAAGAAGTTGCTTTTCACTTAAGTCCTATCTGCCTCCAGGACAGAAAACGTCACCAAGTTTGATGAGCGATCCTGACTTTAATTTTAGAAAGTATGGGGGAAAGATATTTGGGCAGCACCACACAGACCCAACATTGATTCCCTGAGGACAGGCAGCCTCACAGAGTATGTGTCCTCACCAATATCACTGAAGAAAGCTGCACAGGTAGCAGCTCATCCATCTAGTCTAGCAGCGCCATGTGAACAAGTCCTCTCACTATGTGTGATCTAAATATCACCATAGCCTCTTAGTCTTTAGCACCTCCAAACAGCACATAAAGCAATGTAGACAACAAAAAGCATAGGAACAATACCTTAAGGATAGAAAATCTGTTAACTTTCACACAAAATTATTGCTCAGTAATCTTAGTCCGCTGAGTTATGTCATCCACTTGGTATTTATGTATTTAGTTGTCATTCTGTATTGGGAAATTCAAATTGTGCTGTCACAGACTACCACAACCAAAATATTGTATAAAAATTGTAACAATACATGATGAACTATAACGAGCTTCAGCCACAACTAATAGTGTTTTTTAGGGGTTAAACATTACAGATTCTGTTTCCTGATAAAATATTTTGCTTTCCTTTGTACTTCACTCTTCCCTTCTTTATTGCAAAAGATATTTTCTTTCTGCTAAGAAATATCCAATTTCTAAAAGTCTCTTACAGGCTTCTCTTATTGGCCAGATTTGTCTCTATTACATGAGAACTTAAATTACATTCCTAGCAAGAGAAATTGTCTCCCATCTTTGGATTGAGGGAATAAATCAAACTAGGTCCCAGAATTGTTGTTACGCACTCACTGCATTGTGAAGATATAATGAGCAGAGTTTTTAGCTTGGTGTGCAGGCACATGCCCAACCTCATTGGACGCAAAATTACATGAGATGACATTGGGCAAGCGTCTCGATGTCATCCTGCGCTTGCGCGATACTTCAGTTGGTGGGCACGTGTGATGATGAAAAGTGCGGCCACTGACAATTAAGAAGACAATTAAAGTTGTTAAAGTTGTAATTGTCCTCAGTTTTTCCTGCTCCGTCTAACCTGACAGTCGGCAGATGGACAAATCTGCCAGGCGGACTTTGCATTTTTGATGAAACCTTATCCAAGACGGGATGAGGTTTCCGTTATTAAATTTAAAAAATAAAAATGTATGGACAGAATTTTCATCATATATATGTTCAGGTGAATGATTCTGATGTGTGAACATTTATTTCCAGATTTTAAAATCTTTATTTAATTGTTTTGCAGTCTTCAGCTCCCTGAGGCAGCTCTCTGCCTTCAGGGAGCTTTCAATACGTGCTCCTCCCCCCCCGCCCGTGTTTACACCAGCGCCCGCCCTCCTCCCACCCCCTCCCCAGCAGCGCGGCCTGCTTCATGCTGACTGTCCCTTCATTGGCCAGCCAGCGTGAAATCGTGGCGGGGGCCGATTGTGGGCAGTGGCCTGTTCCCTGGCTGCTCCCGGGCCCATCAATCATGCCCACACATCGACCTATAAACCTTGCCCAATACATTTAGGAAGGGACGAGAACCTGTAATTATTGGTTTACTAATCTTTATCATTTAAGAATAGTACAAGTAAGAAGTTGCATTTGGTAAGGTAGCATTGCAATAATTCCTATGGCCAGAATATGACACTCATTGGGTGGGAGTGCATCCAACCCAATCAAACATAAAATGAAGCACGGTGACACTGGGCGAGTATCCTGATGCCACCCTGCGCTCGCGTGATATTGTGGTCAGTGGGCAAGCACGGGAGTTGGCAACACGCCCACCGACAATTAAACAGCCTATTGAGGCCATTAAAAGTGTCGTTGAAATACATTTTTCACTGCCCATCCAACCTTACAGTTGGTGGGCAAGTGAAAAGGCCAAGTGGCCTTTGCATTTTTAAGGAAACCTTATCCACGGGCAGGATGAAGTTTCCAACAGCAATTTAAAAATAAAATAAAGACTTTCACTTTTCATTAATAACATTTCCCTGCTCATGTGACAAATGTTTTTGAACATTTTAAAAATCTGTATTTTGAATGTTCTAAACTCTTCATCTCCCTGAAGCAGCTCTGTGCCTCAGGGAGCTTTCCCAATGTGCACCCACATGCATGCACCAACCTGTGCTCTCACCCTCCTCCCCCCACCGCCCACACAGGCAGCGCTGAGCACTGAAGCTTGCCTTTCACGCTGGGCCCGTCAATCTGAAGTCACGGTCCAGCCCTGATTGCTGGCGGCGGGGGGCTTCCGAATCGCTCCCACCCTCCTCCACCGAGCCCACCCACCCGACAAGGGAAAAACCCTGGCCCATGTCTCAGCGTCCCTCACATAGTGGGTGTCATGATATCTAATGTGTTCTGTTGTCACTACCAATGATGTGCGCTGCTTAAACTCCATGAAGAGATCTTGTTGAAGTTACAAAGAAGCCTTTAGTAATAGTACAATTCAGAGCAGAGGGAAAAGTATGGAGAGAAACCCAGGCTAGGTCCAGTTATGTTGTTTCCTGTCTCTGGACTAGCCTTAGCTCTAGGTCATGTGCCTGCTTACATCACTGTGTGGTAGTACTGTACTCAGTCCCATTTTAACTCTTTAGGTACCAGATGCTTCAACTACAATCTCTACATGGAACAGCCAGTTACTGAGCCTGAGGTTCTCATTGTGCAGGGCGAGCTGCACTTTACATCACAAGCTCCAATATATGGAAAGATGCAGTCAGACGGAGTGTGATCCTGCAGTGAGTCACAGTGGTGCTGTGAAGCATGGAGGGGCAATACTGATCCTTCAGACTCCACCTGATCCTCCACGCTCCAAAACAGGGGAAGTAACAAAAGCTTTTCCTACAATTTCTATCCCACGTGTGTCCAAGTAACGATTGCAGAATGTGGCTCGGCCAAGCGCTTGGATGTTGGATCATGTCCACCGTGTGAAGTGAGTATGATTTTGCTTAAATGGAGCCATTTCTGGTGATTATGAAGTTGTAGCTGAAACTGGAAGGGGACAGGGAGAAGGTCCCAAACCAGAGAGGGAGACAAGGACAGGTCCCAAAAAGTAGTCCCAGGTGTAGCAGAACTAAGACCTCACGCTATATTTTAATGAAAAATATATATGTATCAATATGGCTACTTCCTAATTTTAAAAAAAAACTGGGCAAAGGTTTAAAAAAGGCTGAAGCTATGTCTGCCTGTAACCCTGAACAATAGGAACCAATTTAGCAGGATTGAAGGAATTTGCGCCTTGTTATCGCTGAAGAGAAGCCAACGACCCTGAGGGCAGCAGAGGCCAAATTCAAAGGGAATTATACAAAGGGCATCTACAATTCATAAGTCAGGCCTGACCAACAGAGTCCACTCATCTGCTTGGAGAAAGGACCCTGCGCCCTCCATTTAAATTCTTAATGGTTGAAACATTAATAATCTCAAGAATCCTGACAAAGGAATATATATCCTTTGTCAAAACAAAAGTGGAGAAATTAGGGGTGGAATCATCCTAGGTTTGCCCTAACTGTGGTAGCGGGCGGGTAAAACAACATTTTACCTGCCGGCTGCAATGGCGGGTTTACACACCTTATCATCCCAAACCCATCGCATTAGTTATGCATTCCCGGGAAACATGCCGTGATGATGGCTGGTGGGCTCTTATTCGCCCCCCACACCATCACCTCACTGCTTCATCATGCTGGCCACCATATTTAAAGTCCAGACACATGCACACATCTCAGTGCTTCTAGCCCCAGGCCTGCTGCAGGGACGATGTCCACGAAAGGCAAAAAGACTGCAGCCCCCAGCTTTAGTGACGCATCACTGAAACGCCTTTTGGACACCATGGAGGCCGCTGCAATATCCTCTACCCTGCTCTGGCCACAGGATGGGCAGCAGCATTGACCAACAGGCTTGGGAGGCAGTGGCAGGGGTGGTCAGTGCCAATGCTGCACAGGAGAGGTTGGCCATCCAATGCAGATAGAGGATGAATGATCTCATCCGTGCAGCCAGGGTAAGGCAATCATCTCAGCACTCTAAACTCACACACTCACAAGCCCATCACACATTCACTGGCATCTTACTCACTGCCAGCTCAAGGGACATCACCATTCACTCTCTCACACACACCCTCACATCTCCACCTGGCCTCATCTCCTCTGGAGACTGCCTCCTCAGCCCCTCTCACCAACTTGAAGCCACTTGCACAGATCAACATGTGCCCGACATACACCCTGGGTTACCCCCCTTCCCCAGGACAGCCCGCGTCCTACAGCCTCTTCCCTTGCCTGAGGCCACTTCTCCCCCTTCCCCAAGCCCCAGCCCTGCAGCCATTGAAAAGTTGTCCACATATGTCTGGTCTGGCAGGTAGAGACCTACCCATGAGGCCCCCTAAAAGTGATGTGGTGCTGCCTGTGAATCCCGGCGCTGGTGACTGCGAGTGCTGCCTGAAGCAAGGGAGGCAAACAAACCTCAAAGTCCCCAGTGTGGTGCAGGTCACCAGGTCGACATCGCTTATGTTCTCCCTCTGAAGTGGGCGGACAACACAGCCGGATGTAGGGGGGGTGGGGGGGGGAACGATTCTGGTGGGGGGCCTAATAATGATATGCAGATGTATTACAATGAGGTTCCTGACGTCCGATGGTGGGAAATGTGGGCTGCCATCTGCGGGCAGGGCGGACAATCCCATATTGATTTCCTGCTGTTGTGAGATTGAACATGTCATATTGTTCGCTCACACCACTGAACACGCCCGACGCTGGTGGGCATGGAAAATCCCGGCCTAGGAGTCATGTGACATGACCCCCTAGCTGGAGGAAGCTGTAATATTGCCCTGTGGAGCTGCAAAGCAATCCGCCATGTTCAACCTAGCAAGCAGCAGATCAGAACAAGGGCTCAGTCCAGGTAAATGCCTGCAACCCCCCCCCCCACCGCACCCCCAACTGCACTGCTTCTCTGGAGCCTCTGAACTTCTGTACCAGCGTCTACAAGACTAATTCACCTCTGCATACCTATCCCATCATGGAAGTCATCTGTACTGAAGAAGTGAATTATCCAGCATCAGTCTTCAACCTGCTGACCTCTGTGAAGGAATTCACCATTGAACTTTGATTCTGGATTCTGCACTCATGTGAAACAACAATTCTTTATCCTGTGGCCTTTGCCCTGTAACTCTTTCTTTCTCTATCCCTCCTTTATTAAATGAATGCACTGGGGGCTACGTAGTGACACCCCCCTCCCCTGTTTTGAGTGCTTGTAAATAAACTAACCCTCTAATTTTACCCTATCTCAAGTCTGCTGTGGTGTTATTGATAGAAATTGGATCACACCAAAACTGAAGAGTTGGGAAATTCACCGCTGCTTAAAAAAGAGGGAAATCAAAATCAAAACACCTTTCTGTTTACAGGTGGGCGGTAAGAGGAGAGATCAGGGCTGTTTAAATTAACCCCCCTCCTGTCCATTACAGAAATTGGGAGCTCCAATCCAGAGTAACCCATTTGAATTTGACCAGAGTCTAAGTTAAGAGGCAAGACAAACCTGATGAGAGTCAATTGGAAGCCAAAAGGAGAAATCACAGTGGTTGGAACGAATATTAAAACACAGTAACTCACTACAGCAAATCCCTTTTCCCTCACATGAAGAAAATGGCAACTTTTGATACCCAGATGTTTGTCCAGCAAGGGAATTTGAACAGTGAAATGTTGGCAGTCCTTAGCACAGAACAACAGAATGTTGTAGCTAGGGAAGTACAGTTCAAATTGCCCAGTAAAGTGAAGAGCAGTGAACTGATCCAGTTGTTGGTGGAACATTTGGATCTCACGTTAGCGGTAGAGCAGGTTAGGTGTAGGGCTCAACCCTGACTCCGAATTCCCTCCTCTAGACAAATTCAAGCTGGAAAAGCTCAGAATACAGAGGAATTTAAGGAGAGGGAGCAGGAAAGGGAGAGGGAAGTGAAAGCAAGGGAACAGGACAGAGAAAGAGAAAGAGAAGGGGAGAGAGAAGAATTCCAGCTTTGAAAATTGGAAATGGAGCTCACAGCTCAAACAGATAGAGAGACCGGACAGCTGGAAACTGCCTGGGAAAATCTCTCTCTACCTGGCAACAGCCCCATCTCCCTACCCCAAACCACTCTCTGAGGCCCTCAAGCATGTGAGATTTATTCCCAAATTTGAAGGGAGTGATGTGGAGTCATTTTTGCCACTTTTGAGAAAATAGCGGGGCAGCTAAAGTGGCCGTCGGAGGTCTGGACCTTTCTGATTGAAGGGCAGCTGTCAGGGAGAGCCCGAGAGGGACACTCCATGGTGACTCCTGATGTGTCCATGAGCTATGAGCAGACCAAGGCTGCCATCTTAAGTGTCTATGAGTTAGTCCTGGAGGCATGTCACCAGTAATTCCGGAACAATCATAAGAAGCCAACGCAAACATACATCGAATTTGAATGGCTCAAGCAAAGCATGTTTGACTGATGGATAAGGTCCCTAAGAACCCCACCCGCCTATGAGGGCCTGTGTCTTGTTGAAGGAATTAAAAAATCACCAACCTGCGGATGCACTTAGAGGAGCAGAGAATAGTCATCGCTGGGGGCGCATTCAGCCCTCACCGCTGAGGAAACTCAGGCAGACCCTTTCCAAACCATTCCCATGAGCATTGAAAAGAGAAGCATCTATAAAGCTGCATCGCAAACATACCAATCAAAAATATAGGTTATGACAGTTGTTCAAGTTTCCCTCTGGGATTTAAATAACTCAACCTTTACCAACTGCTGTATCATAACACCCTCTGATTCCCACTGACTCCAGTGTTGCTAGGGCTCCTTGATGCCACCCTCAGTCAAATGCTGCCTTGATGTCGAGGACAGTCACTCTCACCTCACCTCGGGAATCTAGCTCTTTTGTCCATGTTTGAACCAAGGCTGTAATGAGGTCAGGAGCCAAGTGCCCCTGGTAGAACCCAAACTGGGTGTCAGTGAATAGGTTATTGCAGCTTTATAGCACTATTGATGACCCCTTCCATCACTTTATTGATGATCAAGAACAGACTGATGAGGCAGTAATTGGCCGGGTTGGATTTGTCCTGCTTTTTGTGTACAGGACATACCTGGGCAATTTTCCACATAGCCGGGTAGATGCCAGTGTTGTAGCTGTACTGGAACAGCTTGGCTAGGGGTGCGGCAAGTTCTGGAGCACAAGTCTTCAGTGCTATTGCCGGAATATTGTCAGGGCCCATAGCCTTTGCAGTGTCCAGTGCCTTCAGCTGTTTCTCGATATCATGTGGAGTGAATCGAATTGGCTGAAGACTGGCATCTGTGATGCTGGGGACCTCCGGAGGAGGCTGAGATGGATCATCCACTCGGCACTTCTGGCTGAAGATTGTGATAAATGCTTCAGCCTTATCTTTTGCAGTGATGTGCTGGGCTCCTCCATCATTGAGGATGGGGATATTTGTGGAGCCTCCTCCTCCAGTGAGTTGTTTAATTGTCCACCACCATTCACAACTGGATGTGGAGAGCTTTGATCTGATTCATTGGTTGTGGGATCATTTAGCTCTGTCTATCATTTGCTGATTATGCAGTTTGGCACGCAAGTAGTCCTGTGCTATAGCTTCACCAGGTTGACACCTCATTTTTAGGTGTGTCTGGTGCTGCTCCTGGTATGCCCTCCTGCACTCTTCATTGAACCAGGGTTGATCCTCTGGTTTGATGGTAATGGTAGAGTGGGGGATGTGCCGGGCCATGAGGTTACAGATTGTGTTTTAGTACAATTCTGCCGCTGCTAATGGCCCACAGGACCTCATGGATGCCCAGTCTTGAGTTGCTGGATCTGTTTGAAATCTATCCCATTTAGCACGGTGGTAGTGCCACACAACACGATGGAGGGTATCCTCAATGTGAAGGCGGAACTTCATCTCCACAATGACTGTGCGGTGGTCACTCCTACCGATACTGTCATGGACAGATGCATCTGCGGCAGGCAGGTTGGTGAGGATGAGGTCAAGTATGTTTTTCCCTCTTGTTGGTTCCCTCACCACCTGCTGCAGACCCAGACTCCTCCATGTGCAGCAGCACTCTCTGTCTACTTCACTAACTTATAACCTGTAAACCACCAAGCATTCCTTAAAAGCAGACTCAGTTAATGAGGAACTAACCTGAGAATTGAGGGTGATCCCTTTAAATAACATCGGTGGGGAATGTGTTCCTTGCTGCTGATTGCATGTTCAGCTGTATGTGAGCTGGAGCAGAGACTGACAATGGCAGTGGGTTGTCAAATGTTAGCATTTCAGACTGACTGGCATCACAATCTACAAACTGCATCAATCCGACACATGGTCCTAACACCCTCTCTACTGACTGCCCCAAAATGGCATCTGCCTGGGCCAGGGCTGAGATGTGCATGCTTGGAACCTAAATGGCACCCACAGCAACAAAACTACAGGTACTATGCCCAAATTCTGCAGTATCATTTCTCGGAGAAAATAGCTGTGTAACCAGCTGCAGCCTTATTAAGCAATAAAAGCTCTAATCACAGCCACTGAATGACTTGCATGCAGAAAACCAGCATAATTACTCACCACCCCAGTGATCCCATCCCCTTCAGGCATGATTTATCTTCATTTGCTCCATGTTATTTTACCACTGGGTTTATTTTAAATTACGATTAATAAAAAAACTCTCCAAATTATGAATGAATTAAAAAGCTGTTGGGAATGCAGAGCTGATCAGCATATTCCACTTGTAATCAAACTGAAGAACTACCAGAACATTCTAGGGTCACAATTTAAAACTCGTAACCCACCATTTCCTTGCTCCAAGAGCTCTGATTACTGCCTGACAGACAAGCCTCTCAGCATAGAAAATAAACATCTCCATCTCATTAATTTCTTTCTTAGATAAACAGGAATGTCTTAGAATCTAAGCGTTGGTTACGATTTCAGTAATAATGTGCCTTTAATTAGATATTTGGTTATATTTGGATTCCTTTAGTGATATTCAGAAATCTAATATAGTAACGGTTCATAAGGAAGGAACTGTGGAATTCATTCATATCTGGATAAACATTAAGATCCCTAATCCGTGTATTCCTTGGATTTAAAATTGGGAAAATGTTAGAAACCAGCAAAGGATATCTTAAAGAAATAAACAGGGAGGAACTGGAGCATGAGAGAAAACTACCAAGAAATATAAAGACTGTCATTAAAAGCTTTGACAAGTATATAAAAAGAGAAAGAGGAGCTGAAGTGAGCATTGACCCTTTAGAGGGTGAGACTGGGGAATTAATAATGGGGAATTCTCCACCCCCGTTGGCGGGTGTGATCAGACAATATGGCGGGAAGGCCAAAACCAGCAGGAAACTAGTTTGCGATCGTCCGCTCCGCCCGTCAATGGTGGGCCATCCTTCTCACTGTCCCATCGTCGGGAACCTAATTTCAATGCATTTGTTTCTTATCGCCTTGCCTGCTTTCCAGAAACATCCTCCCCCCCGCACCCCCCACCCACCCATGTGTTTCCCAACAGCATTTCAAAGGTGTGCAGCTGGTGAGCTGAGCTTTGAGGGAAGCTCGGAGCGGAGTGCAGACTAACATTGTGCAGCGCTCACAAGGGCAGCTCAGTCAGCTTCGAGGAAGAGGCGCCACACGTTGAGGCGAGGGCACAGGCAAGTCGGTGTTTCCAGCTGGCTGACAGTTCGATGCTGGGGCAAGGGCTGCCCTACAGTTGGTGTGAGGGGGTGTAGGAGGCAAGGCAGCACGGTCTGATGGTGGTGCACAAGCACATGCAGTTGGGGCGAGGGAAGCAGCCATGCATTAAGGAAACCTGTATAAAATGACCATTCCTCTGCAGCTGAGACAGTTCAGGCACAGCCACATTGACCTGTGTGGAGTCGGGTCTCTAGCTTATCTGTCCACTTAACAACACAGGGGCATGAAAGTGCCACCAAGAGCTCCAGAGCTTTTCACCCCTCGGGCACAGGCTGCAACCTAATGAGCGTTTTTGGGAGCAGCAGAATATTTGGACGACTGCACACGTTGTACAATCTCCTCGCTAAAGCTGGTCATGGAGCAGTCACTGGTGGAGATGCTCACAGCCCCTTGGCAATGTCACCATCCCAGTTTGGACCAGTCTCCCCCATGGTCCAAGCTAACAGTGCAGCCTTGCAGTGCGGGTTAGGAGAATGCCTGTGCCTGAGCTGAGAGCACAGCATGCAGTCCAGTGGGCAAAGCTGCTGCCAATCGGTCAGGTGGAGTGGGGCGGAGGTGGGTGAGATTTCGGGCAGCCATGCAGCGCACCCAAGTGGTCAGAATTCTCTGGGACAAATTAAGGGGCCTTCAGACTTAACCAAGAGACGTTCTTAGAACAGCCAAGCTAACCCACATGCCTCTCTTTCACCCTGCAGGAGGAGTACATCAGGAGCATGGAGCCTGGTGACCTAACTGTATACCTCGTGGTGTACAGAGAGTGGAGACGAAGGAGAAGAGAGGGACAGAGGCGCCTGGTCATGCAGAGGGAGGAGCAGCACCCTCAAGAACAAGGGCGGCTGGGGCTCCTGCACATACTGTTGAGGATCCACAGGGAACCATCGCTCATAGGTACCTCGCTAGATCCAGGCCTATAGACACCGACTGTCGTTCCTGCAAATAAACGAGAACCATTGCCGCCCAAGACTGCGCATGTGTAGGGATCTGGTGGGTCACATCTGCCACCTGCTGCAGGATTTAGCCTCACTGGGAGATGGAGGGAATCCACTGCCAGTGGCTGTGAAAGTGACCATGGGGCTCAATTTCCATGCCACTGGCTCCTTCCAGGTGACCTGTGTGGGATCTCACCAGCCTCCATGTACAAGTGCATCCATGAGGTCACGGACACCCTTCTCGTGAAGGCACACACTTTGTGCATTTCACCTGGAATTGGGCAAACCTGGAAGTAAGAGCACTGGTCTTGGTTTCCCACAGGTGCAGGCTGCCATCGACTGCACTCTCGTGGAGTTCAGTCTCAGACCCCTGACAGCGTCCAGGGTCCACAGAGGCTGCAGGGTTGGCTCCTCAGGGACAAGGGCTACACACAGAGGCCGTGGCTGATGATACCCATGTGGTGGCCTCAGACTGCAGCAGAGCGACGCTATAATGAGGCTCATGCTGCAACTCAACTTGGTGGAGCAGACCATCGGGATGCTGAAGATGAGGTTCTGGTGCCTGGACCGGTCTGGTGGGGCCCTGCAATACAGTCCACAGAGGGTGTCACACATCGTCATCGTCTGCAGCGCCCTTTACAACCTGGCGCTGTAACGGGGAGAGGAGCTGGCTGAGGAGGAGATGGAGGTGCTGGAGGTCTCCTCCGATGAGGAGGACATTGACGGGGATGAGGGTGAGGGGGTCCTCGAAGACAACGATGACAGCGATGAGATCATCATATTGTCCAGACAAGGCAGGTGTGCTCGGGAGGCCCTCAGAGCTGCTAGATTTGTGGAGGATGATGATGACACACAGCGAGGAGACACCATAGATCCTCACATTGCATCTGTGAACTTTTGACTCCTGTGTGGCTTAGGGCAGCGCAAATGCTCCCTGTGTGAATGTTCCCTGTGAGAATGTTCCCTGTGAGAATGCTCCCTGTGAGAATGTTCCCTGTGAGAATGTTCCCTGTGAGAATGTTCCCTGTGTGAATGTTCCCTGTGTGAATGTTCCCAGTGAGAATGTTCCCTGTGAAAATGCTCCCTGTGAGAATGTTCCCTGTGAGAATGCTCCCTGTGAGAATGCTCCCTGTGAGAATGTTCCCTGTGAGAATGTTCCCTGTGAGAATGTTCCCTGTGTGAATGTTCCCAGTGAGAATGTTCCCTGTGAGAATGTTCCTGTCATGGAGAGGCAGCAGATACCCATAGTCCCTATTCCAGGGGGATGCATAGACCCTCAGACAGTTTATGTGGGTGTCTGACTCCTGTCTGTCTGAGGGCCGATCTCTCGTGCTCTGTGAACAGGGTCATGCTATGGAGATGCAGTGAGAAGACTTTCACTGCTCCTGATCCTCTGGCATCCTTCATGAGCTGAACCCTTCAGGACCAAACTGTCACCAGACACAGATGCTGATGAGATGAGGGGCCAGTTGCATCTCAAAGGTGCTGGGAGCTGACAGAGAAAAGGAACCCTGTGCCAACGGCCCAGGACAATATGGCAGCAAGAACAGGCCCCATCCAGGTACAGGTATGATTGGTGTATCCAGTGACAGGGAAGGTGCACCATCACCCTTCAGGAGCACAGCCTCACTGGTCACAGATGCTGAAGAGATCAGGGGCCAGCCCCACCTTAAAGCCGCTGAGAGCACACAGAGAGAATGAGGGAACTCTGTGACACCTGCCCACAACATTCTGGCAGCAATGACCAGCACCATCGAGGTGCAGGCATCAGTAATGTGTCCAGGGAGTGTGAGGCCGGACCATCACTTTACTCTGGAGGTTACACACTGCACAGGGAAGAGGCCCTGGACTGAGACACCTGCCTTTATCTTGTGCAGGAACCAAGGTTTCACATCTGAGTGACACAAACACTGCTCATCAGAACAAGGAGCCATAGACAGGGAGACATTCTTGGGAGTTTATTTACAATAGTGAACTTTATTTACAAGTGATTAGCACCCGAGATCACCTCAAGGAGTCCTTCATTGTCCTCATTCCATTCACGGGACCACTCACCACCCACACATTCCAGGAATACTTACCATCTGGCCTGGCAGGCATCCTGCTTACACTCTCTCCATCTCTATTCATGCAGGACAGACTGGCACACAACAACAGGGAGAGGTCGCAGGCTGGTGGAGGACTGCCCGAAATCAAGGTCCCCACAGACTTTGAAAACAGAGCCATCCAGCTGGCCGGCGATGACCGGGACCGACCTCTGCTGACGGTGAGGTCGGTGCTGCTCTACCAAGAGAGGGTCCAACAGTGCAACATCCATCAGATAACCATGCTGTGAGTGATGTGTCCTGTTTCACAGGCCACTGCCAGGCACTGATTATCTCCCCTTGCTTTCACAGGCACATCTGGGAAACAGCCGATGAAGCCCATGACCTAGAGCCTTGAATTAAACCCTGAAGACACCTCGGAAGAGGAATCCACTGAAAACCCAATTGAATTCCCATCACAGCGCTCACCCACCCCCTCTACCAGCGCAGATACACACACCTCGGTGGGACCTAGCTTTAAAGTACCTTCAGGATCACAATCTTGTGAGCACTTCACACTGTCTGATCCACAGCAGGTGGAGGCTGGGACTTCCCAGGTCCCCGGCACTCGTAGGAGCTGCTGGAGGCCAGAACATTGCTGAGTCCGAGTCAGATGAGGAGCCTCTGGACTCGGTCATGTCACAGTTGCTGGAGTTGCAAAGACAAGCTCGGGAACATCAGGAAGGGATGTCCGCTGCACTCTTCAGATTGCAAGGCACGATGGAGGAGTCCGTCCGTCTTCAGTCTGAGGTGATAATGCTGGCATTGCAATGCACCAAGGTCAGCACTGGTAAGAAGACGGCACCAAGGAGACCTTGGTCCAGGATGTTGCCCCTGCACAGCTGCATGGGCTTAACTCCATCGCTGATGCCATCGTTGGCCTCCAACAGTGTCAACGCGAGAGGGGTGAGGGGCAGCTCGATCTCACTCCAGCTTCCCCTTCTCCTCAAGGAGCCAGCCATGGACCATTGGGCCCCCATAGGGAGGGGGATCAGCAGGTGCACACCCTGGGACCATCCACCCAGGTGACTCCAGGAATGTCCGGCCCATCCGAATATCCTCTTCCCGTGACCTGCGGAGGTCCAGCTCCACAGGCCGGGGAAGGTACCACTGCCACACAGCAGGACCCCAACAGCAGGATGCCCACAGCAGGACCCCCACAGCAGGACCCCCACAGCAGGCCGGGGCCCTCCAGGTCTCGGGTGTTAATCACTTGTACATAATGTTCACTATTGTGTGTAAACTCCCAAGAATGTCTCCCTGCCTATGGCTGCTTGTTCTAATGAGCAGTGTTCGTGTCACTCAGATGTCGTCCTTTTAGGACAGAGATGAGGAGGATATTTTCCTCCAGGGGGCTGTGCGACTTTGGAACTCTCTGTCTCAGAAGGTGGTGGAGTCGGGGTCACTGAATATTTTTAAGGCAGAGGTAGATCGATTCTTGTTAGGCAAGGGAATCAAAGGATATCAGGGGTAGATGGGAATGTGGAATTCGAAACACAAGAAGATCAGCCATGATCTTATTGAATGGCGGAGCAGGCTCGAGTGGCCAAATGGCCCACTCCTGTTCCTATTTCTTATGTTCTTATGTGAAACCTTGGTTCCTGCACAAAATAAAGGCAGGTGTCTCAGTCCAGGGCCTCTTCCCTGTGCAGTGTGTAACTTTCAGAGTAAAGTGATGGTCCGGCCTCACACTCCCTGGACACATTCCTGATGCCTGCACCTCGATGGTGCTGGTCATTGCTGCCAGAATGTTGTGGGCAGGTGTCACAGAGTTCCTTCATTCTCTCTGTGCTCTCAGCACCTTTAAGGTGGGGCTGGCCCCCATCTCTTCAGCATTTGTGACCAGTGACACTGTACTCCTGAAGGGTTCAGGTGCTGAAGGCTGACAATGGATCAGGGGCATTCAAAGTTTGACAATTGTGTTTCCATGATATGACCCTGATCACAGAGCGCAAGTGAGCTGCCCTCAGCAAGACAGGAGTCAGACATTCTCAGAGACTATGTGAAGATCTATGGAGTGTCCTCACTGCATGTAATCATCATTCTCCTGGAATCTAGTGACTATTCGGGCCTCCACTGTGTCTCCATGACAGGAGCCTGAGCACTGAGGGTATGTGTGCTGCCATCAGGCACACAGGAGTCAGACATTCATAGATGCAATGGGAGGATCTATGGTGTCTCCTCACTGTGTGTCGTCATCATCCTCCACAAATCTGGCAGCTATGAGGGCCTCCCGAGCACGTCTGCCTCGTTCAGCCAGTGCGATGCCTCCATCGCCATCATCATCGCCTTCAAGGGCCTCCTCACCCTCATCACTGTCAATGTCCTCATCGGAGGCGACCTCCAGCTCCTCCATCTCCTCCTCAGCCAGCTCCTCTCCCCGTTACAGTGCCAGGTTGTAAAGGGCGCAGCAGACGGTGACGATGTGTGACACCCTCTGTGGACTGTATTGCAGGGCTCCACCAGACCGCTCCAGGCACCAGAACCTCATCTTCAGCATCCTGATGGTCTGCTCCACCAAGTTGCGAGTTGCAGCATGAGCTTCATCATAGCGTCGCTCTGCTGCAGTCTGAGGCCGCTGCACGAGTATCATCAGCCACGGCCTCTGTGTGTAGCCCTTGTCCCTGAGGAGCCAAACCTGCAGCTTCTGTGGACCCTGGACGCTGTCAGGGATCTGAGACCGACTGAGAATGTAGGAGTTGTGGACACTCCCTGGAAACTGTGCACAGTCCTGCAGGATGAATTTGTGGTGATCACACAGCAGCTGTATATTCAGCGAGTGGAAGCCCTTGCGGTTGATGTAGTCCACCGTGTGTCGCGATGGAGGTCTGAGCACCATGTGAGTGCAGTCGATCGCACCCTGTACCTGTGGGAAACCCGAGATCTGGGAAAACACCAGCGTCCATGCTTCTTAGCGAAATGCACAAAGTTGTGTGGCCCTCGTGAGGAAGGCATCTGTGACCTCATGGATGCATTTGTGGTGGACGCTTGTGAGCTCCCACAGAGGTCACCTGTGGAGCCCTGGAAGGAGACACTGGTGTAGAAATTGAGCACCGCTGTCACTTTCACAGCCAATGGCAGTGGATGCCCTCCATGTCCCCGTGGGGCCAAATCCTTCAGCAGGTGGCATATGTGACCGATCAGTTCCCTGGCCATGCGCAGCCTCCAGTGACACTGGTTCTCCATCATCTGCTGGAATGAAAGGCGGCGTCTATAGACATTGGGTCTAACCAGGTGCCGACCAGCGAGTGCTCACTGTGTCTCTTCAGCAGTGTGTGTGGGAACCCAATCCACCCCCTCTTCCTGAGGGTGCCGCCCCTCCCTCTGCCCAGCCAGGCACCTCCCTCACCCTGTTCTCCTACACCCCCGTTTTCTGTATGTTTTTATTATTTATTTGTGGGATGAGGGCATCACTGGCTAGGACAGCATTTATTGTTCAGAGGACAAGAGTCAAATCTGGAGTCATGTAGGCCAGGCCAGGCCAGGTAAGGCAGCAGATTTCCTTTCTTAAAGGATTTAGTGAACCAGATGGGTTTTTACAACAATTGACAATGGTTTCATGGTCATCATTAGACTTTTAATTCCAGATTTTTATTGAATTCAAATTCCACCATCTGCCATGGCGGGATTCGAACCCGGGTCCCCAGAGCATTACCCTGGGTCTCTGGATTACCAGCCCAGTGACCACAATGCCACTGCCTCCATCATGAGGCATACAACTAGGTCCCCAGCTCCATGCTCCTTCTGTACTCCTTCTGCAGGATGAAAGAGAGAGATGCGTGGGTTAGCATATGTGTCCTAAGAACCTCTCTTGGTTTCTTGGTTAAGCCTGAAGGCCCCCTAATGCATTCCGGAAAGTGCTGGAAACCACTTGGGTGGCCAGAGTTTATTGCGCTGCATGGTTGCCCGAAACCCCAACCATCTCCGCCCCACTGCACCTGACCGATTGGCAGCAGCTTTGCCCACTGGACTGCAGGCTGTGCTCTCAGCTCAGGCACAGGCATTCTCCTAACCCGCACTGCAAGGCTGCCCTGTTAGCTTGAACCATGGGGGAGACTGGTCCAAACCGGGATTTGGACATTGCCAAGGGGCTGTGAGCATCTCCACCAGTGACTGCGCCATGACCAGCTTTAGCGAGGAGATTGTACAACGTGCCCAGTTGTCCAACTGTTCTGCTGCTCCCTAAAATGCTCATTAGGTTGCAGCCTGTGCCCGAGGGGTGAAAAGCTCTGGAGCACTTGGTGGCACTTTCATGCCTCTGTATTGCCTGAATGGGCAGAAAAGCTGGAGACCCGACTCCACAAATGTCAATGTGACTGTGCCTGAACTGTTTCAGCTCTGGAGGAATGGTCACTTTATACAGGTTTCCCTAATGTGTGGCCACTTCCCTCGCCCCAACCCCAACCCCCCACCATATGTACTTGTGCATTACCATCAACCGCATACAGCTCTTGCCCCCTCCGTCAACTTACCCCGGCTGCAGCTCAGGCCTTGCCCAGGCACCGCACTGTCAGCCAGCTGGAAAATGTGCCCGTGCCCTCGCCTGAACGCCTGGCGCCTCAACCTTGAGGTCCAAGAGGCGACCCTCATGAGGGCTGCACAATGTCACTGTGCACTCACCTCTGATTTCCCTTCAAAGGGCAGCCCACCAGCTGTACACCTGAGAAATGCTGTTATGAAACACATCGGCGTGCAATCGTGATGACATGCTCTGATGATTCAGTGCAGGGAGGGGGATGGTTCCAGTGAGCTGGGCTTATAGTGAAATGCAGACACATTACAGTGAAGTTCCCGACATCTGGCAAAATTCCGACAAAATTCCACCCTTAGTTTCAAAAACAGGATATTCTGCCCCCAATTTTATATTCCATCGCCCTTGCAATAAAGACCAACATTCCATTTGCCTCCCTAATCACTTGCTGTGCCTGCATGCTAACACTATGATTCATGTACAAGGGCACCCAGGTCCCTCTCTACAGCAGCATTCTGCAGTCTTCCTCCATTTAAATAATATTCTGCTTTTATATCCTTCCAGTCTAAGTGGACATACTCAAGGTATGGTCTCACCAAGGCTCTATACAATTGAAGCAAGGCACCTTTACTCCTGAACTCAAATCCTCTTGTGATGAAGACCAACATACCGTTTGCCTTCCTAACTGCTTGCTGTACCTGCATGGTAGCTTTCAGTGACTCATGGACAAGGACACCCAGGTCCTTTTGGACATGAACACTTCCCAATCTCTCACCGTTTAAAAAATGTTCTGCCTCCCTTTACTTACCTCCTGCGTGGGACCTTATCAAAAGCCTTCTGAAAATTCAAATACACCACATCCACTGACTGGTTCTCCTTTATCTATGCTACAAGCAATATCCTCAAAAAAACCAACAGGTTTGTCAAACACGATTTCCCTTTCATAAATCCATGTTGACTCTGCACAATCTTATCATTATTTTCCAAGTGTCTAGTTATCAAAGGCTTGTGCATAAACCAGTTGCTCTAGACATGGGTGGCCAAGTTGGCATTGGGCATGACTAGGAGAATGAGCAGAAGCCAGCCAGAGCAGGATAGTGTGCTACAAGAGAGAGGAAGAGGAGGAGAGGGGAGAAGGGCTCTTAGCAATGTCTCTTTCCATAATGGCTAACGCTATCTCCTCCATGAGAGTTAAAAGATGTAGACATGCCTCTCCTCTCCCATTAATTCCTATTGTTGCCACCTTCTCCTGCATTGTGCAGTATGTTTTGATGATGTGGCTGTCATAGTTGCCAGGGTGTGTAAGCCATTAGATATGCACATGAGGCTTGAAACAGTGTTAAGTGAGTGAAGGTGAGATAAAGTATTTGAATGAGAGATCAGTAAACTTCTCTCTGCACTGCATGCAGGTGCTTGGAGTGACATGGGTGGCATTGATCTCCTTCATTATCTCTTGCAACTGCCTTCTGACCATTATTCAGCAGGGAGCTCTGTCCCTTCTTGAGAATACAGGACACCTCTCTCTTTTCCATCTGTTCTACCAAGACTTCCAGTGCAGCATCTGAAGACATTGGTGCATGATCTCTTCCATGGTCAACCATTGTCAACATTTTCACAGTACCATATTCAGAATGATCTCAGTACCAACAGCAACCACAACGCTATAAGAGGTGTAAGTTAGCTTTAGATAGTGCTAGGCACCCGCGTCTATGACCCCACTTGCTGATGCATGCAGCCAATTACCAGCACGAGGTGTGCTGACTGAACGCAACAATCATGGAAATGATCAGGCGACAAAAACCTGTTGTCCTGCATGCAACGCAATCCTCAGGTGCAAGTTTATCATGTCTTGCAATTCCTGCACCAATTTTCAATTTAACTCCCAAGTTACTGCGCCATGTGAAGTTATTGAAACCTCCGGTGTTTAAATATTTGCTTCAGTCCTGAACTCCTTTTGCTGTTAGATTCAGATTTTGTGAGAATTTCTCCCACACTAAAGAATAGGTAATTCATCGTTGCCTAAATAATGAGCAAAAATTGGATATAGGGTTTAAAACATGGAACTTTTCTCCGCATTTAAAATTCTTAACTTATGGCACAGACTGCCACCTACTGCAATATATGGTAACTTGCTTAAATATTTTAAAGCTAACAGATATATGTCTCAACATGCAGTGAACTCTTGCTACAATGAGGAGCTAGGAATAATCTGAGTGGGCCCTGAATATGGATCAAAATGACAGAGTACGGTCAATTGGACAAATGGCCTTTTGCTATTCTTTCCTCTTCTTTATGATTTGGCCGAAGGTGAATTCTTTCTAGACAGTGCCTGTTATAGTTTTGACTTGGACAACAATTTTCCTCAAGCAATCTCATCAGTTGTCAGACGTTTGGTTTTATTTCCTGTTAATCCTGTGTGACAGTGTTAGACCAAGGTACATGAGGCGTCCCACAGTATCCTGTTTGAGCACTCTGTTAAGGAAGTTGTTTTCAAACATCATAGTGTATAATTCAACTATACTGGCTGAGTGAATGCATACTCCTCACTGTATCTGCTTTAATCTGAAGAGGAAATTGTTGGGAAGTGCCTTTTATTCAAGGTGCTCTCCCATTTTTTGAAGTTAAATTATATACTCAGTAAAATTTTGCCTGACATTTTTAGTACAATCCCTAGGTTCCTCTGGTGGAGCAGATGATGTCAAACTTCTTCATGCATCTCAAACTGGCTTCAGCAGGGGTAATTGAAGCTAAGCTGGCGAACTATCCTATCAGTTAGGAAATCAACAGTGGTAGAGAGAAAGAGTGAGAAAGGTTTCTAATCACTCGCCTTGCTACTCAAATGCATTTATACAATTCTACTATTCTCTTTCTGTGCTCATGATAATCATATAGTCATCATCCAAGAAGACAGCAAATGCACTCTCTCGCAATTAAGCTGAGCTAGGCAATGGGAACTTCTGTGTGTTTCGTCCCGTCCAGTCCTGGTCCCCTGCCAACTCTTCTTTGTAGTCGACAGTTTTCTATCTTGCTTTTCCCAAAAGACTTATAAACACCATCAGAAAAATGCATCAGGCTCTATAATGAGACCAGGACCAGGAGCCATAAATATAAGGTAGTCACTAATAAATCCAATAGGGAATTCAGGAGGAACTTAATGACTTGTTTTTCTACTATAAATGTTTTATAACTTTGCACGATAGTTTAATGTTCCTTTCCAAACCTTAAATTTTGTAAAGACATCGTCTCTCTCTCTCTAAAATCTAGTCTTCATTTCTCCATGTAGCATTTCATCAGGAGCAGGCAGTGAGGAAGATACAGGCTCAGATCCTCCATTCCCAGCGAGGTTTTATCCCAGAGGTACCCTTCAAGATAAGCTGGGGGACCCCCTGGAAGTCCTGACACAAGAAATGTATGGGAATTTCTCGGGAAGTTTCAACTTCCGTTGGGCGGCTGAAATCCTCCAAAATCCCGAGTTAAATTGGAGACTTCGGATGGTTCCCACTCTTTAGCAGATACCCAGGAAGAATTAGAATAAGTAAAACCACTTCTATGGCACTGACACCATTGGCTCCCATTAGACCCCTGGATTACCTGACCTGACTCTCCACTGGAACTTTGACTATCCCCCCCAACCCCCAAGAACCCCCCCACCATCCCAGCTACCCGAACACCCAAACCCCAACTACCCCCCATCTCATCAGCTGACACCTGACAATGCCACCATGGCCACATGACCCCCCAACTATCCACCCCTACCCTCCCCACCCCCATGAACACCCAATACCCCTAGCCCCTGACTACCACCCCCACCTACCCAACCACCCAATCACCCAGCCCCCCGACACCCCAACTACATCCCATGACCACCCAAATCCCCCGACCCCCCCTAACCAAGCCCCATTCCCAATCCCCTACCCCCATAGCCAACCAAATCCCCACCAACACTGACTACCCCATCACCCTGACCCCTTGACCCATGAACTCTGACTACCCACAACCCCCCATGACCACCTGACCCCCGACCACCCTGACTGGCCCCCAACCCCCTTGACCACCCCACTGCACCCTGCCCCCTAACCCCCCACCTCCGAATACCCCCCACCTGCCCCTGCTCTGATTCCCCGTCCACCTGACTCACCCAGTACATAGGTCTATTGGTATGCTGCATTTTCACTGATTTCAGTGGGTGAATGTCTATGAATATTGTCTAAAACAGGTGGAATCCTGAGTTAGAAAGATAGTCCAATTGATCATGGATTAAATCATACTCTTCAATTAAATGGAATTATACGTGTGCCTACCCGCATAGTATGTACTATTTTTAAGACTTTTTTTAATTCTCACTCTATTTTCCATCTGCTACATGCCATACTGTACCCAACAGTAGAGCTGCCAGGAGAGCTTTTTCAATGCCCCTTCCAATATATGTGCTGGAGGTTAGTTGGGAGTGGGCCAGGTGTTCCTCTATGGAAGTATGGCAACATTGCTGATTTCAGGGATACGGAATATAACCATTTGAGAACACACAGCCTTGTTCTTTGGCTTAACGACGTACTGCATTGGAGTCCTGTTTGGTGTTAAATGATCCTAATTTTATATATAAAAAAAATATTTATAATACAATCAAGAAATAATAATATTCTTCAAGCAGAAGGTGGAAATTCTGATTCTAATCACAGGGATGAACTTTATTAGCTGATTACAATATTGATTGTTACACAAGGCTTTTCTTCCACCATTAACTGACAAGAGAATTTGACAAATGGTTGCATTTCTGTACTGATACATTGGCTCTTCAACTATTCAGTGGGAACTGTGTGTAGATGCAGAGTATCAGGAGCAAACACCAACATTTTTGAGGAAACTGATATAACCAAACAAGCATTGACAGTACACCATGAACAATAAAGACCTGATGTGAATTTGATATTTGATTCTGTTTTCAGCATCTACACTAGTAAACTATGTGGAATGTTCAAAGCAGAATTTGTAAAACAAAGCACCTTTCAAAGTATTATCCCCCATAGAAAAGGATGGCTTTGAAAAAAGACTAATCCTGATAAACATTCCTTTTCAAACACTCGATGGTACTTGTGACATCCTCTTGGAGTAGATAGATCTTCTTCCTAAACTGATTATAAAATCCTGGTCTCATTGAAAATGACAATGGAGCTTCAACACTAATTCGTTGTCCCAGTGTGTGTACAATAGTTGTTTGAAAATGCTAAAGAGAGAAGGAATTGTAATTACACAGGAAGCACAATTATGATTGTATATTAAATGTGAGGAAAATATTATAAAGGCAGGTCAAGATGCAGTTAATTGGTTTTGATGCACACTCTGTTCAAAGGAAGCATTGCAGCAAAGCCAAGAAGTGAACCTGAGGCAGATAATAGCACAGTACCTAGTTCATTATTTAGTCTACATTGTAAACAACTTTAATTAGAAACAAACAACACCCTGAGACAGCGGAGTGGTTTATTAAGCAAAGCCTAGCTCAGGAAATGACACAATAATGCCTTTTATAGATTAGTCATATCTTTCTACGATGAAGCCAAAGAAAATGACACAATCCACTAATTGCTAAACCAGAAATGTTGTCACAATCCAGTTTACAAAGCATTGGGCGTAATTCCAACTAGTGCCACCTACTGTTCATTATTTTTGAAACTGTGTGTTTCATGTTTGCATGTATATGTTTAGCAGAGAAAGAGAGAGGCCCATGAGTTGTAGCTGGGCATACACAGTCAGAATAATTGCACCCTTCTTTAATAACAGTAGTCCTATGACTGTCTCATTATTTGTCACTGGGTATTTTAGTCACTGGGAACTGAGGTGAGGACATAAACATATGCCTAATACAGCACTTCAACAAATGTTTTCCACAACAGGTTTATAACAATCGATTTAAATAGGGAATGTGAATGCACTTTTGGATATAATTAGCTCAGATCCATCCTTTTCCTGATATTTATAAAAAATAGGCAAGAAAATAACTAATATCTGCTCATAGTTACATAAAGCAAACCCAAATCATTGTACACAAGTGCAGGGAAGAAACAATAAAAGATCTTAAATCATGTTTTTTTAATGACTAACTTCTAAATATTTGTAAAATTTTACATATTTGCAGTTAAGATAATTTCAGGTTAAGCTTATTTGTATGTACACTGCCCAGGAACTGAATAAATGTGTTGGTGTGCACAGCAGGTGAGAAGTCAGTTCCCAACCATTTGCAGTCCACTTGCCAATAAGAGGCTCCAGTAGATTAGTGGCACACTTGCCTCACACTGTGAAAGTTATCCCCAGCCTGGAATATGCTACGCGCATGAAATAGAGGAACCTTAATCCCAAATTGTTCTTGGTTACATCAAACAAACTATCTAAAAGAAGAATTTGCATTTATATAGTACCTTTCACAACATAGATTCCCAAAATGCTTTCCAGTCAATAAAATACATTTGAAGTGTAGTCACTATTGTTAAGTGGGAAAAACAGCAGCCAATTTGAACACAGTAAACTCCCACAAAAGCAATGAGATAATGACCAGATAATTTGTTTTAGTGATGTTGGTTGAGGAATAAATATTGGCCGGGGTATCAGGGAGAACTCCCCTGCTTTCTTCAAAATAGTGCCATGGGATCTTTTACATCCACCTGAGAGAACAGAAGGGTTTAGTGTCTTATCTGTAAGATGACACCTGCGACAGTGGAGAAGATCCTCAGCACTATTCTGAGGTGCCAGCCTGTATGATGTGTTCAAGTCCCTCTGGAACTGGAACTCACAAATATCTGACTCAAACGAGTACTACCACTGAGGCAGGACAGACACCAACTCTACCAAAGTCTTAGTTTCACTGGTAAAGAAAATTTGTGTGTTAAATGTAAACCCTGAATGACAAACATTTAAAACATAATGTTGCGTTCCCTGTAGAGACCAGTAACTTTTAAAGTGATATTTGAACTCTCAGTGACTGATCGAAAGAATCGCCTGACAACATTTCAACTTTTAACTGTAACACAAACTAAAAGCAACATAACTAAACACTATTTCAGTTGTACTCTAAACTACAGAAAAACACCCCAAATGACATTAAAACAACTGAAAATTTCCTCCCTTGGTTGTACTTCACTCTGTCCCTTAAGCAGACACTCTATTCTCCCAGAACAAGTCCTGGCTGATTCTTTGCAGGTTTACTTCCCTTCTTCTCCTTTTCCAGCCAGATAACTTCTTTCATGGGATGTGGGTGACACTGGCAAGGCCAGCGTTTGTTGCCCATCGCTAATTGCCCTTGAGCTGAGTGGCTTGCGAGGGCAGCGAGGAGTCAACCACATTATTGTGGATCTGGAATCACGGGCAGAATTTTTTGCTCAGTGTGTGGGCGTGTGCCTGACCCGATCGAGTGTGATAATGTTGGGCGAGCATCCCGACATCATCGTGCACTCGAGCGATATTTCAACCAGCGAGTGCGCGCAAGTGTCGGAAGTGCGCCCGCCGACAATTAAGAGGGCAATTAAGGCCATTAAAGTGGTAATTAACTGGGATTTTTCACTGTCCGTCCAACATTACAGTTGGAGGGTGGGCGAATCGGCCAGGCGGCCTTTGCATTTTTCAGCAAACCTCATCCACGGGCGGGATGAGGTTTCCGATATTAATTTTTAAAAAGAATAATAATGTTTGGGCAGAATTTTCATTATCCATATTTCCGGTGACTGATTCTGATGCGTGGGCATTTTTTTCTGGTTTTTAAAATATTTATTTTTTTGTATTTAAGTTCTTCAGCTCCCTGAGGCAGCTCTCAGCCTTCAGGGAGCTTCCATTCCGCATTCCCCCGCGCCCACGCTGACTTCAGCGCACATCCTCCTCTCACCCCCACCCCGGCAGGGCTGAGCCTTTCAGCAGGCCTTGCAGTTAATTGGCCAGCCAGTGTGAAAGCAGGGCCGGGGGCCGATTGCGGTCAGGGGTCTGTTCCCCAGCCACTCCCGGCACGCCAATCGTGCGTGCCTGCTGAACTACAAATCCTGTCCCACATGTGCGCCAGACCAGGTTAGAGGGGCAGATTTCCTTCCCTAAGGGGCATAAGTGAACCAGATGGGTTTTTATGACAATCGATGATAGTTTCATGGTCACCATTACTCAGGGAAGCTTTATATTCCTGATATTTTTAATTGAAATTATCTCCACCAACTGCTATGGTGGGATTTGAACCTATATCTCCAGGGGACCAGCTTGGGTTACTAATTCCAGCAACATTCCTACTAGACCACCATCTCTCCTATCTAACCTAATCTCTAATCCCTGAACTAGCTACACAGTGAAGCTTACTCTGGTCATTCCCCCCTCTAGCTAAACATACACGAGTCATCCACTCTCATTCAAACCATCACAAACTCGGTCTCTTCAATCCAAGCATGTGTTCTCACCCACATTCTTACATGGAGAACCATAGAGATTTGCTGTCTCTACCCATGTCTCTCTGTCTCTTTCTCTCTCTCTCTCTCTCTCTCTCTGACCCTGGCAGACTGACCTGTCTGTGAGCTTCAGTGATATTTTTAGGAAAACCTGTAACTCAATCCGATAATGGTTTCCTATGGACTCTTTCTAAGCCCATCTCCATAGTAAAGTAAATGACATGGGTCATGTATCAAGGTAGAAATG
The DNA here is from genome assembly GCF_964194155.1 of Cetorhinus maximus. Taxonomy (NCBI): domain Eukaryota; kingdom Metazoa; phylum Chordata; class Chondrichthyes; order Lamniformes; family Cetorhinidae; genus Cetorhinus; species Cetorhinus maximus. The sequence continues at coordinate 101,964,546 of NC_135896.1, forward strand.
TTCCCAATAGGTAAAATAAACCACATCAGTATGTAACCTATATTAGTTGAAGGGTCACAGGAGGCCATTTAAAAAAAAAATCATTATAGAGGCAAAATGGGCTATGTTACTGAGTCAGACAATAAACTCTTTTAACAAGAAAGAAAATAAAATCTTGCAAATATATCGCATTTTTCATGACTTCAGGGTTTCTCAAAACACTTTAAAGTCAATGAAGTGCATTTGAAGTGTAGTCATTATTGTAATGTAGCAAACATAGCAGATGATTAAAGGATAAATGTTTTTGACGAGGATACTGGGAATAACTCTGTTGCTCTTTGAAATTGTGTCATGAGATCTTTTATATCCACCTCAGAGGGAGGACAGAGCCTTGGTTTAACATTTCATCTGGAAAACGCACCTTCAACAGTGTAGCATTCCCTTCTACCACACTTCACAACTTGCCTAGAGTTTGTGCTCAAGCCCCTGAAAGAAGAATAGAGCTTTCGGACTCAGAGACCAGACCAAGCTGTCACTGAGCTACAACTGACAAAATCTGCAAATCTGGGTCCTTCGACTCGGACCCTGAAAGCCACTTTAGAATTTCAGAATTCAGCTGAGTAGAGTGTGGATCTCGCATAGTTTCAGCTGGTCAAAGAGAAACCCAGAAATTAGGCTTTTATTTATTTTTATGGTACCAGGTAGAATGAATTGACTACAAACTTGATTGAAAAGAGGTGTTTTGCGGTTTTGCATAGTGGAAGGAGAAATGCGGAAGTGATCAGGAGTTCCGGAAATGTGTGGTGAAAGCAGCTGAGGGCTGTGTCCGTTATGCTGGGGCAAAGAGGGAGGTGTCATTACTACAAAGGGCAAGAGTCAAAAAATCAAAGCAATGGAATTGAAAATCAGACTGCCTAGTCTTTACCAATTGTTTTACACTAACACACAAAGTTAACATCTACCTTCAAGGGGTGATAGACAATTGCACCTTGTAGCCTTTCATTACAGTTTTCAAATTTGTTTTAAGATTAAGAAATTGCACTATTTTATTATTGAAAAGCCCAGCAAATAATTTTTGAGAAATGGAATTGTTGAGCTTCTTGGGCTTGTGGTGAGTGTAACGTTCACATGTGTAACCTTAAGGGAAAAACATGGCAATATGATTGATTTTTAGAAAAGGATGATTCTGGATGGAGAAGTAACCTCCAAGTACAGGTGGCAACATATTTAAATGGATGTGACCCCGGAAAGCTCCCCAGGGTCTGGACCAGCTAGATCAAACAGATAGGAAGCCTGAAACCCCCAGTGATCCACTTCCAAAGGAAATCTAGAGCAGTGTGAACCTCTCATTGCCCTTTCTCATGTGTATCAAATTTCATTTGCTATTGTTCTGTCCATTTTTAACTTGTGGCTGTTTTGTCAGACACTGGACATTTAGCCCCCGATGGGTGTAAGCACAGAGGAAGTAGCACAGGGAAATCTGCACTGCCAACCAGTGTGTGGGTTTACCCGCATGGTCCTGTCCGGGGGGCAATTTCTCAGAAGCAGGATGACGGGGGGCAGTAGGGCTACCTGCCTTCAATTGGCTGGCAGCTAATTAAGGGGGTTAAATGGCCACTAGGATTTTCCAGTCAGTCCCTGGGCCTTCTGAAGACTCCGCCTCCACAATGGTGGTCTGGCTGCCAAGGGAAATCTTTATTAATATCTTAAAAGGTTGGAGAGAGGACAGCTCCATCTTGAGGCAGCCTTTTCTCTCTCTTGCCTGAAAAGGCAATGACTGCGCTACCACAGCAAAACAATCCAGAGGACATCCAGCTGCTTGTGGCCTGCTTTGCTCAAAGCTCAGAATGTTTTAGCCTCACAATAAAGCCTGAGAAATATAGAGATTTTGCGCCAACTTCCCCCTAGCTAAAAAAAACTCCCGACTCCATAACTCACAATCAACAATACACTCCTTTACTCCATTCAGGATGTTTGCTATCTTAGGAGCGTCCTCTCTAACAACACCATATTGGATGATGAATTTGCCCATCAAGCTCAGCATTCGAAACAAAAATAAAAATAGCTGGAAAAACTCAGCAGGTCTGACAGCATCGGCGGAGAGGAACACAGTTAACGTTTCGAGTCCGTATGACCCTTCAACAGAACTGTTCTTGTCATGCGGACTCGAAACGTTAACTGTGTTCCTCTCCGCAGATGCTGCCAGAACTACTGAGTTTTTCCAGGTATTTTTATTTTTGTTTTGGATTTCCAGCATCTGCAGCTTTTGCTTTTGAGCTCAGCATTTGGCAGGTTTACCCACAGGCTTTGGAGAGCACATGGTCTGTGTCTCAAAACAAAGATCAAAGTCTACTATAGCAAGGATTCTCACATCACTTGTCTCTGTCTGTGTGGCATGGACAACTCATCAGTGTCACATAAAGCAGCTAGATGCTTTCCACCTTTACTGTTTAAGATCTATCTGGCATATCAAGTGACAGGACAAAATCCCCAACACCAAAGCTCTTCAAGGCGCTGGTATCGAGAGCATGCTCATGAGAGCTCAGCTTCACTGGCTCGGCCATGTGGGTCTCATGGAGGATTCCCATGTACCAAAGACAGTATCCCACAGCCAGCTGAGCTCAGGAACCCGCACCATAGGGACATCCCAAACTCCGATGCATAGACATTCTGAAAGCCAACCTCAGAGCCTGGAAGCTGGGCCCCACTACATGGGGAAAACCACCTTGGACAGATCCAAGTGGAGGAGTCTTTGCCATTGAGCAATCTCAACATTTGAGGGGCACAGAGTCAGGTGCCCACAGGACAAGTGGGCACTCTGCAAAAACCAGTCTCTTCACCCAGCCCTCCAACCGTGACTGTGTATGTGAGATTTACAATCAAATCTGCAAATCAAGATTTGGTTTAACTTCACATATGCAATGACACCAACGTAAATAATAAACAATTGGTCTCCTTGTTAAACACTCAGCCATTGAAATTATAGGGTTACCATTAATTCTTCATTTCCAGCCAATTCCTTATCTAGCCTAGTTTAACCTTGGTACTCATAGATTACGTTTGTGTAGCAACATATCAGTGTTCTTGAGCTCTATACACAATCGTGGTAGTCAGCACCTCTTCAATGGGATTGTGGTCCAGGGCTTAAAGGTGGGGTTTTCTCATCTGTGCGGAACATTTGGTGAAGTGATGCAAGGGACAAGCTTTTCTGTACTGATTTCCATTTTTATATGAAACGTTCCCTGTATCACATATTCATTTTTAATCTGACCAGGTTTCGCTGATGTGGGGCAGTTAGACGATGCTGTTTGTGAGTAATATCGTTCACTCTCACCTCAGATAGTTGACTTCTTTTATTGGAGGTGGTACGTTGCTTTCACAGAGCTTCACTGATGGATATGGCAGTGTTATGGTTATGATACAAAATACTCAGAGGCAAAAACAGAAAATGCTGGAAAAACTCAGCAGGTCTGGCAGCATCTGTGGAGAGAGACACAGAGTTAACGTTTCACGTCTGTCTGACTCTTCTTCAGAACTACAGAGAGGTAGAAATGTGATAAAATTTATACTGTTTAAGGGGGTTGGAGCAGGTGAAGCTGGATAGAAGGTCAGTGATAGGTGGGGGAAAAGGAGAGATTGACAAAGATGCCAGAAACAAAAGGAAAAAAGGGTGTTAATGGTAGTGGTACAGGCTAAAGGAGGTGCTGATAGTGGCATTAAGGTCAGAAAGCAGAATGTGATAATAGCAGGACAAGGGTAAGCACTCTGGAAAGAACAACATGGAACAAGATAGCCCTAGTGGGGGTGGGGTGGGGGGAGGGGACTGTGATGGGGAGGGAAAAAAGGATCAAAAATGGGATAAAAAGGGGGGATAAAACAATGAATAAATTAATGAAAATAAAAATGAATAAAAACAAAAATAAGTGGATGAAAAATAAAAATTAATTTTGAAAAAAGGGATAAAAATGGGGTGAAGATAAAGGAGAGAACTCATGATCTAAAATTGTTGAACTCAATATTCAGTCCGGAATGCTGTAAAGTGCCTAGTCGGAAGATGAGGTGCTGTTCCTCCAGTTTGCGTTGAGCTTCACTGGAACAATGCAGCAAGCCAAGGACAGACATGTGGGCATGAGAACAGGGTGGAGTGTTAAAATGGTAAGTGACAGGGAGGTCTGGGTAATGCTTGTGGACAGACTGAAGGTGTTCTGCAAAGTGGTCACCCAGTCTGTGTTTGGTCTCTCCAATGTAGAGGAAACCGCATTGGGAGTAGCGGGTTCAAATCGAAGGAGGTGCAAGTGAAATGCTGCTTCACCTGAAAAGTCTGCTTGGATCCTTGGATGGTGAGGAGGGAGGAGGTAGAGGGGCAGATGTTGCACTTTCTACAATTGCATGGGAAGGTGCCATGGGAAGAGGAGGAGGTGCTGGGGGTGATGGAGGAGTGGACCAGGGTGTCACGGAGGGAACGGTCCAAACAGAATGCTGAGGGTGGGTGTTAGGGGAAGATGTGTTTGGTGGTGGCATCATGCTGGAGTTGGCGGAAATGGCGGAGGATGATCCTTTGAATGCGGAGGCTGGTGGGGTGAAAAGTGAGGACAAGGGGGACCTTCTCACGGTTCTGGAAGGGAGAGGAAGGTGTTAGGGCGGATGCGCGGGAGATGGGCCGGACACGGTTGAGGGCCCTGTCACCCACCGTGGGTGGGAAACCTCGGTTAAGGAAGAAGGAGGACATGTCAGAAGCATTGTTCTGGAAAGTGGCGTCATCAGAACAGATGCAATGGAGGTGAAGGAATTGAGAGAATGGGATGGTCTGACATCTTTGTCAATTTCTCCTTTCCCCCCATTTATCTCTGGCCTTCTATCCAGCTTCACCTGCTCCAACGCCCTTAAACAGTATAAATTTCATCACATTTCTACCTCTCTGTAGTTCTGAAGCAGAATCATACGGTCGCGAAACGTTAACTCTGTGTCTCTCTCCACAGATGCTGCCAGACCTGCTGAGTTTTTCCAACATTTTCTGTTTTTGTTTCAAATTTGCAGCATCTCCAGCTTATAGCTCAGGGGCCTGGAGAAATAATGAAGAAAGTGAGTTCAAATCCCACCATGGCGTTGTAAGAATTTAAATTCAGTTAAAAAAACATCTAAATGGTGCAATTGTCGGCGATTTTTCGTGGACTGTCCAAGCTTCCAATTGGAGGATGGGCGAATTGGCCAGGCGGCCTTTACATTTCTGCTGAAACCTCACCTAACGATGGGATGAAATCTCCTTATTTAGGAAAAAAACTCAAAAGAAATATCTGACGACAGCATTTTTTGGAGCTGTGCCTTCAGGTGCTTGATTGAGCTGAAAGGACATTTTTTGCAGCATTTTTGTGCTTTCTTTTATTATTTGGAGGTTCTGCAGCTCCCTGGGGCAGCTGTCTGCCTCCAGGGGGCTCAGTGGGAGCGCTCACCAGCACCCGTGGTGACGTTGGCGCTCGCCCTCTTCCTGCCCACACCCCGGCAGCGCTGAGCTCTTCGTTAATTGGCCAGCCAGTGTGACATCACAGCCGGGGGCCGATTGTGGTTGGGACCCCGTTTCCTGGCGCACCCCAGCCCACTGACCATGAGGGCCCAACGAGGGAAAAAAATCAGGTCCTGGAAATAAACAGCTAGAGTTGGGAAAAGTGCCCATGAAGCTCTCGGGCTTAAGATGGTCCTACAACTGCCAGAGTTACTGTCATGGCCATGATTGTGGAAGCTGGTTTTGCCTGCCTGGTCTTTGTGCATATGCTGCCACTTGCACTGTGGGCCAGCTGGGCAGATATGGTGCCACCTGCTCGATTGTGCTCTCCACCGCCATGCCCCAGAGACGCGCACTCCATCCCAGAGCAGACCTGCTTATAACATGTGGTCTTCCTCAAGATTTTCTCTGGTAATCATTCAGACTATTGAGGCCAGTCAAGAGAACCGCTTGAAGGATAACATATATCTACAGAAGAACCTCCTGTGGCTTAGCAGCTAATAACACTGAGAACATTCATGTGAGATTCTCCTACTGGTGGCAAATACATTCCAAGTGTCCCCATTCAAACAAAGCATGTTTTACCCTGATTGGATCATGTTGCCCTGCATCTAAGTAAATACTCTTACTGCTTCATACCATTGGCTTTAAATAATTAAATTGCAATCATCAGTGAACATCCCCATTTCTGACCTTATGATGGAAGGAAGGTCATTGATGAAGCAGCTGAAGATGGTTGGGCCGAGGACACTACCCTGAGGAACTCCTGCAGTGATATCCTGGAGCTGAGATGACTGACCCCCAACAACCACAACAAGGCATGACTCCAAGCAGCAAAGAGTTTTCCCCTGATTCCCATTGACTACCGTTTTGCTCGGGCTCCTTGATGCTGCCTTGATGTCAAGGGGCGGACACTCTCAATTCATCTTTTGCCGTTCAGCTCTTTTGTCCACATTTGGGCCAAGGCTGTAATGAGGTCTGGAGCTGAATGGTTCTGACAGAACCCAAACTGAGCAAGTGCCGCTTGATAGCACTGTTGTTGACACTTTCCATCACTTTACTGATGATTGAGAGTGGACTGATGAGGTGTTAATCGGTGGGATTGGATTTGTGCTGCCTTTTGTGGACAGAATATGCTTGGGCAATTTTCCACATTTTCGAATATAGGCCAGTGTTGTAACAGTAATGAAGCAGTTTGGCTGAGGGAACATCATGACATGTTTTAATGCTGGTACAAACTCGGAGGGATTAATACAATAACAGGCTGACTACTGTTCCTGTTGAAAACCAATCTTACAGTTTTGGAGATTAATTAATTGGCTAATAATTGGGACAAGTGGGTTCACCTTTCTATGGAAGTAATGCAGCAAGCTTTCATATGATCCTCAGTGTTATATGATTAATTATGATGTTGAAAACCTTTAATTTGTTTCTGATTTCCTCTCCTTCCATATCATCACTTTATACTTCCGATTATTGCTGGCTACGTCTCTATGGGTAATCCCAGCACACCGCCATTTCTCATGTGGATGTCTAGACAATGAGGTCTGGATTTCCCCCCACCATCCCACCCCTAAATGGATGGGATAATGGTCTAAAGAGTGGGAAAACTGGGAAATGAGGCCTACCATGTCTCCCTCCACCCTAACCTTGATTTTCCTTCACTCACTCTTGACTAGGTGATCACCAGCTGTCCACTGACTGCCACATTAGATGTAAACTACAACAGGATGGCAGGACAAGGCAAACCGCCTCATTTCCCTGTGTTCTGCTGTGATTCCCTTGAACCCTGGTAGAGGGGTAGCAGTAATTCCGGGGCATCAGTAGACCCCAGATGATCCCATTAGGTGCAGAGTGTCCAGTCAGAGCCCCTCCTTGAGCCTCTAGGCTCCTCTGCTAAATGTACTGTCCTGCCAATTCAACATGCCTGCTGCAGCACTGCCAAAGATCGTCTCTGGCAGTCGGTGAGTTCTCATTTGCTGGTGGGAATTCTGTCAAGAGACTGGCTGGCCAACTTAATGACTCTGAACCAGGAAGCTGGACTGGGACCAGAACATAGTGAGTGTGGTCAGTGGAAGCGAGGCCAGGAGAGGGGGGTACACACCGAGCTGCTCACCGTGGCCTGGGCCTTCAGTGAGCTCCAGGCACAGGCAGCATCGCCTCCCACTCAAGTGACTGCCTTGTGCCTCAATGGTGTGTACAGTATTGGTCTCCTTATTTAAGGAAGGATATAAATGTGTTGGAAGCAGTTCAGAGAAGGTTTACCAGACTAATAACTGAAATGGGTGGGTTGTCTTATGAGGAAAGGTTGGACAGACTAGGCTAGTATCCACTGGAGTTTAGAAGAGTAAGAGGTAACTTGATGGACACATATAAGATCCTGAGGGGTCTTGACAGGGTGGATGTGGAGGGGATGTTTCCTCTTTTGGGAGGGTCTAGAACTAGGGGCCACTGTTTAAAAATAAGGGGTTTCCCATTTAAAACAGAGATGAGGTGAAATATTTTCCCAGAGGGTTGTGAGTCTTTGGAACTCTTGTCCTGAAAAGACGGTGGAAACAGAGTCTTTGAATATTTTTAAGGCAGAAGTGGATAGATTCTTGGTAAGAAAGGGGGTGAAAGGCTATCGTCAGTGGGTGGGATGCAGATTTCAGGTCACTATCAGATCAGCCACGATCTTATTAAATGGCGGAGCAGGCTTGAGGGGCTGGATGGCCAACTCCTGCTCCTAGTGCATATAACAAAGAACAAAGAAATGTACAGCACAGGAACAGGCCCTTCGGCCCTCCAAGCCTGCGCCGATCATATTGCCCATCAACTAAAACATTTTGCACTTCTGGGGTCCATATCCCTCTATTCCCATCCTATTCATGTATTTGTCAAGCTGCCTCTTAAACACCACTATCGTACCTGCTTCCACCACCTCCTCTGGCAGCGAATTCCAGACACTCACTACCCTCTGCGTAAAAAACTTGCCCCGCACATCTCCTCTATAGTTTTCTCCTCTCACCTTAAATCTATGTCCCCTAGTAATTGACTCTTCCACCCTGGGAAAAAGCTTCTGACTATCTACTCTGTCCATGCCACTCATAATTTTGTAAACTTCTATCAAGTCGCCCCTCAATCTCCGTCGCTCTAGTGAGAACAATCCGAGTTTCTCCAACCTCTCCTCATAGCTAATAACCTCTAGACCAGGCAGCATCCTGGTAAACCTCCTCTGCACCCTCTCCAATGCCTCCATATCCTTCTGGTAAAGTGGTGACCAGAATTGCACGCAATATTCCAAGTGTGGCCTAACCAAGGTTCTATACAGCTGCAGCATGACTTCCCAGCTTTTATACTCAATACCCCTGCCAATGAAGGCAAGCATGCCATATGCCTTCCTGACTACCTTATCCACCTGCGTTGCCACTTTCAGTGACCTGTGGACCTGTACACCCAGATCCCTCTGCCCGTCGATGCACTTAAGGGTTCTGCCATTTACTGTATAATTCCTGCCTGTATTAGACCTTCCAAAATGCATTACCTCACATTCGTCCGTATTAAACTCCATCTGCCATTTCTCCGCCCAAGTCTCCAACCGATCTATATCCCGTTGTATCCTTTGACAATCCTCTTCACTATCTGCAACTCCTCCAACCTTGGTGTCGTCTGTAAACTTACTAATTAGCCCAGTTACATTTTCTTCCAAATCATTTATTTATACTACAAACAGCAAAGGTCCCAGCACTGATCCCTGCGGAACTCCACTAGTCACAGCTCTCCATTCAGAAAAGCACCCTTCCACTGCTACCCTCTGTCTTCTATGACCAAGCCAATTCTGTATCCATCTTGCCAGCTCACCTCTGATCCCATGCGACTTTACCTTCTGTACCAGTCTGCCATGAGGGACCTTGTCAAAGGCCTTACTGAAATCCATGTATATAACCTCCACTGCCCTTCCATCGTCGATCATCTTTGTCACTTCCTCGAAAAACTCGATCAAGTTAGTGAGACACGACCTCCCCTTCACAAAACCATGCTGCCTCTCACTAATACACCCATTTACTTCCAAATGGTAGTAAATCCTGTCACGAAGAATCTTCTCCCATAATTTCCCTACCACTGACGTAAGGCTCACCGGCCTGTAATTTCCTGGATTATCCCTGCTACCCTTCTTAAACAATGGAACAACATTGGCCATTCTCCAGTTCTCTGGGACCTCACCCGTAGCCAGTGAGGATACAAAGATTTCTGTCAAGGCCCCAGCAATCTCCTCCCTTGCCTCCCTCAGTACTCTGGGGTAGATCCCATCTGGCCCTGGGGACTTATCCACCTTAATATTCTTCAAGACGCCTAACACCTCCTCTTTTTTGATCTCAACATGATCCAGGCTATCTACACACTCTTCCCTAGACAAATTGACCGCTAAGTCCTTCTCTTTGGTGAATACTGATGAGAAGTACTCATTTAGTATCTCTCCCATTTCTTCTGGCTCCACACACACAGATTCCCACCTCTGTCCCTGAGTGGGCCTACCCTTTCCCTGGCTACCCTCTTGCTTTTTACATATGTATAAAAGGCCTTGGGATTTTCCTTAATCCTGGTTGCCAGTCACTTTTCATGACCCCTTTTAACCCTCCTGACTCCTTGCTTAAGTTTCTTCCTCCTTTCTTTATATTCTCCACGGGCTTCATCTGTTCCCAGCCTTCTAGCCCTTACGAATGCTTCCCTTTTCTTTTTGACTAATCTCACAATATCCTTCGTTACCCAAGGTCCCTGAAACTTGCCATGCTTATCCTTCATCCTAGCAGGAACATGCCGGTCCTGAATTCTTATCAACTGACGTTTGAAAGCCCCCCACATGTCAGTTGTTGATTTGCCCTCAAACATCCGCCTCCAGTCTAGATTCCTCAGTTCCTGCCTAATATTGTTATAATTAGCCTTCCCCCAGTTAAGCACCTTAACCCCAGGACTCCTGTTATCCTTATCCACCAGTACCTTGAAACTTACTGAATTATGGTCACTTTTCCCGAAATGCTCCCCTACTGAAACTTCGACCACCTGGCCGGGTTCATTCCCTAATACCAGGTCCAGTATTGCCCCTTCCCTAGTTGGGCTATCTACATATTGTCTCAGGAAGCCCTCCTGGATGCACCTTACAAATTCTGCACCATCCAAACCCCTAGTACTAAGTGATTCCCAGTCAATATAGGGAAAGTTAAAATCACCCACCACAACAATGCTATTGCTTTTACATCTTTCCAAAATCTGCCTACATAACGGTTTCTCAATCTCCCGCCGGCAATTGGGAGGCCAATAGTAAACCCCCAACATTGTGACTGCACCCTTCCTATTCCGGAGCTCTTCCCATATTGCCTCACTGCATGAGCCCTCCGAGTTGTCCTCCTGTAGTACAGCTGTGATATTCTCCTTAACCAGCAGTACAACTCCCCCACCTCTTCTACATCCCTCTCTATCCTGCCTGAAACATCTAAATCCTGGAACGTTTATCTGCCAATCCTGTCCATCCTTCAACCAAGTCTCTGTAATAGCAATAACATCATAGTCCCAAGTACTAATCCAAGCACTAAGCTTATCTGCCTTGCCTGTTATACTTCTCGCATTGAAACAAATGCTCATATGTGTTCGTATGTGATTGCGAACAAACAAGTGATGGGCCCTCATCTCCGGGATAAGGTTCTGTGGTATAAGGGGTTATTGGAGGGAGAGGCTGATCCACATGTCCATTTGTTTTGACAGCCAGAGTGCATTCTGGGTGATGTAGCCTGCCCCTGCCTGTGCTCTCATCGCCCGCACAGGCAGCACCCCCTATTGGCCCGCTGGAGGTGGCATCGGATGGCAAAGCGGGTTGGGGAGGCCTGGAGAAGTGGCAGCTGCAGCAATTAGGGTCTGCGGCAGCTTGAATGTTAGACAGGGTGGGCAGGAAGCACATCTTGCCATCTTCACAGCCCATCCCAAACTCCTCCACAGCGAGAACACTTCCAAACTTCCTGGGGATAGTGAGTGAGGGAGTGAGTGAGTGAATGAGGGAGGGAGTAAGTGTAAGAGTAGGTGTAAAAGTGAGTGAGTCTAAATGTTAGTGAGTGTGGGAGTGAGTGAATGTGACAATGAGTGTAAAAGTGTGATAGTGAGTGTGAGAGAAAGTGAGTGAGTGTAAGAGTGAGTGTAAAAGTGAGTAAATGAGTGTGTGAGTGAAAGTGAGTGGGGGAGTGAGTGAGAGACTGAGAAAACCCTGAGATTGGGAGTGAGTCAGACACACAAACATGCACATGGACACATACACTCACACACACACACACACACGCACACAAACACGCACACACGCACACACACACACACACATATATAGGCTGCTTGGTGTGGACACATACATACACACACACACACACACACAGACACATACTCACACACACACACACACATGCACACACACACCACACGCTGACTCACACACGCACACACAGAGGTGGCTTGGTGTGGACACACACATACGTACACACACAGATGTACACACACACTCACTCATACACATGCACACACATTCACTTAAGCATGCGCGCATACACATACACACACACACACTCCCCCTCCTCCTCCCTCCATAAAATCCTATCCACACACTGGGTGGGGAGAGGGGGAAAGCCCACACTGAAAGACAGCCACTTCCATCTGAATTCCAACAAGGCAGGCTCGGAGTGGGAGCCACCACAGCCGAACACCAGGTCGGTATTAATTAAACCCAACTGCTGAGCTCAGCACTGGCCCCCTCCCCTTCCCTGGTGACCAGGTCTTGGGGCCTAGTCTGTCTCTCTGTAGCTCTGCTTCTTAAACAAAACGACAAAAAAAGGTTTGTTAGTTAGCCCTGCTGCTTGGCACCTTTTAATGGTCATTTTTATTAATTGTTCATTTTTTAAATTATAAATTTAATGCTTTGACATTGGTTTATTCTTTGATCAGCAAGTTGTTTATGTTTTATTCATACTATTTTTTAAATTCGTGCTTATTAAATTCATGCTTAATGCTGTTGCAAACGAGATCTCAGACAGCTACTGTTGGAAATGCTCAGCACGCCTGGCGGTATCTGTGCAGAGAGAAACAGGGGTCAATAACCTTTCATCAGGACTAGTGCAGATTGTGGGCCTGAAGCATTAACTCTGTTTCCCTCTCCACAGAAGCTGCTGGGCTTGCTGAGTGTTTCCAGCATTTTCTGTTTATATCTCAGCTTTCCAGCATCTGCACTTCTTTGCTCTCCTATTATATTCTCCATGCTGGGCATTTGGAAGTGTGGCTAGTTTCAGTTTAAATTGGGAAGATATTTATTACTCAATGCTAAGTGTTATTTTTCTGTTAATAAAAGCCCACTGTGTGGAAATAGCACCTTATTGCAGGTGAATTGGTTAGTGTTAATTTGCTAGAAGGTTTTGCCATTTTTAAACTTGGAAGTGAAACCAGGAGTCAGGCACCAATAGAATATGTCACTGTTAGTTCAAGAAATTCTCATTTGTGCATGGGATTGTTGTGTGTGGTGCTTGTGAGGCTCAAGTCTTTTGGATGTTGCAGTCCAGATATTGCCTAGGGCCAGATTCAAAGAACTGGAGCAGGTTGCATAATATGAATGCCCAAATTGTGTGCAGTTGTCTGAAAAAGCTGTGATTGTAAAGTGCATCTGACCTTTCATTGGGTTTATAAATAGAGGCACAGAGTACAAAAGCCAAGAAATTTTGCCAAACCTGTATACAACGGTTCAACCCCACTGTGAATATGATTCCCAATTCTGGGCATCTGAAGGATCTGAGGGTGAGGGTTAAAAGTGAGGGAGCTGGTGTGCAGTGGATAAGGGACCCAGAAACAGGTAAAGCACCAGGGCCCATCATTTCTCTCCCTAACCCTGGCTGGAAGTTCCAACCATCCATCCTACTGGGTTGTGGACTGGGCAGAGGCCTGTGTAGAAGCAAGCATAGGGTTAGCTCATAGTTTGGGCTAAACCTTGTATGTATGTACATAGTTATGTGTTATCAATAAACACTTAATGTTCAACCATGCAAGACTCAGGACCTCTTTGTGAGACTGACTGAACATACAGTATGCAACATGGTGGCAGCGAATGGAAAAACCCCAGAACCTCAGAGAAGTTGGAGCAGACATTGTAATGCTGGAAAACTAAAGGACAACCTTCCGACCAGATTTAAACACCTGAAGTGAAGACACAGAGAGAGAGCACCTGAAAAAAGCTCCTTTGCAGAATTGGAAGCAGAAAGGCAGAGAACATAATCTCCACTGTGTAGCCGAGAACTCCACAAGATCTCCTGGAGATCCATTGTGAACGGCCACAGAGTTGCAGAGCCAAAGGACCAAGCCGGGGTGAGCAAGACATTCCGTTCTAAGCCAGGGCCTAGTTTAAAACCTTCAGTGCTGTAGAAAAGTCAGATCAGCCCATTTCCGAAGTCACCCCAGCCAGCACAGGTTCAAAACCGGCACCACGCCACGTGGCACCAAACCTGTTGTAAGGAAAAAAAGATGCAGAAGGTTTAAAAACTCAGCCAAAGGTGGGAATTGGTTGTAAAATGCCAGAAAGTGCTTTGATATCACAGGGAAGGTCCAGAATAGTTGACTGAGTAAATCACTGCACAAAACTAAAGACAAAGAGATCAGGACCAGCATCGCCACGGGAACCCGCCAAAATGTGACAAGCGTGGGAAGACTCTTTGAAAAAACACCATCTTTAAAACCTGCACAGCATTTAAAGCTGTACTGCCCTGAACTTAAAGCAACCATCAACAAAGCAACATTACCAGCTCAATTTGGACTGATCCAAGGGCCAGACCAAGCACAACATCAGAGACTTTGACAGAAAAGACTGTTATGATACATGATATCTTCAGGATTAGATAAAAAGACAAGCTAAAGAAGTGAAAGACAATACTTTATTCAGTTGGTCCAATAGCCAATGATATTGTTGCGTGGAAAGGAATAAAGAAATCCTCAGATAAATTTGATGATGTTCCAAAATCATTCAATACATATTTTAATCTAAGAAACAATACATTTTAGGGACCAAAATTCAACAAACATGTCCAAAAGCCTGGAGAGCAGTTGATTCTTTTATAAACAAGTTATACAGATTGGTTGAAGGCTTTGACTATGGTGACCTTAAGTTAGAATTAACAAGGGACAGAATTGTTGTCGGAGTGGCTGACGATGCCCTTTCTGACATACTACAGGCCAAGGGAGATCTGACTCTAGAAAAGGCCACCCAAATAGTCAGACAGTCTGAAGTCCTCCAACAGCACTGATCCATTTTATGTGGTGAAAGCAAGCCTTGGTACAGAGCAACCCCAACTGTCCAGCTAGGAAAGAAACAAAGGGGCAGAAAGACTCCAGGCCAAGGAAGGCAATACCCAAACTGACCACAAGAGGGTGGGAGAGCATGTCAGTGCAGTGGCACCAAATGACCTCACACGTGAGAGCAATGTCCAACAATCTAAATGCAGTGTTTCAACTGCAACCACCTGGGGCACTTCAGAAAGCTATGCAAAGCTAAGACAGGTGAAGGATCCCAAGACAACCCATGACATTGAGATGTCAAACCAAGAAGAGACCCAACCGTGCTTCTAGAGTGAGGTCAAGGATCCTGAGTTCTCTTTTCGGAATGTGGACATCTCAATGAATGGTCAGCAACTTGAAATTGGACATGGGAGCCAGTGTTACATTCCTTTTGGATAAGGACCGTGACTGAGAGATCTCTGGCTATGAACAACAGACACCCCACTCTGCAGGCCTGGAAGAATCTGACTTCCGCTCATAGGCATGACCCTTGAACTACTAGAGTATGGCAACAAGCAGATATCCAAAGTCATGTGTGTCAACCAGAACATCTTTTTCTCTCTCAAGTAGAGATGTCTTTGTTGTCTTCTTAATATGTCATTATGTCAAGACAATCTCTGTCATCAACTGCACGGAACTCCAAGTCCCTGAGAGCCCCACCAGTAAAGTAAGTCTCGACTGGGACTTCAGCTCTCAATTGTCATCACTCTTCGCAGAGTCAGTTTGTCCAATTTCCTTGCAGACAGCAGAAGCTTGTCTTTGGTCAGACCAGCCAATCCTTCACTGTACCTCGAGTGCGAGGCACAGGTGGAAATGACCAGCAACAGAAGAATGAGCCTCGACCCCAGGCTGCAATGTGGTTGGAACTCATTCGGCCTGGAGGCTGCACGCTAGCTGTAGACACCATGGCACAGACACTGCAACCTCCAGTCAATGTGCAAAGCTACAAGAAGATGCTGGAGCAAGGAACTAGTGACCATCAGCTCGCCAGAGCACAGCTCAGTGAGATACAGGGACACACAGAGGAACACAGTGCCCCAATAAAAGCAAAAACTGCGAGGAGAGTCCACTGATGAGGAATATCCGAATGACAGGGAGAGACACCTTTAACTCCGACAAAAATCACAGCGGACCACACAGAAAAAGAAAAACCAGATTCGTACCACGAATGAACGGAGTGAACACTCTCTCCGGGAAGCACGGAACAGGCCAGTGGTCCCCAAGCAGAACAGGTGGGGAGTTGATAAGCAGGAGTTCAACTCCATGGAGCAGAAAAAAGCATATCAGGAGAAGACAACCAAATGCCAGAAACACAGACTCCACTCAAACTCCGAATCAACAAAGGTTCCCCAAATCAACAGAACCTACACACACACAAATCTGTGAGCAGAATGTGAGCAGAGTGTGAGCAGAATGTGAGCAGAGTGTGAGCAGAGTGTGAGCAGAGTGTGAGCAGAATGTGAGCAGATTGTGAACAGAGTGTGAGCAGAGTGTGAGCAGCATGTGAGCAGAGTGTGAGCAGAGTGTGAGCATAGTGTGAGCAGCATGTGAACAGAGTGTGAGCAGAGTGTGAGCAGAATGTGAGCAGAGTGTGAGCAGAGTGTGAACAGAGTGTGAGCAGAATGTGAGCAGAGTGTGAGCAGAGTGTGAGCAGAGTGTGAGCAGATTGTGAGCAGAGTGTGAGCAGAATGTGAGCAGAGTGTGAGCAGAGTGTGAGCAGAGTGTGAGCACAATGTGAGCAGAGTGTGAGCAGATTGTGAGCAGAGTGTGAGCAGAGTGTGAGCACAATGTGAGCAGAGTGTGAGCACAATGTGAGCAGAGTGTGAGCAGAATGTGAGCAGAGTGTGAGCAGAGTGTGAGCAGAGTGTGAGCAGAATGTGAGCAGAGTGTGAGCAGAATGTGAGCAGAGTGTGAGCAGAGTGTGAGCAGAGTGTGAGCAGATTGTGAGCAGAGTGTGAGCAGAATGTGAGCAGAGTGTGAGCAGAATGTGAGCAGAGTGTGAGCAGAGTGTGAGCAGAGTGTGAGCAGAATGTGAGCAGAGTGCGAGCAGAATGTGAGCAGAGTGTGAGCAGAATGTGAGCAGAGTGTGAGCAGAGTGTGAGCAGAATGTGAGCAGAGTGCGAGCAGAGTGTGAGCAGAGTGTGAGCAGAATGTGAGCAGAGTGTGAGCAGAGTGTGAGCAGAGTGTGAGCAGAGTGTGAGCAGAGTGCGAGCACAGTGTGAGCAGAGTGTGAGCAGAGTGTGAGCAGAGTGTGAGCAGAGTGTGAGCAGAATGTGAGCAGAGTGTGAGCAGAGTGTGAGCACAGTGTGAGCAGAATGTGAGCAGAGTGTGAGCAGAGTGTGAGCAGAGTGTGAGCAGAGTGTGAGCAGAGTGTGAGCAGAGTGTGAGCAGATTGTGAGCAGAGTGCGAGCACAGTGTGAGCAGAGTGTGAGCAGAGTGTGAGCAGAGTGTGAGCAGAGTGCGAGCACAGTGTGAGCAGAGTGTGAGCAGAGTGTGAGCAGAGTGCGAGCAGAGTGTGAGCACAGTGTGAGCAGAGTGTGAGCAGAGTGTGAGCAGAGTTAGATCTGTATTACCCTCATCTGGACACTGCAGGGGGAGCTGGCATTTTCATGGTTAAGGACTAAATTTCATGTAGCCAATAAGAATCAAGAACTTTTCTTCCAAATAAATACTCAATGTTTATAGAGAAAAACACATCAATTTGATGAAGGGGTCATTCAAAAATATTAATAAGAGGTTCATGAATAATTTGGAGTAATTGAGGATGGATGATTATGATAACCAAACTCCTGTATATTATGTAACCATTGCTCAGTTGTAGTTCAATGCATGTCTGGAATGCCTTAACAGCCACAGGTTCCGTGCATCCCAGCAATCCATATTTGTCTAATCGATATCTAATAGTTGTCTGAGTACATTACAGCTATACCAATAATCAGGCTCATTGCTGTAGCCCATATGATCCAATAAACAACCCCACTGTGATCCTTCAAGGTGGAAGAAACAGGTAAAATGGTTTAAGAGCAGCATGGCAGTCCTGTCATTAATAGCAAAACCATGGAGAATTGAGCTTTATTTTCACAATGTGGGGAAGAACATGTGCAAGAGTTATTTAACATTCTGCCTGATAGTAAAAATGATGCAGAGTTTGACCAGGCTTACAGATCAAGCCTGATTATCAAAAAGCAAGGAATTATTCAATTCTTCCTTCTTACCTTTTACCACACAGTGCAGTTTTTAATTGAGTAGTCTTATTGAGCATCAGGTTGAATGTCATTGTACTCTGAAGGAAACTAGTATTAAGATGTTAATGCAGAAAAACTAAGCAATTAACTTAAAAGAACTTTACAGTTGATAACCAGCCAATATAATGGTTACAGTGCTTGTCTGATTCACCCATAAAGGTTGGATCTTGTTTTTCCTCCTCAGCCAGAATAAATCATGAGAAGGGTAACTAATCCAAGCAAGTTTTCAGTAAAGTCAGTGGTCTAAAGGGCAGTTGTTATACCTGTGACATCAGTAAATACGATCTTAGCCGAAACTCTCCATGCAACACATTTCTGATTTCCAAAAGGCGATTTAAGTGTTGTGTGCATAAATGCCATTTTTTCACAGAGGGATAATTAAATGGTGAGGTTCCTCCACGGACCCAAAAGTAACTGGTGAAGCAGCAATATTGGTGAAAATTCTCCCCCCACCCACCCCCCCCATCCCCGATTGAAGGAAGTGCTTTACAGTGGTTTAGTAGATTGGAACCCCTTTTCCATAATAATTTACTATGAATTATTAAAAAGTAGATTTGTGCCCTCAATACAGTAAGTTAGAATCTCAATCACAGTGTTTTGGACAAAACAGGGAAGAGCAAGTCTGGGCAAAGGGTCAGCCTGCCCCACTCTGATACACCTTGTAGTTAGTAGCAGTATAGTCCGAAGTGGAGAGGAGGCTGTTTGCTCACTCAGGATAGTGCGTGGTATGGGGTGGCCACACAGAATGGAAGAAGAGAAAAAATATATATACATTTTAAAAATACATTGACACCTT
Source organism: Cetorhinus maximus (assembly GCF_964194155.1). Lineage (NCBI taxonomy): Eukaryota > Metazoa > Chordata > Chondrichthyes > Lamniformes > Cetorhinidae > Cetorhinus > Cetorhinus maximus. The sequence continues at coordinate 101,983,390 of NC_135896.1, forward strand.
TAGCAACATTAGTCTGTTCAACAATGCAGGTATTTACAAAGTGTTACAGTGAGATCATATTCACTGATATGAATAACTGTCCTTTCAATCACTGACTGTATTGAGGGTGATGTCAATTGCAGATGTTGAGAACTGAGAAGTGAATACATTCAGATCTTCATCTGAAAAAGGAATGGAGTTTATGTTTAAAAAGAAAAAACTGCGGATGCTGGAAATCCAAAACAAAAACAGAAACAGAAATACCTGGAAAAACTCAGCAGGTCTGGCAGTCAACTGCGGAGAAGAGCAAAGTCAACTGTGCTCTTCTCCGTCGATGCTGCCAGACCTGCTGAGTTTTTCCAGGTATTTCTGTTTTTGTTTTGGAGTTTATGTTTCATCAGAATAGAGAGCTCATTTAGGTGCCTGTAGAGATGTATTACTGAGAGGCTTCTTTAATTGAACAACAAGCTTTATTTACCGAACTGCTGGGTTAGCTCCAGACCTCCACCAAGGCTACAGCACACTCTCTAGACTAGGAAAACTCCGCCCCTTATAAACTTCCCCAAGCTCGGTGCTAATTGGCTGTTCTGATCACATGACCCTTACTCAGGCAGGTCGGCCTTAAAGCAACAATCACCACAGTATCCTTTCCAAATCCTTTTTAAAATTACTTCCTGAGCAGGCACCATCTCTCTTTCAATGAGTGATTGAGTGACACCACTGGTATCAAAAATGATGATAAAATCCGCAACTGGTTTGCTTGCCATTCTCACAAACGAATGAGCGAAGCCAAAAAGGCCACCAAGCTGGCAGGGGACTTTTGAGTGACAGGCAGCCCAGAACTTGAACTCACAACAGTCCAATTGCAAGTCAAGCACTTCATCTCTTGAGCTACTGAGCAACCCTGAAAGCAACCTTTTGAAAGCTGGTATTTGCATCAAAATGACCAGACACACACAGTGCATTCTTTCAGTGCAAATCTTTCAGATCCAATAATAATCCTCATTCAAATACAAAATATTACATATGGTTGCATTTACCAAGCTGGGTTGTAAATACATATAATGTTCTCATTAAAGCATCATAATTTCCTGTAATTTTCCCAAAATAATTGACATGAAATCCAAACACAATCATAGCAGAGAGTAAACCCAGGAATACCCTTCACTGAATATGAAAAGGAATTCTTGATCTACTACAGAATATGTGTATTTATGTTTATAGGGTACCCTGCAATCAGGAATAAATGCTCTATGTTTGATTAAGTTATTTCTTTTAGGTTTTGTAACTATTCAATATGAAGTGCAAAAAAAAATCAAGTGAACTATATTTGTTATTCTACTTAATACAGTGTTGGAATTTATAAATTGTTTGAATTAAATTAAATCTTTAAATAATTCTCAGTAATTCACCTACATGACCATTGTCTCTACACTTCATTGGCTGGGAAACACATCCTGAGGTGTGAGATAAATGTGAAACTTTCTTTCATGCCGGTTTTGTCTGTATTGTTTTCTGCCAGGTTTCTCAATGCTAAGTCCAGAAGAGGGAGCTCCATCGTCCAATCCTTCCATACTCTTCCCTCTATATGTCATACAATTGCCTCTTGAATGACTCCAGATGTTTTTCCTCCATGATCCTACGTCAAGACTATTCCATGTATGAATAATCCTTTGTATGAAAAACTGCTTCCTGGCATCAATCCTGAATTTGCTTTTTCCCAAAATATATCAGAATCTTTCTATCCAACAGTGATGGTTTAATTTTATACAGTTCATAAGGATAATCTTTCTATTCCTCCTACAATATAAATACAATATTCAGGATAAAAACAAAAATACCTGGAAAAACTCAGCAGGTCTGACAGCATCTGCGTAGAGGAACACAGTTAACATTTCGAGTCCGAATGACTCTTCATCAGAACTAAGGAAAAATAGAAAAGAGACCATAACCATAAGACATAGGAGTAGAAATTAGGCCATTTGGCCCATCGAGTCTGCTCCGCCATTCAATCATGGCTGATAAGTTTCTCAACCCCATTCTCCCGCCTTCTCCCCGTAACCTTTGATCCCCTTACCAATCAAGAACCTATCTATCTCGGTCTTAAATACACTCAATGACCTGGCCTCCACAGCCTTCTGTGGCAATGAATTCCATAGATTCACCACTCTCTGGCTAAAGAAGTTTCTCCTAATCTCTGTTCTAAAAGGTCTTCCCTTTACTCTGAGGCTGTGCCCTCGGGTCCTAGTCTCTCCTACTAATGGAAACATCTTCCCCACGTCCACTCTATCCAGCCCTTTCAGTATTCTGTAAGTTTCAATCAGATTCCCCCTCATCCTTCTAAACTCCATCGAGTATAGACCCAGAGTCCTCAAACGCTCCTCATATGTTAAGCCTTTCATTCCTGAGATCATTCTCGTGAACCTCCTCTGGACTCTCTCCAGGGCCAGCACATCCTTCCTGAGATACGGGGCCCAAAATTGCTCACAATATTCTAAATGTGGTCTGACCAGAGCCTTATAAAGCCTCAGCAGCACATCACTGCTTTTATATTCTAGTCCTCTTGAAATAAATGCCAACATTGCATTTGCCTTCCTAACTACCGACTCAACCTGCAAGTTAACCTTAAGAGAATCCTGGACTAGGACTCCCAAGTCCCTTTGCACTCCAGATTTCTGAATTCTCTCCCCATTTAGAAAATAGTCTATGCCTCTATTCTTCCTACCAAAGTGCATGACCTCACACTTCCCCACGTTGTATTCCATCTGCCACTTCTTTGCCCATTCTCCTAACCTGTCCAAATCCTTCTGCAGCCTCCCCGCCTCCTCAATACTACCTGTCCCTCCACCTATCTTTGTATCATCATCACAAAAGAGGTGAAATATAAGCTGATTAAAGGGAGGGTGGGACAGGTAGAGCTGGATAGAGGGCCAGTGATAGGTGGAGATTGCCAAAAGATGTCATAGACAAAAGGTCAAAGAGGTGTTGACGGTGGTGATATTAACTAAGGAATGTGCTAATGGTGACATTAAGGGTAGAAAGCAGGATGAGCAAGGTACAGATAGCCCTAGTGGGGGTGGGGTGGGGGGAAGGGATCGAAATAGGCTAAAAGGTACAGATAAAACAATGGATGGAAATACATTTAAAAGTAATGGAAATAGGTGGGAAAAGAAAAATCTATATAAATTATTGGAAAAAGGGGGATCGGAAAGGGGGTGGGGATGGAGGAGGGAGTTCATGATCTAAAATTGTTGAACTCAATATTCAGTCCGGAAGGCTGCAAAGTGCCTAGTCGGAAGATGAGGTGCTGTTTCTCCAGTTTGCGTTGAGCTTCACTGGAACATTGCAGCAGGCCAAGGACGGACATGTGGGCATGAGAGCAGGATGGTGTGTTGAAATGGCAAGCGACAGGGAGGTCTGGGTCATGCTTGCGGACAGACGCCAGGTGTTCTGCAAAGCGGTCACCCAGTCTGTGTTTGGTCTCTCCAATGTAGAGGAAACTGCATTGGGAGCAACGAATGCAGTAGACTAAATTGAGGGAAGTGCTAGTGAAATGCTGCTTCACTTGAAAGGACTGTTTGGGCCCTTGGACGGTGAGGAGGGGGGAAGTAAAGGGGCAGGTGTTGCACCTTCTGCGGTTGCATGGGAAGGTTCTGTGGGAGGGGGTTGAGGTGTAGGGGGTGATGGAGGAGTGGACCAGGGTGTCCCAGAGGGAACGATCCCTACGGAATGCCGCCAGGGGGGGGTGAAGGGAAGATGTGTTTGGTGGTGGCATCATGCTGGAGTTGGCGGAAATGGCGGAGGATGATCCTTTGAATGCGGAGGCTGGTGGGGTGATAAGTGAGGACAAGGGGGACCCTATCATGGTTCTGGGAGGGAGAGGAAGGTGTGAGGGCGGATGCACGGGAGATGAGCCGGACACGGTTGAGGGCCCTGTCAACGACCGTGGGTGGAAAACCTCGGTTAAGGAAGAGGGAAGACATGTCAGAGGAACTGTTTTTGAAAGTGGCATCATCAGAACAGAGGCGACGGAGGCGAAGGAACTGAGAGAACGCAAACTGGAGGAACACCACCTCATCTTCTGACTAGGCACTTTATAGCCTTCCGGATTGAATATTGAGTTCAGCAATTTTAGATCATGAACTCTCTCCTCCACCCCCACCCCCTTTCCGATCCCCCTTTTTTCCAATAATTTATATAGATTTTTCTTTTCCCACCTACTTCCATTATTTTCAAATGTATTTCCATCCATTGTTTTATCTCCACCTTTTAGCCTATTTCGATCCCTTCCCCCCACCCCACCCCCACTAGGGCTATCTGTACCTTGCTCGTCCTGCTTTCCACCCTTAATGTCACCTATTAGCACATTCCTTAGATAATATCACCACCTTCAACACCTCTTTGTCCTTTTGTCTGTGACATCTTTTGGTTATCTCCACCTATCACTGGCCCTCTATCCGGCTCTACCTGTCCCACCTCCCTTTTAACCAGCTTATATTTCACTTCTCTTCTATTTTTCCTTAGTTCCGATGAAGAGTCATTCGGACTCGAAACGTTAACTGTGTTCCTCTCTGCAGATGCTGTCAGACCTGCTGAGTTTTTCCAGCTATTTTTGTTTTAGTTTTGTATTTCCAGCATCCGCAGTTTTTTGCATTTACAATATTCAGGATGTTGCCTTGACCAAATCACCCATTCAGTTTCACTGACACCCTCAGATTTATACTCTACTGATCTAGCAATATAGTATAATATTATTTGCTTTGTTAATTTATACTGTGCAATGACTGGATGTGACCAGCATTAAGTCTACTAACACTCCCTGATGCCTATCAGTACCTTCCCAAGGTAGCTCAACACAATCATTCGGTAAGCTCCACCATTTTTAAAATCTTTCACTTTGTACTAATTATTAGTATTGAATTTCATCTACCATAGTTCTGCCCACTTACAAATGTTTTAGATCTGGGGTATAATTTGCAAACCTCATCAACCAGCTTTAGAGTCCAGGTGCTTTATGAAGATCAGAACGATGCCATTAATACCTGGGCACTGCCTCAGGATGTCTCCCCATTCTGAAATAACCCTCAGAACTATTATGTATTGTTTCCTCACTCTCAGCCAATCCTATACCCACCTCCATTGTTTACATTGATATCCACCAACTTAATCCTTTCATGTGAAACTTTATTGAATGGGATATAGAACTGGTTTGGATACAGATGTGGAATGATAAAGGCAAGAGGTCACTTGTGGGAGTGGTGTACAGGCCCACTGTGTGACAGAGTATAAAAGAAGTTATAATGGGAGTTTGCCAGAAAGGTACAGCAATAATCGTGGGGGGTTTTAATCTACGTATGGGGCAGAATGTTACGTCTTGTGAGCGGGTGTGTGCCTGACCCAATTGGCTGTAAAATAGCATGAGAAGATATCGGACATGTGTCCCAATGTCATCCCGCACCGGGATCAGTTGGATTCTTAATGGCCTTAAGTGGCCTTTTACAATCTCCAGGCCAGCGGGACCCGCGCAAATGTCAGAGACGCGCCCAGCATCAAGTAAAAGGCCACTTAAGGCCATTAAGAATCCAACTGATCCCGGTTTACATTGCCTGTGAGATTTCGCACTCATCAAACAGGCAAAATGTGCAGGCGGGTAGCCCACATTTTGCAAAACCTAATCCAAGGACGAGATAAAAAGGGTCAGCAGCATTGCCAGTGTGAGTAGTGCGGAGTTTAGGAGATAGTTTGCTGCTGGTTGCTTATTTGAACTTGACAACTTCATTCATAGCATTTCTAGGCTTCATTTCAGGACTCATTGGTGTCTCCAAGGCCCCCGGAGGATTTTGACTGAATGGACCATTCCAGTTAGCAGACTGCCTTCTGTAACCCTGGTAACGGGGATTGTGGTCTCCGCTGGAGGCACCTCCTCTGAGGTGGAAGAGAGGGACAGAAGGGAGAGGAGGCCAGGTGTCCCAATGCAGCCTCCATTGCTAGGAGGGACCTGTGGGAGGAGAGACAGAGGCACAAGGGACGCAGGGCCAGCAGGTAGTCCAAGGTGGAAGATGCCACTATCCTGCTGCCAGGGTTTACAGGTGGCAATGCAGCTACCTCAATATGTCTGAGGTGCAGTGCCGAAGGAGGCTCCACCTCCCAAGAGAGACTGTGACCTCCGTTTGTCAGATGATTGGGTCTGAGATCAGCTCCGACTGTGTGGGTGGGCATCCCATGCCAGTGTCATTGAAGATCAGGGCTGCCCTCAACTTCTATGCCTCTGACTCTTCCAGGAGTCAGTGGGTGATCTTTGCGGTGTCTCCCAATCAGCTGTCCACAGCTGCATCAAGCTGGTTACAGACGCTCTGTTCAGATGGGCATTGACCTTCATCCACTTCCACTGTGACCAGACAAGTCAGGCAGAGCGAGCCAGAGGCTTCGTGGCCATTGCTGGCTTCCCCCGTGTCCAGGGTGCTATAGACTGTACACATGTGGCCATCAAGGCGCCAGCAGGTGAGCCCGTTGCCTTCACCAACAGGAAGGGCTTCCACTCCATGAACGTGCAGATAGTGTGTGATCACAGGATGCTGATTCTACAAGTTTGTGCAAGGTTCCCAGGCAGCTCCCACGATGCCTACATCCTCAGACACTCCCAGGTGCCGGGGCTCTTCAGTGCTCCAGCCCGGCTGGATGGATGGCTGCTGGGTGACAAGGGCTATCCCCTCAGAAGGTGGCTCATGACGCCTCTCCGTCATCCAAGAACAGAGTCAGAGCAGCGGTACAATAGGAGCCACGGCTCCACAAGGGCTGTGATAGAGAGGGCCATAGGTCTTCTGAAGATGTGCTTCCAATGCCATTCAGGGGATCACTGCAATACCCCCCAGAGTGGGTGTCACTGATACTGGTTGGATGCTGCACTCTCCACAATCTGCCACTGGAAAGGGGGGATGCAGTGGATGAAGAGGATGTTGATGCAGCTGAACAGGCCACAGAGGATGAATCCAGTAGTGAGTCAGAAGAGGATCACGGTGAGGAGGACACTGAGAGCGCGGAGCCAGACCTCTGTAACCTCCAGGGAGGCAGGGACACCAGGGATGCCTTGATCCAACGGTCCTTCAGCTCGGCTGCCAAAGATCAACTTCAACCGCACGCCAGGGCTGCCTCCTCCATCCCAGATGTCTGAAAGGACCCTCTCATTTGCACCCAAAGTCCACTCAATGCCTGTGCAATGAAGTATCCAGCCACTCAGGTCCAGCATTACACACTGGCGTACCCTGCACCAATAAAAAGGTGAAGCATACTCAGGGCATTACGACAAAAGCAACATTTATGTAATTTTCAGAATCAAAACAAAGTAACATAATCTTCTCTGGTGTTCATTTCCACACCAGTAAATGTAAACAAAACATGACCAGAACACCCATGACCAGTCCCTCTTGTGCTCATTGTGCCTTAAACTTACGTTTCCAAGCACTACGTCTTGGTGCCCCCTCGCTGGCACTGGCATTGGAGCCAGCCTGCTGACTCTGCTGTCTTGTTGGCCTCGATGACCTTGGCGGGCGTCCTCTGGCCAGTGGAGCCTGTGCTGGCCCCGCTTGGGAGTGAACGGCCAGTGCCATGCCTGGCATCTCCCCAATCGCCACAGCCTCATCGGATGCCACGGTCACTGGCAGAGGGGCAGAGAAGCTGCTGCTGTCATTCAGAGCGCCCTGAGAGGAGCCCGCAGAGATGACAAGCAACTCATGCGCCAACCGGAGGCTGCTCTGGACTCCCTGCTCACCATGGATGGACGGGCACCTGGCTGGGATACTGGGTGCCTCATCCATCTCCCACACTGACCACCTGAGGTCATTGCCTGTGTGAGGGCTGCAGGTCCGAGCGCAACCCCAAGAACCCCTGATTCTGTCTCTGGAGCTGCCTCTCCATGAGAGTCGCCAATCACTCAATGGAGGAGACAGTGCACTCGGCCATGAGGGTCAATGCAGCACTCACGCTCTGCATGGACTTGTCCACAATAGAGACCATGACACACAGACCCTCATGGATCTCCGCCAGATCCTCCCACACATCCCGCTGGACATCCAGCATCTACCGCCTAATGGACAACTCCAGAGGCTCATCATCTGCCCTTGACTCAGCATCGTCCTGGTCTCCAGCAGTCCTTCCGACTGCCAGTGCCCTGGGCACTCTCTGCCTCCGCCTGCTCCTCAAGCGACTGTGAAATCCAACATTCTAGCTGAAGATCTAACACCCACCGAGGTGCTGGTACCTGTGCTGGTGCCTGGTTCAGAGGGTGGTCCTCTGGCGTTAGAGTGGCTCTTAGGGGTCCCGCAGCCGACTTCCTGTTAGCGAATCTAAGGAAGAACAACAACATGTTATTAGTTTAACTTCTCACACTGTCACTGTGCAGGCCAGGTACCCTGCTGAGACAATGGAGATCTGCATCATGGTGCCCTCGTCTTTCAATGATCAATGGGGACTCCAGGTTCGAGGCTCCCATCAATGAAGAGACTGTACAAGAATGTTTGCATCATCCAAAACTCTCACCCCTGTGCATTGTGCTCTTACCTTTGTCTGACACTCCAGCCTCTCTGAGACCTGTTGACTGAGATGTGTGGCGTCTCTCCAGCTCCCTGCTCAAATCTTTTCAGAATTTGGAGGTTTGGGCCCTCTGCCTGTCTGTGACCTCTCGATGTTGTTTTGGGCCGTCTTCTCCTGAAAGGACAGAGGCACACTGATGAGTCCACTCCCTACCTGCAGCCCCATTGCAGCCTGGCCAACCCCAGCTGAGGGACACCTCGCAGGTCACATCCGAGTCGTGGCCCTCGAACCTCAAGACACTCGGTCCAAGCAGCCAGGGCTCACCCCAGCTCCGGTGCCATTGAGAGTTGGCACTCAGACTCTAACCCTCCTGAGGTCCACAGAGGAGGCGGTGGTGGGGGGGGGTGTGGGGGTGGTTAGCCCTTAACACTTCACCGCACTGACCCATGCCAGTAGGGTACTCACTCTTCCCAAGTGCAGCAGGTGGTTGAACCTTTTCTGGCACTGCCCCCATGTGCACCACACAACATCGTGGCTGCTGACCTCAGCTGCCACCTCCTCCTAGGCTTTTTTTGTCAGGTGTGGCGGCCTCCTGCTCCCATCTCTGGGGGTGAGGCTGCTCCCCCTGGCAGCCACCTCCTCCAAGAACACAGCCAGGCACTCATCCAAAAACTGGGGTTCCAAGTGCCCACCTGATCCACCCTCCCACTTGACATCTCCAGCCGCAGTTGAGGCCATGGCTTTGGTCTCCAGCATGTGGACTATATGTTCATCACTGGCAGCCCTCAAGGAGCTGCCTGGGCTGTTTTTAAACTGCCCACTGGGTCGCCATTGGACCTGGCATCCAACAGGCCCCTGCCCCCACCTGGCCCTTCCCGACCATTGGGAAGACGCGTTTAACGCTGGGCGAGCCCTACTTGGCCAGCCAACGTGAAACTGCGGGGAGTGGGCCGATTGTGGGCGGGGCCTGTTTCGCGACCGGTCCCGGGCCCATCAATCACGTGTGCCCACACAGGGTAAAATCCAGCTAATAGACCGGAAAAATCAAATGGGCAAAGGTAGCGTAGACGAGGAGTTTATAGAATGTTTTCGGGATGGTTTTTTAGAACAGCACGTTCTGGAGCCAACCAGAGAGCAGTCTACACTCGACCTGGGAATAGTTCTGAAGAAAGGTCGTACGGACTTGAAACGTTTACTCTGTTTCTCTCTCCACAGATGCTGCCAGACCTGCTGAGTTTTTCCAGCATTTTCTGCTTTTGTTATACCAGACTTGGTATTGTGCAACGAAATAGGATTGATTGATGACCTCCTAGTGAAGGCACTCCTAGGTATCAGCGACCATAATATGATTGAATTTTACATTTATTTTGAGGGAGAGATGAGTGTGTCCAAGACTAGTATTTTAAAGTTAAATAAGGGCATGAAAGCAGAACTAGCTAAAGTGATAAAAACAAAAAGCTAAAAGCTACTGCGGATACTGGAAATCCAAAACAAAAACAGAATTACCTGGAAAAACTCAGCAGGTCTGGCAGCATCGGCGGAGAAGAAATCAGTTAACATTTCGAGCCTTCATGGCCCTTCGGCAGAACTGAAGCATAGTTAGGAGAGGGGTGAAATATAAACTGGTGGGGGGGGCGGGGGGGGGAGAGAGAAGTTGAGGGTGTGGTGATTGTGGAGATAAGCAGTGATAGGAGCAGATAATCAAAAGATGTCACAGACAAAAGGATCAAAGAGGTGTTGAAGGTGGTGATATTTGTCTAAGAAAAGTGCTAATTAAGAATGGAAGACAGGATATTCAAAGTACAGCTCTAGTGGGGGTGGGGTGGAAAAGACTAACAAGGTTTTAGTTTTAGATTTAAAAATAATGGAAATAGGTGGGGAAAGAAGAATCTATATAAATTATTGAAAAAAATGGTGGGGGGGGAGGAGAAACGGGGTGGGGATGGGGGGAGGGGGAGTTTAAGATCTAAAGTTGTTGAATTCAATATTCAGTCCGGAAGGCTGTAAAGTGCCTAGTCGGAAGATGAGGTGCTGTTCCTCCAGTTTGCGTTGGGCTTCACTGGAACAATGCAGCAAGCCAAGGACAGACATGTGGGCAAGAGAACAGGGTGGAGTGTTAAAATGGCAAGCGACAGGGAGGTTTGGGTCTTTCTTGCGGACAGACCGCAGGTATTCTGCAAAACGGTCGCCCAGTTTGCGTTTGGTCTCTCCAATGTAGAGGAGACCGCATTGGGAGCAACGAATGCAGTAGACTAAGTTAGGGGAAATGCAAGTGAAATGCTGCTTCACTTGAAAGGAGTGTTTGGGCCCTTGGACGGTGAGGAGAGAGGAAGTGAAGGGGCAGGTGTTGCATCTTCTGCGTGGGCATGGGGAGGTGCCATAGGTGGGGGTTGAGGAGTAGGGGGTGATGGAGGAGTGGACCAGGGTGTCCCGGAGGGAACAATCCCTACGAAATGCCGTCAGGGGGGGTGAAGGGAAGATGTGTTTGGTGGTGGCATCATGCTGGAGTTGGCGGAAATGGCGGAGGATGATCCTTTGAATGCGGAGGCTGGTGGGGTGATAAATGAGGACAAGGGGGACCCTATCATGTTTCTGGGAAGGAGGAGAAGGCGTGAGGGAGGATGCGCGGGATATGGGCCAGACACGGTTGAGGGCCCTGTCAACGACCGTGGATGGAAAACCTCGGTTAAGGAAGAAGGAGGACATGTCAGAGGAGCTGTTTTTGAAGGTAGCGTCATCAGAACAGATGCGACGGAGGCGAAGGAACTGAGAGAATGGGATGGAGTCTTTACAGGAAGCGGGGTGTAAGGAGCTGTAGTCGAGGTAGCTGTGGGAGTCGGTAGGCTTGTAATGGATATTGGTGGACAGTCTATCATCAGAAATTGAGACAGAGAGGTCAAGGAAGGGAAGAGAAGTGTCAGAGATGGACCATGTGAAAATGATGGAGGGGTGGAGATTGGAAGCAAAATTAATAAATTTTTCCAGGTCCTGACGAGAGCATGAAGCAGCACCGAAGTAATCATCGATGTACCGGAGAAAGAGTTGTGGGAGGGGGCCGGAGTAGGACTGGAACAAGGAATGTTCCACATACCCCATAAAGAGACAGGCATAGCTGGGGCCCATGCGGGTACCCATAGCCACACCTTTTATTTGGAGGAAGTGAGAGGAGTTAAAGGAGAAATTGTTCAGTGTGAGAACAAGTTCAGCCAGATGGAGGAGAGTAGTGGTGGATGGGGATTGTTGGGGCCTCTGTTCAAGGAAGAAGCTAAGGGCCCTCAGACCATCCTGGTGGGGGATGGAGGTGTAGAGGGATTGGACATCCATGGTGAAGAGGAAGCGGTTGGGGCCAGGGAACTGGAAATTGTTGATGTGACGTAAGGTGTCAGAGGAATCACGGATGTAGGTGGGAAGGGACTGGACAAGGGGAGAGAGAAGAGAGTCAAGATAACGAGAAATTAGTTCTGTGGGGCAGGAACAGGCTGACACGATCGGTCTGCCGGGACAGTTCTGTTTGTGGATTTTGGGTAGGAGGTAGAAGCGGGCCGTCCGAGGTTGGGCGACTATCAAGTTGGAAGCTGTGGGAGGAAGATCTCCAGAGGAGATGAGGTCAGTGACAGTCCTGGAAACAATGGCTTGATGTTCTGTGGTGGGGTCATGGTCCAGGGAGAGGTAGGAGGAAGTGTCTGCGAGTTGACGCTCAGCCTCCGCGAGGTAAAGGTCAATGCGCCAGACAACAACAGTACCACCCTTGTCAGCGGGTTTGATGACAATGTTGGGGTTGGACCTGAGAGAACGGAGTGCAGTGAGTTCAGAGAGAGACAGATTAGAATGGGTGAGAGGAGCAGAGAAATTGAGACGGCTAATGTCACGCCGACAGTTCTCAATGAAAAGATCAAGAGAAGGTAAGAATCCAGAGGGAGGGGTCCAAGTGGAGGGAGAATATTGGAGGTGGGTAAAAGGATCCGTTGAACGGGGAGAGGACTCCTGCCCAAAGAAGTGAGCACGGAGACGAAGACGGCGGAAGAAGAGTTCAGCATCATGCCGAGCCCGAAATTCATTGAGATGAGGGCATAAGGGTATGAAACTAAGTCCTTTGCTGAGCACTGAACGTTCAGCATCGGAGAGGGGAAGGTCAGGGGGTATAGTGAATACGCGGCTGGGGCTGGGATTGGAAGATGGGGTGGGGACGGAGGGACAAGCAGGGGTGGAGGGTCCCAGATGGGTGTTGGTGTCGATGAGTTGTTGGAGCTTGCGTTCCTTAGCACTTGAGTGAAAGAGAAAAAGTTTCTTGTTGAGGCGACGGATGAGGCGAAGAATAAAATGAAACTGGGGTCACGCGCAGCTTTGAATAAGGGTGCGGCGGTGCTGCTAGAGGGAGAGGTCGAGTGTGTTCATATGGCGGCGCATGGCACTGAGTGTGGATCTCAGAATGCGATGGGAACAGCAGTCCGAGAAACGTTTTATGTCCCGGAGATACCTGTAATCCTGGGTGGGTTCGAAACAAGAGGGATGGAATTTCAGTTGAAATCCACGTGGGGTGAGTCGGAGACGGAGACAGTCACTGAGAAAGGAGATATGGCTGTGAAAGCGGATTTTAGTAAACACCTTGTCAAACACCAGGAGAGAAATGGAAAGCAATGAAGGTGAGCAGGGCAGAAGAGACAGGCGGAAATCCTGTCGGAGAACAGAACCGTACTTCTTCAGAGAGGGCATTTCTTGAAGAGAGGTGGCAGTCAATCAAACACAAAGATAAAAACAAAAAGCTAAAAGCTACTGCGGATGCAGATACTACTAGCTAAAGTGAACTGGCAAATGATGTTAAGGGATAGGTCAACAGAGGTTCGGTGGCCGACATTTAAAGGGATACTTCAGAATACACAGAATATATACATTCCAATAAGAAATAAAGATTTCAAGGGTAGGTCACACCGTCCATGGTTAACTAAAAAAGTTAAAGACAGTATTGCACTTAAAGAAAAAACGTATAATTACACAAAGGCGGGTGGCAGGTCAGAAGATTGGAAAGAATATAAAGAACAGCAAAGAATGACAAGATGATTAATAAGGAGGGAAAAATTAGAGTATATCAGAAAGCTAGCCAGTAATATAAAGATGGATAGTAAGAGTTGCTATAGATATTTAAATCAGAAAAGAGCTAACAAGTCAGTGTTGGTCCTATAAAGAGTGCCACTGGGGAATTGATAATGGAAAGTTGAGAGATGGTGGATGAATTAAACAGGTATTTTGCTCCAGTCTTCACTATAGAGGACACAACGAACGTCCCGGAAATAGCTGGAAATCAGGAAATGGAAGGGAGGGAGGAACCCGGGGAAATTACAATCACCAGGGGAGTGGTATTGAGCAAATCATTGGGGCTGTGGGCTAACAAATCCCCAGGTCTGGATGGACTTCACCCTCAGGTCTTGAAAGAAGTGGCTAATGAGATAATTGACAAATTGGTTTTAATTTTCCAAAATTCCCTAAATTCGGGGAAGGTTCCATTAGATTGGAAAATAGCAAATATAATTCCTTTATTCAAAAAGGGAGGGAGACAGGAAATCTGAAACTATAGGTCAGTTAGCCTAACATCTGTCATAAAGAAAATGTTAGAAGCTATTATTAAAGATGTTATAACAGGGCACTTAGAAAAATTCAAGGCAATCAGGCAGAGTCAACATGGTTTTATCAATGTAAATGGGAAATCATGTTTAACTAATTTATTGGAGTTCTTTGAAGGAGTCACATGTGCTGTGGATAAAGGGGAACTGGTGGATGTATTGTACTTAGATTTCCAGAAGGCTTTTGATAAGGTGCCACATCAAAGGTTATTGCAGAAAATAAAAGCTCATGATGTTGGGGGTAACATATTGGCATGGATAGAAGATTTGCTGGCTAACAGGAAGCAGAGAGTTGGCATAAATGGGTCTTTTTCTGGTTGGCAGGATGTGACGAGTGGTGTGCCACAGAGATCAGCGCTGGGGCCTCAACTTTTTACAATTTATAAAAATGACTTGGATGAAGGAACTAAAGGAATGGGGCCTGAATTTGCTAACAATACAAAGGTAGATGGGAAAATAAATTGTGAAAAGGGCATAAGGAAGCTACAAAGGGATATAAATAGGTTAAGTAAATGGGCAAAGATCTGGCAAATGGAGTGTAATGTGGGCAAATGTGAACTCATTCATTTTTGCGGGAAGAATAAAAAAGAAGCTTATTATCTAAATGGTGAGAGATTGCAGAGCTCTGAGATTCAGAGGGATCTGGGTGTCCTAGTGCATGAATCACAAAAGGTTAGTATGCAGGTGTAACACGCAATTAGGAAAGTTAATAGAATGTTATCATTTATTGTGAGGGGAATTCAATACAAAAGTAAGGAGATTATCCTTCAGTTGTACAGGGCATTGGTGAGACCACATCTAGAGTATTGTGTACACCGCTGGTCTTCTTATTTAAAATAAGATATAAATGTGTTAGAAGCAGTTCAGGCTAATACTAGGAATGGGTGGGTTGTCTTATGAGGAAAGGCTGAACAGGTTAGACTTGTATCCACTGGAGTTTAGAAGAGTAAGATGCGACTTAATTGAAACCTTTAAGATCCTGAGGGGCCTTGACAGGGTGGATGTGGGGAGGCTTGTGGGAGAATCTAGAATTAGGGGTCACCATTTAAAAATAAGGGGTCGCTCATTTAAGACAGAGTTGAGGAGATTTTTTTTTTCCCTCAGAGGGCTGTGAGTTTTTGGAACTCTGTTCCTCAAAAGGTGGTGGAAGCAGAGCCTTTGAATATTTTAAAGCAGAGCGAGATAGATTCTTGATAAACAAAGGGTTGAAAGATTATTTGGTTTGGCAGGAATGTGGGGTTGGGGTTAGATTCAGATCAGCCATGATCTTATTGAATGGCAGAGCAGGCTCGAGGGGCTGAGTGGCCTTCTCCTGCTCCAAATTCGTATGTTGGTATGAATGGAAGAACTCTGATTTTTAATAAGGGGAAGCATTATCACTCGAGTGATTTTCAGTAAGAGTAATGCAAGCTTACAAAGGTCTTACATTTCGTGAGGTATATATCTTGCTGATCTGGCCTGAACTACCCAACTGAGCTGTGAGACACGACTAAAATTAGCGTGTGCCCTTTGTAGCACAGAGAGAACTAAGAGGATAAGATTAATAATAACAACAGCCTTAGCAATGGATCTTAAGTCAGTTTTAATACATAAACAGTGTTAAATGCAGTGCAGAAAAATGTCAAATTTGTCTGAAATCCATCAGGATTCTGAGCAGCCATTCTTCAACATGCCTTTGTTTATTTCTTTCTTAACTCCCTGTTATCCTCCCTTTCCTTACCCCACTGACCAGCTTCTCACATGAAAGTTGTATTGGGTTTCTTTTTGTTTGCTCCAGTTAATGTTTTAGTAAACAAGTTCATGGAATATTTAAATAAGGTGAGTTCAGAAAGCTGAGTTTCACAAATGTTGGGCAGTTTGATAACATTTTGGGGTGAAAGCCACATCATTGGCAGCACAAAATGGGCAGTGGAATGTCTGTTTTGGATCGTGCGTTTCACAACAGAACATCAGCAACGTGCACCAAAGGAGCTGCACTTCACTCAGGACTTCGAGGCTCGTTTGCCCACCTTGCTTCAGGCAGAGCTTATGCTCATCAGCGCCAGGCTCCACAGGCAGCACCACATCACTGTTAGGGGGGCTCACAGGCAGGTTTCTACTTATGAGACCAGCCGTGAGGTACGGGAGGCTTTTCAATGGCTGCAGGGTGAGGGCTGTACTGGGGAAGGGGGGTATCCCAGGGTGTGTGTGGGGGCCACATGTTGATCTTGCAAGTGGCCTCAAGATGGTGAGGGCTGAGGAGGCAGCCTCCAGAGGAGATGTGAGGGTGTGTGTGAGAGAGTGAGTGGTGATGTCCCTTGTACTGGCAGTGAGTGAGATGTCAGTGAGCGTGTGATGGGCTTGTGAGTGGGTGAGTTTAGAGCGATGACAATAATTAGGTGTTTGCCAGAGGCTTGATGCTGTCTGTAGTCCAAATGCCAAAAGTCACATGATTAGCGGCAGCCATCTTTACAGCTTGTTTGTGTTCAATTTTTCAAAGTATTGACTAAAAGTTCATAATACGACATGCCTATACAGGCCATGACAAGTGAATCAGCAATTATTTCAGATTTCCAGCGTCTACAGTATTTTGCTTTTGTGAGGGTGGGCTGCATTTTAGTGGGGTTGGAGGGGATGAGGTGAGGGCATCCTGCCCCCTGGAAGGAAGGTCGACCAGAAGCTGATGGGCCCAGAAGAAGCCCAGCCCAAAGCCATAATGTGCTGCAAGGGGGCTACAGTGGTTGAGAGTGAGACTCCCGGCCTTTGGCGGGAGAATGTCCCAATGGTCAGGAGCTCCGGCAGTCCCAGCAGCACCAGACTCAGTGGTGGGCCACTGCCAGGACTGCAAGAAAAAGCAGGATGAAGACCTCCCAGAAAAGTAAGCCCCAGGGTTTTAGGGAGGGGAGGGATCCTGAAGCTCAGGGAGAGGGGAAAGCAGGGTGGGGTGGGTGGGGTGGCGAGGGTGGTTTGGCAGCACAGAAGGAAGCAAAGAGGGACCCCCCTTCCCTCCCCCCTTTTTCCCCGCCTGCTCGCCCACACTAACCATATTATGGAGTTGGCAGCGTTCAGGCTTGCCTTAAATTATTTATTTATATATGGTGGACAGGCTGCCTATCTTGGTGCCTGTCTACCTAGCATATTATGTGAATAGCACGGGGGTGGGTGGGAAAGTGGTGGGCTATCCACCCGACCTATTTTACATACCCTCCTACTGAAAACACACCCATCAGGGGCATGTAGATTCCAGGCCAGTGAATCAGCAACTTTCTTTACAATCTGCTTAATTCTCTATTCTAATGGAAACTGAATTGAACACAGCACAGCTGGGTTAGGTTGCCATCTTGTGTAACTGCTGAAGTCAAATTTCACCCCCTTTAACTTTTATTGTTTTATTGTTTATTCCGCTCTTTTCAAGAATCCCTTTGTCACTCATTTATCCATAGCTGAGACAGTGAATAAATCAAGCTGCTATTTTGCAAATTCCTGTGAATAGACAGAAGCTAATAAGGATGCTTTATCCCTCCCTATTTATACTCTCTGTCTGACATGTCACCTCCATGCTGCACCTCACCCCACTCACCAGCTCGACACCAACTCCCTTTCACTGCACCTTTCTCAAAATTCTTACCTACACCCTGACTTAGCTCCCACCTCATTCCCACTTCATCGTTAGTCCATACTCCAACCCCAATTTAATCAACGCCCATTTCAATCCTCTCAGTAATCCCGCCCATTCCTATCCATTGTCAGCTACCATCCTTCTTAAAAATCTAATATTGTTTGTAATTAACCTTTAACATTTAACTGAAAGTACTGTTTAAATTCTAAATCTCATCTAGGGGCCTAATCAGGAGGCAGAAGCTATCCACTGGGGAGCAGCTGTGGTTAGTTAATTAAGGAAATTAGCTTGAACTGTTTTATCTTTTCCTGGGGCTTAGCTGACCTCTTTTCTTTGAACATATAAATACAGATATCTCTGTGAGACCTAGCAATGGAGTGCAACTTCAACCGAGTCTTGGAAGTTGGGTGAAGAGGGTGAGGAGGGGCTCCTTTGCTTTTTCTAACTTGCTCACCCTGTAGGAATTTGTTCTTACTCTACGACAGGGGAAGAAGCGAGAAACTTGGTGAGTATCTGGTGAGCAGTTAAGGTCTATTCTATTCCTAAAGTTTAAAATAGTACAGGAACTTGGGGCAAGGTGAACAAAATACATAAAAGGAAAATAATTAATTGAATAAAATAATTAAGTAGATAATTAAAACACATTAAGGATGGCAGGACAAGTGATGTGTTCTAGCTGCAGTATGTGGGAGCTCCTTGATGCCAGTGTGACCCAGGGCAAGCACGTCTTCAGTTAATGTTTGTGGCTCAGGGAGCTTTGGCTCAGAGTCATTGAGCTGGAGGCTGAGCTGCAGACACTGTGACGCATGGAGGGTGGGGGGTGTGCGTTGAAAGTTACCTGGGTGTGTCACGGGGGGTGTGACTGCAGCTGAGGCAGGCAAGAGGACCCAGATGGCAGGAGCCACAGCCTTTGAAATGGTCCAGTAGGCTTGAGGTTCTTTCAGCTTGTTCAGTTGAGAGTGGGGGGGGCTGCAAAGTGGACGAGTGAAATGACCATGGCTCCATGGTACAGGAAGCCATTCAAGTGGGGTTAGCAGAAAGGAATATAGTAGTTGTAAGGGACAGTATAGTGAGGGGGATTGACACTGTTCTCTGCAGCAAAGAGCGAGAGTCCAGACGGCTGTGTTGTCTACCTGGTGCCAGGGTTCAGGACATCTGCTCAGGGCTGGAGAGGAACTTGCAGTGGGAGGGGGAGGACCCAGTTGTCGTGGTCCATGCAGGCACCAATAGCATAGGCATGATGAGGAAGGAAGTCCTGCCTAGTCGGTATGAGGAGCTAGGTACCAAATTAAGAAGCAGAACTTCAAAGGTAATAATCTCTGAGCCATGTGCAATTTGGCATAGGGCAAATAAGATTAGAGAAATGAATGCTTGGCTCAGAGACTGGCGTGGGATAAGTGGGTTCCGGTTTGTGGAGCACTGGCACCAGTACTGGGAAAAGTGGGGCCTGGACCGTTGGGATGGTCTACACCTGAACCGTACTGGGGCTGGTATCCTCGTGAGCCACATAATGAAGGGAGTAGAAAGGGTTTTATACTAAGTAGTAGGCGCAAGGGATCAAATTTGTGGAGATGTGGTAAATGGAAGAGTAGAGACAAGGGAAGGGAGGAAGTTATTAATGTGGAAAATAATAAACAGAACGTGACAGGAAGGCAAAGAAAGTAAATCAGCAGTTAAGGCTGGAGTTTACAAAAATAATAGAAGGACAAAACTAAAGGCTCCGTATTTGAATGCACGTAGCATTTGAAACAAAACAGATGAACTGATAGTGGAAGTAGAAATAAATAAGTATGACCTGATAGCCATTCTAGAGACATGGATGCAGGATGACTTGGATTGGGACCTCAATGTTGAAGTGTACATGACACTTAGGAAGGACAGGAAGCTAGGAAAAGGTGGGTTTTCTTTGGGGGGTGGGGGCGGGGTCAGCATGGATGCGGTGGCTCTGTTAATTAATGATGGTATTAACACAATAGAGGGGTTGACCTAAGTTCTGGAAACCAGAATGTAGAAGCGGCTTGGGTAGATATGAGAAATGAAAAAGACAAGAAGTTGCTTGTGGGAGTGGTGTACAGGCTCCCTAGCTGAAACTACATGGCAGGACAGAATATAAAGATAGAGATAACGAGAGCTTGTCAGAAAGATATGGCAATAATCATGGGGGATTTTAATCTACATATAAACTGGAAAAATCAGATGGGCAAACGTAGGCTAGATGAGGAGTGCATAGAGTGTTTACGGGCTAGTTTCTTAGAGCAGCACATTCTGGAGCCAACGACTAGACCTGGGATTGAGCAATGAAATCGGATTAATCAATGTCCTCAGAGAGAAGGTGTCCCTAGGTAGCAACAATCGTAATATGATTGAATTTTACATTCGGTTTGAGCAGGAGAAGAGCATATCCAAGACTAGTATTTGAAAGTTAAATAAGGGCAATGATAAGGGTATGAAAGCAGAGCTGGCTAAAGTGAACTTGCAAATGAGGTTAAGGGATAGGTCAATGGAGATGCAGTGGTAGATATTTAAGGGGATATTTCAGAATACACAGAGTAGATACATTCCAACAAGAAAGAAAAATTCCAAGGGGAGGATCCACCATCCCTGGTGAACTAAAAAAGTTAAAGATAGTATCAAACAGAAAGAAAAAGCATGTAATTATGCAAAGCTGGGTGGCAGGTCAGAAGATTGGACAGAATATAAAAAACATCAAAGACTGACTAAAAAAATTAATGGGGGAACAATCATAGTACAAGAGAAAGCTAGCTAGAAATATAAAACCAGGTAGTAAGAGTTTCTATAGATATTTAAAAAAGAAAAGTGTTAACATAGTGAGTATTGGTCCTATAGAAAATGAGTCTGGGGAATTAATAATGGAAAATAAGGAGATAGCAGGTGGATTGAACAGGTATTTTGTAATGGTCTTCACTATACAGGATACAAGTAACATCCCAGAAATAGCTGTAAATCAAAACTGGAAGGGCAGGACTAACTCAAGAAAATTACAATCACAGGGAAGTGGTACATACGAACATATGAACTTGGAGCAGGAGTAGGCCACTCGGCCCCTCGAGCCTGTTCCAACATTCAATAAGATCATGGCTGATCTGAATGTAACCTCAGCCCCACATTCCTGACTACCCCCGATAACCTTTCACCCCCTTGCTTATCAAGAATCTATCTAGCTCTGCCTTAAAATAATATTGAAAAAATATCCAAAGACTCTGCTTCCACTGTCTTCTGAGGAAGAGAGTTCCAGAGACTCACTATCCTCTGAGAGAAAAAAATCTCCTCATCTCTGTCTTAATGAACAGCCCTTTTTTTAAAAGTGACCCCTATTTCTAGATTCTCCCACAAGAGGAAACATCCTCTCCACATCCACCCTGTCAAGACCGGTCAGGATCTTAAAGGTTTCAAGTCACCTGTTACTCTTCTAAATTCCAGTGGATACAAGCCTAACCTGTCCAGCTTTTCCTCATAAGACAACCTGCCCATTCCTGGTATTAGTCTGGTAAACCTTCTCTGAACTGCTTCTAATGCATTTACATCAGCATGGTTTTGTTAAGGGGAGGTCATGTTTGACCAATTTGATTGAATTTTTCGAAGAGGTGACCAGGTGTGTAGATGAAGGCAATGCATTTGACATAGTCTACTTGGACCTCAGCAAGGCTTTTGATAAGGTCCCGCATGGGAGATTGATAACGAAGGTAAGAGCCCATGGGATCCAAGGCAATTTGACAATTAGGATCCAGAATTGGCTGAGTGACAGGAAGCAGAGGCTGATGGTCAAGGGGTGTTTTTGTGACTGGCTGCCTGTGTCCAGTGAGGTTCCACAGGGATCGGTGTTGGGTCCCTTGCTGTTTGTGGTATATATAAACGATTTTGACTTGAATGTAAGAGGGCTGATCAGTAAGTTCGCAGATGACACGAAAATTGGTGGGGTGGTAAATAGTGAGGAGGATAGCCTTAGATTACAGGAGGATATAGACGGGCTGGTCAGATGGGCTGATCAGTGGCAAATGGAATTTAATCCGGATAAGTGTGAGGTGATGCACTTGGGCAGGACAAACAAGGCATGGGAATACATGATGAATTGTAGGACCCTGGGAAGTACCGAGGATCAGAGGGACATTGGTGTGCATGTCCACCGGTCCCTTAAGGTAGCAGGACAGGTAGATAAGGTGGTTAAGAAGGCATATGGGATATTTGCCTTTATTAGCCGAGGCATAGAATATAAGAGCAGGGAGCTTATGCTGGAACTGTATAAAACGCTGGTTAGGCCGCAGTTAGAGTATTGTGTGCAGTTCTGGAATCCGCATTATAGGAAGGATGTGATTGCACTAGAGAGAGTGCAGAGGAGATTTACCAAGATGTTGCCTGGGCTGGAGAGTTTTAGTTAAGAGGAGAGATTGGATAGACTGGGGTAATTTTCCCTGGAGCAGTGGAGATTGGTGGGGGACATGCTTAAGGTGTATAAAATTATGAGGGGCATAGATAGGATTGACAAGAAGGAACTTTTCCACTTGGTGGAGAGATCAATAACCAGAGGGCATAGATTTAAGGTAAGGGGCAGGAGGTTTAGAGGGGATGTGAGGAAGAATTTTTTCACCCAGAGGGTGGTGGGAATCTGGAACTCACTGCCTGAAAGGGTGGTAGAGGCAGAAACCCTCATAACATTTAAGAAGTATTTGGATGTGCACTTGTGATGCCATGGCACACAAGGCTATGGGCCTAGTGCTGGCAAATGGGATTAGAATAGTAAGGTACTTGTTTGACCGGCGCAGACTCGATGGGCCGAAGGGCCTTTTTCTGTGCTGTAGACCTCTGCGACTATGACTATCTTTCTTTAAATAAGGAGACCAATACACAATACTCCAGATGTGGTCTCACCAATGCCCTGTACAACTGAAGCATAATCTCCCTACTTTGTATTCAAATCCCCTCACAATAAATGATAACATTCTATTAGTTTTCCTAATTACCTGGTGTACCTGCATTCCAACCTTTTGTGATTCATGCACTAGGACACCCAGATCCCTCTGAATCTCAGAGCTCTGTAATCGCTCACCATTTAGATAATAAGCTTCTTTTTTATTCTTCCTGCAAAAATGAACAATTTCACATTTGCCCACATTACACTCCATTTGCCAGATCTTTGCCCATTCACTTAACCTGTCTGTCACTTTGTAGTCTCCTTACGTCCTCTTGACAATTTATTTTCCTATCTATCTTTGTGATGTCAGCAAATTTAGGCCCCATTCCTTTGGTTCCCTCATCCACGTCATTTTTATAAATTGTAAAAAGTTGAGGCCCCAGCACTGATCTCTGTGGCACACCACTCATCACATCCTGCCGACCAGAAAAAGACCCATTTATGCCAACTCTCTGCTTCCTGTTAGCCAGCAAATCTTCTATCTATGCCAACATGTTACCTCCGGGAGTGCTCAGCTCCCCCTGTGTGGGTAGGGGGGAGAGGCTGAGATGGAGCCTGCGCTGTCATGTGAAAGAGTGCAGAATTCTCCCTGAGGCTCAGCGCTGCCTCAGGGAGATTAGTTTGATTATGAAGATTTCAAATAAAGAAAAAAAAAATCAGTCATGTCCCCTCATGTGACAGTGTAACAGGAGCTGGGACATATCAATGAATTTTAATGCACATTTTAATTCAATTTTTAAACATTTCATGAAACCCCATCCCGCCCGTGGATGTGGTTTCATGATAAATGCGAAGGCCGCCTGGGCTCTTCGCCCCCCTGCCAAGCTTAAGAGTTAGACGGGCAGCCCAGACAATCAGCTTAATTAGATTATTAACGGCCTTAACAGGCCTTTCACAGTTCGGCAGGCGCGCAGCCGACTCTGGTGTGTACCTGCCAAACTGAGGATCTGAATGACGCACGGTGACGTCGGCACACACGCCTGACATCACCACACATCATTTTACACGTCGGCAAGCGGGTCCCACCCCCGCTCACCAACCAGAGGATTCAGGCCTATATGCTTTTTCTTTAAGTTTGATACTGTCTTTAACTTTTTCAGTTAACCACAGATAGTGGGTCCTCCCCTTGGATTTTTTCTTTCTCATTGGAACGTATATATTCAGTGTATTCTGAAATATCCCTTTAATTGTCTGCCATTGAACGTCTATTGACCTGTCCCTTACATAGGCTTTGGGGAGTCAGGAGGTGAGTTACTCACCGCAGGACTCCTAGCCTCTGACCTGTTCTTGTAGCCACAGTATTTATATGGCTGGTCCAGTCCAGTTTCTAATCAATGGCAAGCCCCAGGATGTTGATGTTGGGGGATTCAGCGATGGTAATGCCAGTGAATGTCAAGAGGTGATGGTTAGATTGTCTCTTGTTGGAGATGGTCATTGCCTGACACTTGTGTGGCGCCAATGTTACTTGCCATTTGTCAGCCCAAGCCTGGATATTGTCCAGGTCTTGCTGCATTTGGACATGGACTGCGTCAGTATCTGAGGAGTCACGAATGGTGCTGAACATTGTGCAATCATCAGCGAACATCCCCACTTCTGACCTTAAGATGGAAGAAAGGTCATTGGTGAAGCAGCTGAAGATGGTCGGGCCTGGTCTTTGGAACTCCCTTCCTCAAAAGGCAGTGTAAGCAGGGCCTTTAAATATTTTTAAGGCAGAGTTAGATAGATTCTTGAGAAGCAATGGGGGGCCGGGGAGTGAAATATTGTGGGGGGTAGGCAGCAATGTGGGGCTAAGGTTACAATCAGATCAGCCATGGTCTTATTGAATGGTAGAGCAGGCTTGAGGGGCCGAGTGGCCTCCTCCTGCTCCCAGTTTATATGTTCATATCCACTGTGCATTCCTACCCTAATTACAATCAACCCCCATTCCACCTCACTCAGCACTCCTCAGCTCACATAGCTTATCCACCCCACTGCCTCCCAGCTGTTTCACCTTACCCCACTCATTGCTCCCTATCGATATTTGAACTTGCTGTGGGGGTACCATGGACATATGACTTGGTTCTGTAATGACAAGAGCTGTTGCACCACCTGCAGCATTGCTGCACCTTCCAGTAATGTTAGAAATGATTGTCAATCCCTGCTCAATAATCGCCTCACACTTCAAACTGGCTGCAGTGTCTTGTTGTGGTTGAGTGAACTCCTTAACTGCACAGACACAATCCACCTGAACTCTTCATTTCATTTCTTTCGAAGCTGTTTCATTGAATGGAACCTGATCACTAACGATGTTCAGATATTACTTTTTCCAAAATGTTATTTTTAAATTTTGTTTTAAATCTTTCCAATTCAGGATATCGTGCATGAAATGTACACGCTGTGAATCATCTGTGAGCATCACTGTTTCACTAATCACCACAAGAAGCTGTGCTCATTAGATGTTCCCATCTCGTCTACTACACAAGCTAAACAAACTGTAAATGAATTGGCGATTATTAGCGTTTTATATTTGTGAGCTCTGCACACATCAAAATATCTTGACAAACATAAGATTGTTGGTACTATTAGCTGCAGAATGTCTTGAGTAAACACATAGAAATAGCTTATGTGTGGGATATCAAGGCTCTGGAACACAATGGGTCCACAAAGGGTTACTTTCCGGCCTGTCAGAACAGCAATACACCCACATATAATTTGTCAAACAAAGAGTTCACAAGCTTGTTATCCTGAGCAAAGGATGTTCCGAGCTGATCATGCCGGGTAATCCGTTTGCAGGTAGCATAGGCGAACGTTACTCTTGGTTTCTGTCCTCTGGATCTGAACTCACATTGATACACATCACTGCTGCTGAGGATCTCTGTTCTTTACTGTCACACAATATACTCTGTGACAAACAAAACAAAAATGAAATAAAGGGAATGCAAATTTTTTCTTTCTAATGTGCTGTGAGGAAGCCGTCATCTTTCAATGTCCTACCTCAGAGCTATTATTCAGCATTGTAAAGGATGAAAGACAAGTTGAGTTTTATCGTGGGTGGACCACTCGCTCATTTGTTAAACAGCAAAAAAAAAAGGTTTGAACTGAACAAAAAGGGATAAAACTCTATTGCTCAGTGCATCATTTCTTTTAGATTTACTATATCATTTAACAGCTTCCAAAATACATTCAGTGCAGTCTTGCAGTAAATAGCCCAGGTGCTGTGGTGTAAATGTCTGTCTAATTTGTTTTGTTCCAATCAATGTCTAAAAATTGGATGGAGTACTTCAAACTATTTTTCGTCCTCATGGAGACAGTGTGCCTTCTCTTAGGTGTACTGGGAGGGGAGATAAGATATTACTGGTGTATTTATGCAACTGGGTCAGGCAATTCTCAGAATACATGCACAGCATAATGAATTTGATGCCCCATTTTTCATTTGCTAAATCCTTTAAAAGATCACACACAACCAAATGATTTTTAATTTAATAATACATGCCAATTTAATTTCCTCGTCTTGTTTTGCTGTGATTGTAACTGACATCAATAATCATCACAAATGCTTTTTTAAATTTTGTAGCCAGTTGATTTGCTTTTTAGCTATTCATTTTTATTCATTTAATTATCCAGTCTTCTGTGTACCTTACAGCTTCAACCTGTTGGTCTGGTCAGCCAGTTGATGTCCATCTGTTGCAAAATTAATAGGCATCAGCTGCCCATTCGTTTTAAAAGACTGGGAGGGAAACCTGAATGATATCCTTTCTTTAAGGATGATCAGGGTCACACTGGCTATATATATATATGTAAAAAGGAAGGAGGAAGTGTACACTGCACATGTTAAAGATTAGCTTTTGAGTAGCTTAACCAGAGAGAATTTTTGTTTGGAGAAAGTGCACAAAATAGTACATTCTTGGAGCCAGTATCACATCCTCAGGGGGTAAATGTCATGTTTAAATCAATGATCCTTTTAATTTACATATATCTCGAGTTTTTGATAATAATCAACCTTGGTGTTCTAATTTAGGATTCACCCGTCAATGAGGCAACAGTGCTAAATTCAGTGCTTTATACACTTTCTCAAAATTCAGCTAAAAGGAGAGTGAGAACTACTATTAAATATAGAACTGAGTTTCCTGGACTCTTTGGACTGGATGGTTGGTGCTGAAAGGTTGACTGTGGTCCTCTAGCTGTAGTTTGGACATCTCTGGCCCATGGTGTGCTTATAGAGGCAGGTAATGTGAAAAAGTGCAGTGCTGTTATGGTAATTAAGCCAATATTGTATATTACCAAGGATTCTTACAGAATAATGTAGCTTGACATTGCACCACATTATATTTGTACACTGCTTGCTTTATAACAATTAGCTGTGGCACAATGTGATCATCTCCATGTGCTGAGAAGGGTACTTTTCAAATACCTTGTCTAATGCTGTTACAGTGGTGATTGCAGCTCTGTGAAATGCAATTACCTGTTTTGTACATAATACAGGGGAATGTCTGAAATTCCTTTTTCTCATCTAACCTTGGTAACTTGGCCTCAATGGAGAATAAATGAGAAATAATTTAAAATGCACATAACTAACACCAGAGCCTTACACATGCTTCATTGGCACAGTCTGTTCATTTTTTGGGAGTGGGTAAGCTTCTTTTAAGTTTCTTTTATTGCACCAGATTACTGCAGTTTGTTTCGATGTGGTTCAGTCTTGCAGCAGACACAGCTTAGAGGGAAAAAGTAGCTGGCGCCTGATGTGAATGATACTTGCCGTTAAGGTCAGACTTGATAACCTTTAAGACCAGGTGCTTTAAAAACCTATAGGAAGAATGTCACAGACATTGGCTGTCAGTTTGCAATTCTCCACTTGGGTTTAGACCTTAGCCCAATCATCACAGGAAGGTGGTAAGCAGAGGTAGACAAGGGGGAAATGTCACTCATGACACACTCAAACACATATTTAGTGGCACATTGAAAAAGCATCATTGGCAGATTCTGTGTTACAGGACTCAATACATGCTCCTACCTACAGTAGTTATGATCCTGTCAGAGACCATTAAAGTTTAAGAAAAAAATCTGAACACCCCCAATTAACCAATAGAACAATGTCATAAGATTTCACATTTTTAAACAAAAACAAACTTTATTCTCTATCAAAACGAATTAAACAAAGCAAGCTCTAACAACTTAACACTATAGCTTATAAAGACTTATGTTATAAACTCAGTTCCACTTTATACTTGCCCTCCCAAGAGATCCCTCACCTTACAAAATCTTTTAGGCTCACTCACCAAAGATATGTTAGAGCTTTCCAAAGATTACTCTGATTTCTCTTCAGTATTCCAGATATCTGCCAAGGTACAACATTTCATGGGGTCTTTCCATTAGCTTTTGATTAGGCGATCGTTCAATTTCTTTACCAACCTCAGACTCTGGATTCCACAGCTCAGGCACGGGCCTCCCTGTGACTCCTGTTCAGTGACTTAAAACATCAGAAAACACCCTTGGTTTCCAATAGCCCGTTGCTATGGTTTCAAACTGCAACCAAGTTGATAACTTCCAGAACTCCAACTACAACAAGGTTAACTGCCTTTCACTGAGAGGATTACTATAGATTTCTCCATTTAGCTTCCAGCTAAACAAATCTATCGTCATTTCTTCCCCTTTCCAATTTTGTCTTATGCTAAATATCAGCTCCCAATCACAGGCTGTGTCATGGACGATAGATCGAACATTTACTCTGCTTCAGGTGTTGGTCTGGCTTTATCTGTCGACCTCCAAGAAGCTACAAGTACATAGGACCCAAAGCTGACACAGTCTCTTAGCTACAACACTGCCTGCTGTCTCTGCCCGAACTGAATTCACAAAGAAACTCAAAACAAAGAGTCTCACTGAGCTCCACCCATCTCCTTGGCGATGTGACACACATGGCCTGTCCCTAGGTAAAAATGTCCTTTTATTCCAAAGCTTTCCTTAATTCTGGGAAACCCGTGAATAACTTACATCTTTTATTGGAATAACTGCAGATATCATATCTCCAGTTCTTTAGCTAACTAAACCCACTTGCTGTTTATGCTCCTACATTTCTCGCTGTTAATGTCTTAAGTCAACATGGTCCTAACCTTTTAAGTGTAGTAAGCTCCAAGCCTGTTGGAATTGCACTCACTTTGGGTTGCTTATCAGTTTATTCAAGGTACCAGGTACCCCAAATTTCTGCAGTGAAAACTTTTATCCCAAGAATCAATATATGAATTAGGAGTGAGATATTTGCAACAAAATGGACTTTGGGTAACAGGGGAGAGTTTTTTTTTTAAATTACAAAACCCCTTGTACTTTTACATTGCAAGAGTAAGAGCAGAGATTGAGCTGCATGAGATTATGCTGCTCTTTCTTCTTTGCAAAAAGAAATTAAGTTGAAAAGTGCTGAATTATAAGAAATGTGATAATTTTACAAGAGACTTTAAATCGGAACTTGGCACCCATCACTAGATTTCATCTCTGGCTGCCTGAGCGATTGAATGTAATTGGAAAGTTTTGTAAAATCAGGTCATTTTGCTGTTTCAGTTTGGTGTTCATCTTCTGTTAAAAATGTAATTTAAAATGGTTACTTGTTTAAAGGTAATAATTAAATTATATTGAATTTTGGTATACAAAAATCCATGAAATTCAGAAAATTAGCAGTCAAACAACTTTTCAGATGGTTTTGGATAAACTAGGTTGCGTTTAATTGTAAGCATTATTGAGTAATTTCTTAAACGCGTGTAAGAACACCATGAAATATCTAACAGCAAAATGGGAGCATTTGCCATTGACTTTGAAGAAAGCTACGCACAAAGGTTTAACAATCTGTGGATTTCACCTTTCTCAGCAATATTTTGAATCCGGCAACAAAGGGATTTGCCAGGCGACCACTTATAGTGATGTTATACAGCAAGGAATAGCCAATCACGTTTACAAACTCTCACATAACAGCAAATCAGGAAATGAAAAGCATTTATTATCCTTCACTTTTTAATATAATTTTACAAAGAGTGAAAGAAAGATTGGGCCATAGTCACTGGATTCAGGTAGAAGCTGGAATCTCCTAAGCAAACTTGCAGAAAATTATTTTATCATTTTGAAGAAATTTGACACTTTATAAATGTAATTTTTTTATCTGGGCCAAAGAGATGGTTCAGTAATAAGTAGGAACTTAGGGCACTTTTGAAAACCTAGTTACGCCTCCTTCAAAAAAGTGCAATTTTTTCAAGTGTTTTTACAGTGAGTATAACAACATCAACATGAGAGTTCTCAGCTATTCAATCATTTCAAATTGATTACATTCTTCACAGCACAGCCATTGGAGAAGCACAGAATCACTGACAGCAACTTCTGGATTTCCGTGTCCAACTGCACACACACAGACTCCAGACGTTGCTGTTAGTTTCAGAGGAGTAATGACAAATGTTCACACTTTTAAAAAATTCATTCATAGGATGTGGGCATCGATAGTTGGGCCAGCATTTATTGTCCATCCCTAATTGCCCTTGAGAAGGTGGTGGTGAGCTGCCTTCTTGAACCGCTGCAGTCCATATGGTGTAGGTACACCCACAGTGCTGTTAGGGAGGAGTTACAGGATTTTGACCCAGTGACAGTGAAGGAACGGCGATATATTTCCAAGTCAGGATGGTGAGTGACTTGGAGGGGAACTTGCAGGTGGTGGTGTTCTCATCTATCTGCTGTCCTCGTCCTTCTAGATGGCAGTGGTTGTGGGTTTGGAAGGTGCTGTCCAAGGAGCCTTGGTGAATTCCTGCATTGCATCTTGTAGATGGTACACACTGCTGCTACTGTGCAGCGGTGGTGGAGGGAGTGAATGCTTGTGGATGTGGTGCCAATTGAGCGGGCTGCTTTGTCTTGGATTCTCTCAAGCTTCTTGAGTGTTGTGGGAGCTGTACTTATCCAGGCGAGTGGGGAGTATTCCATCACACTCCTGACTTGTGCCTTGTAGATGGTGGACAGGCTCTGGCGAGTCAGGAGGTGAGTTACTCGCTGGAGGGTTCATAGCCTTTGACCTGTTCTTGTAGCCACAGTATTTATATGGCTGGTCCAGTTCAGTTTCTGGTCAATGTAACCCCCAGGATGTTGAAGTGGGGGATTCAGCGATGGTAATGCCATTGAATGTCAAGAGGCAATAGTTAGATTTTCTGTTGTTGGTGATAGTCATTACCTGGCACTTGTGAGGCATGAATGTTATTTGCCACTAGTCAGCCCAAGCCTGGAATTTGTCCAGGTCTTGCTGCAATTGGACTTGGGCTGCTTCAGAATCTGAGGAGTCGCAGGACATTGTGCAATCATCAGCGAACATCCCCACTTCTGACCTTATGATGGAAGGAAGGTCATTGATGAAGCAGCTGAAGATGGTTGGACCGAGGTCACTACCCTGAGGAACTCCTGCAGTGATGTCCTGGAGCTGAGATGACTGACCTCCAAAAACCTCAACCAATGTCTTTTGTGCTGGGTATGACTCCAACTAGCGGAGAGTTTTCCCCCTGATTCCCATTGACTCCAGTTTTGCTCGGGCTCCTTGATGCCACACTCAGTCAAATGTGGCCTTGGTGTTAAGGGCAGTCATTTCACCTCACCTCGGGAGTTCAGCTCTTTTGCCCATGTTTGAACCAAGGCTGTAATGAGGTCAGGAGCTGAGTGGCCCTGGCGGAACCCAAACTGGGCATCAGTGAGCAGGTTATTGCTAAACAAGTGCTGCTTGATAGCACTGTTGATGACTCCTTTCATCACTTTACTGGTGATCGAGAATAGACCGATGGGGCCTGTAGAAACACGCTCTGGGAGGCTTCTTAGTCAAACAAAAAGAATATTATTTACACGAGCGTTTCCGTGGCTGCTTGTATCCAGCCAGTCACTCATAATGCCATCATTTCCCAGGAAACCCCTTCCTAGAATTTATTCCCTGCACGAGCTACACATTGGTTGAACAAATCATGTGACTCTTACTCAGTTGAACTGACCTTAATGTGACAGACATCACAGGGCGGTAATTGGCCGGGTTGGATTTGTTCTGCTTTTTGTGTACAGGACATACCTGGGCAATTTTCCACATAGCCGTATAGATGCCAGTGTTGTAGCTGTACTAGAACAGCTTGGCTAGGGGCGCGGCAAGTTTTTCTGTACTATTGCCGGAATATTGTCAGGGCCCATAGCCTTTGCGGTATCCAGTGCCTTCAGCCGTTACTTGATATCACATGGAGTGAATCGAATTGGCTGAAGACTGGCATCTGTGATGCTGGGGACCTCTGGAGGAGGCCAAGATGGGTCACCCACTCGGCACTTCTGACTGAAGATTGTTACGAATGCTTCAGCCTTATCTTTTGCACTGATATTCTGGGCTCCCCCAGCATTAAGGACGTGGATATATGTGGAGGCTCCTCCTCCAGTGAGTTGTTTAATTGCCCACCACCATTCGCGGCTGGATGTGGCAGGAGCTCAGATGTGATCCATTGGTTGTGGGATCGCTTGGCTCTGTCTGTCGCTGTTTGGCATGCAAGTAGTATGAGGAGAGATTGGTCCAACTTATGAGGGGAGATTGGGCTGACTAGGCCCTGTATTCACTGGAGTTTAGAACAATGAGAGGAGAGATTGGGCTGACTAGGCCCTGTATTCACTGGAGTTTAGAACAATGAGAGGAGAGATTGGGCTGACTAGGCCCTGTATTCACTGGAGTTTAGAACAATGAGAGGGGAGATTGGGCTGACTAGGCCCTGTATTCACTGGAGTTTAGAACAATGAGAGGGGAGATTGGGCTGACTAGGCCCTGTATTCACTGGAGTTTAGAACAATGAGAGGAGAGATTGGGCTGACTAGGCCCTGTATTCACTGGAGTTTAGAACAATGAGAGGAGAGATTGGGCTGACTAGGCCCTGTATTCACTGGAGTTTAGAACAATGAGAGGGGAGATTGGGCTGACTAGGCCCTGTATTCACTGGAGTTTAGAACAATGAGAGGAGAGATTGGGCTGACTAGGCCCTGTATTCACTGGAGTTTAGAACAATGAGAGGGGAGATTGGGCTGACTAGGCCCTGTATTCACTGGAGTTTAGAACAATGAGAGGGGAGATTGGGCTGACTAGGTCTGTATTCACTGGAGTCTAGAACAATGAGTGGAGAGATTGGGCTGACTAGGCCCTGTATTCACTGGAGTTTAGAACAATGAGAGGGGAGATTGGGCTGACTAGGCCCTGTATTCACTGGAGTCTAGAACAATGAGTGGAGAGATTGGGCTGACTAGGTCTGTATTCACTGGAGTCTAGAACAATGAGTGGAGAGATTGGGCTGACTAGGCCCTGTATTCACTGGAGTTTAGAACAATGAGAGGGGAGATTGGGCTGACTAGGTCTGTATTCATTGGAGTTTAGAACAATGAGAGGGGAGATTGGGCTGACTAGGCCCTGTATTCACTGGAGTTTAGAACAATGAGAGGAGAGATTGGGCTGACTAGGCCCTGTATTCACTGGAGTCTAGAACAATGAGAGGGGAGATTGGGCTGACTAGGCCCTGTATTCACTGGAGTTTAGAACAATGAGAGGGGAGATTGGGCTGACTAGGCCCTGTATTCACTGGAGTTTAGAACAATGAGAGGGGATCTCATTGAAAGATATAAAATATAAAGACAGACTGGATGCAGGGATGATGTTTCCTCTGGCTGGGGGTCTAGAATAAGGGGTCACAGTCTCAGGATATGTGTAAGGCCATTTAGGACTGAGATGAGGAGAAACGTCTTCACTCAGAGGATGGTGAACCTATGGAATTCTCTACCACAGAGGCTGTGGAGGCCAAGTCACTGAATATATTTAAGAAGGAAATAGTTAGATTTCTGGACTCTAAAGGCATCAAGGGATGTGGAGAGACAGCGGGAGTATGGCTATCTCAAGAGGATCAGCCATGATCATATTGAATGGTGGAGCAGGCTCGAAGGGCCAAATTACCTACTCCTGCTCCTATGTTTCTAGTCTTGTGTAGCTTCATCAGGTTGACACCTCGTTTTTAGGTATGCCTGGTGCTGCTCCTGGCATGCCCTCCTGCACTCTTCATTTAACCAGAGTTGATCCCCTGGCTTGATGGTTATGGTAGAATTGGGAATATGCTGGGTCATGAGGTTACAGATTGTTGTTGAGTGCAATTCTGCTGCTGCTGATGGCCCACAGTGCCTCATGGATGCACAGTCTTGAGTTGGTGGATCTGTTTGAAATCTATCCCATTGAGCACGGTGGTAGTGCCACACAACACGATGGAGGGTATCCTCAATGTGAAGGTGGGACTTCGTCTCCACAACGACTGTGCAGTGGTCACTCCTACCAATACTGTCATGGACAGATGCATCTGCAGCAGGCAGGTTGGTGAGGGTGAGGTCAAGTATGTTTTCCCATCTTGTTGGTTCCCTCACCACCTGCTATATCCTTTTGGACTTGGCCAGCTTGGTCTTTGGTGGTGCTACTGAGCCACTCTTGGTGCTGGACATTGAAATCCAGGGTACATTCCCTGCCATTCCCACCTTTAGTGTTTCCTCCAAATGATGTTCAACGTGGAGCAGTGATTCTGCAGCTGAGGGAGGGCGGTAGGTGGTAATCAGCAGGAGGTTTCCTTGCCGATGTTTGACCTGATGCCATGAGACTTCATGGGGTCTGGAGTCAATGTTGGGGATTCCCAGGGCAATTCCTGCTGTGATTGTGCTGTCTGGGACATTGTCTGTAAGACATGATTCCGTGAGGATAACTATGTCAGTCTGTGGGACAGCTCTCCCAATTTTTGCACTAACCCCCAGATGTTAGTAAGGAGGACTTTGCAGGGCCTGGTTTCATTCCTTTTTGACTTTTTAGTGATTTGATTCAACTGAATGGCTTGGTCGGCCATTTAAGAGTCAACTGCATTACCTCTGGAGACCTGGTAAGGACAGCAGTGAACCATTAGACTTTTAACTCTATGGTGGGATTTGAACCTGGGTTCCCAAAGCATTAACTCTGGGGTCCCTGGAATACTAATCCAGTGACACTACTGCTATGCCACCACATCCCCCATCATTACTTCTGCAAACTCTGGGCCAATAACTTGTTCATAAAGAATACATTTTTGATATGGTAGATATGGAGAAACTGTTTCCACTAGCAGGACGGTCAGTAACCAGAGGACACTGATTTAAAATAACTGGCAAAATAACTGGAGAGATAATGCAAAGAATGTTATTTAGCAGTTTGTTATGATCTGGACTGCACTGCCTGAAAGAGTGGCTGAAGCAGATTCAATAGGAACATTTAAAGGGGAATTGGATATATACTGGAGGGAACATTTGCAGGTCTGTGAGGAATCCGCAGGACAGTGGGACTAATTGGGTAGCCCTTTCAAAGAGCAAGGGATGGGCTGTATGGCCTCCTGTGCTCTTTGATGTTGATGATTTTGCTACACAGAATAAATCTCTCTTTAACACTTGAAAGGAAAAGGTAAACAATTCTCTGTCCTTTTATAAATTTATATAATTCATGTTTTATATAATTTATGTTTTACATGGATTTCAGGAACTTTTGATCTTTTCAGCCTTTCAACTTTCAGCACTTGGCAATAGCCTGGGAACTCAAAAAGTGCTGATATTCCAACAATTTGGTGATGTTGTGCAAATTTATGAGTGTAAATCCCATTACAAACTCTGGAGGCAAAATGTGATAAAATAATACTTCTCCTTGCTTAAGGGAACATGACAGCCAGAAGCTGAAACAGATAATTTATGACAAACAGCTTCGGTGTAATTAGTGGTGTCCCGCAGACCAACAAAGTCTTCTTAACATTTTATTACATATGTCAAATGATGCTTCAATTAACATGTTGTAATTTTTTGCTTATATATTGAAAAGAACATTTCACTTCATGAAATCCACAGCAAATATTTAGCATTCTCATTTGGAACGGAATAATCATCGTTTCAATGTTGCTAGTCTTCCTGACTTGTGATAGTTCATCAGAACATTGCAGCAACAGCACAATGTATTTCTTTCATTTATGTTCTACATCAAATTCAATGCATTCCAAAGAAATTATACCTCTTGGGGTCAAACCATTCACTTTTCCAGAACCACTTCATCCAACTCAGGGTCATAGGGAGTCAGAGCTGATCTCGACAGGCAATGGGCACTAGGTGGGGTGCACCCAAGACAGGATACCAGTCCATTACAGGGCACACACACTCACACTAAGGGCAATTGAACCATAGTCAATCCGCCTAACCCATACATCTGGAAACCAGAGCACCCAGTAGATATGGGGAGAAGAACAAACTCCTCAAGGCCACACACCCAAGGTCAGGATTGAACCCCAGTCTCTCGGCCTGTGAGGCAGCAGCAGCACTAATCACTGTGTCACTGCACCACTCCAAGGTTCAAATCTATATTTCACAATTCACAAATCACAGCCTCAGCTTGACCATGGGGTAAATGTACAAATAATATGTAGTTGAAGGGTGGTGTCAACTTTTAAAAGCCAATATTTCAAATACTGGGGTTTCAGCTAAAGGATAGCTGGCTAATTTTCCACTGATCCATGGCTGAATTATGTCCACAAAAACCCATGGCTTTGTAAATATTTCAGTGAAGTGAATTATCCTTTGATTGAGTTCCATTTCATAACTGCATAAGCTGCTCAGGACATGTAGCAGTTGGAAGGGTCTAATGTTGGCACCTACTCTGTCAGTTGCTGGACAGATATAGGCTGAAAATATCTGAGTTTGTTCATGTCTTTGTGTCGAGTGATCCAGGTACATGATATGTAAGCAGTGTGACAGCCCAAGGGAAATGAGAATCTTGTTAGGTTCTGTAGAAACATGGTATATTATTTTGTTACTTATTATTGGAGAATGCAATTTACTGTAGCAAGTGTCACATTATTTAAATCTGCTCTGAAACTTGCATTTTCACCATATTGGGAGTTTTTAAATACACGTTGGAGAGACAAGCAGTAAATCATTCCATGGTAAATGTGAAAAACGGTGTGATTTGTCCCATGATGTTACACCACTCCAATTATAGATTCAGACTCGGGTATAGCTACCACATAAAATTTTAAATATATTTTAGCTGAGGCAAGAGATACAATGTGGATTGGACAGTTAGCTCCAAAGGCAGATAAGCCAACAATGTAAGTGCTGTTTTGAAAGTATTTGCAAGACTATATCGTTGGCTTTAGTCTATTTTCAACATCTGTTTTTACTTTGTGAGCAGGACTGACATCTAGTGATAGCTTACAAACACTGGAACAGAAACCATTGAATAATTTATCAGTTGGAGCTCTACACTGGAGGCCAGTGCAGGGGATTTGTTAAATGTTCCCATCAAGACATCTCGAGCTGAAAGAAACCCGACTCAGAACACGCTTAAGGTGGACATTATTACCTGTTAAACCTTAAATTCTGGATAGAGCAAATAAACTGCCTTTTTCTTGTTACTTTTTGTTCTGCTAATTCCTGTTAGTGAAAATAGCTTCCCTTTGGTAAATGTGTAAAAATTAATATTACAACTGCTTGTGAATGATGCAATAGCTATGAAAATGAGATCACAAAATCAGTGTAGAAACAGTTGGCCTGGTGATAAAGTTGTAAATGTTGCATTTCTGAATCAAGAGGATCATTTCACATATTGAGCATCGATTTTTTTTTGGTATACTTGGCCTGCACATTTTTCTTTGAATAAAATCTGTTTCAGCACGAATCATTTGACATATTGAAAAGTGTTAATGCATCTGGTATCATTTGCTATTTTTACGTTGCTTTCTGTAATGGGTCTCCATTTTCTGCTGTGATTTTAAACCCAGGTCCAAGATACTGACAGCACTGAGGTTAATTGTAGAAAACTTATCTGACTAATTTTGTTTGCTATATATGTTCTATGCTTTGTAGTGCTGTCATACTGATTAATTTGGCTAGCTGTGATTGGTTAGCCAATATATCAGAAGTAAGTTCCATTATATTCAGTGGACCCCCATGATCCACTGTGTATGGAATGGGTTAGCAGGCACCAGCCATGTAAACAACTGCTCAGCCTCTCCACCAATCTGCTGCTCAAAATGTTTCCATCTAAAATCGCTAGTGCAACTATTTTCGATCTTTCTCCTATTGGTTGCTCCTGATCTGAACCAACATTCAGCGTGGAGCACAGCTCAGCTGTACAAAGTGCTGGGGAGCTTTCAGCAGTGCAGTTGCTGGGGGCAGTTGTCCAAAGCTTTACCCACATGTCGGAGGTGGCTCATCAGAAACGGCGGACACTTTCCCTTAAATTTTCCATGCATTGATGCTAGGGGGTAGGATATGTTGAAAGGCCAGTCTAATCAGTACCATTCTGCATGTGAGGCCCAGTCAGTGACATGGGGCCTCAAGTCTGAGCTTTTGAGTCATCCTCAGAATCCTTTACAGTTGATCAGTTAAGGGCAGTAAACTCCAAAAAGCAACTTAATAGTGATGTGCCTTTAATCTCTAATGCACTAAATTGTGTAGAATGATTGAGATAATTGTCATTCAACTATAGCAACCTTTCCCTTAAGTGTTCACTGCAAATGAACTGCATTCATTTGCTATAAATAATTGCAGTGACATAGGCCAGGATTTTAGCTCGAACATGGGATTCAATCACAGGGGGTTCTAACTGTGGCCGTTCTGGTTGTGTTGAGTGTATCTTGATGGTGGTCAAGGAGTCCAGTACTGGTTGGAGGGGGGCAGATGGTGGTCAGGGGAGGGGGGGTGCAGATGGTGGTCAGGGGAGGTGGGGGCAGATGGTGGTCAGGGGAGGGGGGGGCAGATGGTGGTCAGGGGAGGGGGGGGCAGATGGTGGTCAGGGGAGGGGGGGGCAGATGGTGGTCAGGGGAGGGGGGGGTAGATGGTGGTCAGGGGAGGGGGGTAGATGGGGGGCGGGGTTGGTGTAGATGGTGGTCAGGGGAGGGGGGGGCAGATGGTGGTCAGGGGAGGGGGGGTAGATGGTGATCAGGGGAGGGAGGGTAGATGGTGTTCAGGGGAGGGGGGGCAGATGGTGGTCAGGGGAGGGGGGGTAGATGGTGTTCAGGGGAGGGAGGGTAGATGGTGTTCAGGGGAGGGGGGGCAGATGGTGGTCAGGGGAGGGGGGGGTAGATGGTGGTCAGGGGAGGGGGGGTAGATGGTGGTCAGGGGAGGGAGGGTAGATGGTGTTCAGGGGAGGGGGGGCAGATGGTGGTCAGGGGAGGGGGGGGTAGATGGTGGTCAGGGGAGGGGGGGCAGATGGTGGTCAGGGGAGGGGGGGGTAGATGGTGGTCAGGGGAGGGGGGGTAGATGGTGTTCAGGGGAGGGAGGGTAGATGGTGTTCAGGGGAGGGGGGGCAGATGGTGGTCAGGGGAGGGGGGGGTAGATGGTGGTCAGGGGAGGGGGGGCAGATGGTGGTCAGGGGAGGGGGGGGTAGATGGTGGTCAGGGGAGGGGGGGTAGATG
Organism: Cetorhinus maximus; assembly: GCF_964194155.1. Classification (NCBI taxonomy): domain Eukaryota; kingdom Metazoa; phylum Chordata; class Chondrichthyes; order Lamniformes; family Cetorhinidae; genus Cetorhinus; species Cetorhinus maximus. The sequence goes on from NC_135896.1 coordinate 102,022,489, forward strand.
GTGGTCAGGGGAGGGAGGGTAGATGGTGTTCAGGGGAGGGGGGGCAGATGGTGGTCAGGGGAGGGGAGGGGGGGGTAGATGGTGGTCAGGGGAGGGGGGGGCAGATGGTGGTCAGGGGAGGGAGGGTAGATGGTGGTCAGGGGAGGGGGGGCAGATGGTGGTCAGGGGAGGGGGGGGCAGATGGTGGTCAGGGGAGGGGGGGTAGATGGTGGTCAGGGGAGGGGGGGGGGGGTAGATGGTGGTCAGGGGAGGGGAGGGGGGGGTAGATGGTGATCAGGGGAGGGGGGGGTAGATGGTGGTCAGGGGAGGGGGGGCAGATGGTGGTCAGGGGAGGGGGGGCAGATGGTGGTCAGGGGAGGGGGGGGCAGATGGTGGTCAGGGGAGGGGGGGCAGATGGTGGTCAGGGGAGGGGGTGCAGATGGTGGTCAGGGGAGGGGGGGGTAGATGGTGGATGAGGGGGGTGGGGGGTGGGGGCAGATGGTGGATGGTGGGGGGGGGCGTTGGTGTAGATGGTGATTGGTGGTGCAGGAGGTTAGGGTTAACCCTCCCAGAGAATATTTTTGAGCTTGGAGACATTCCTCATCTTGTTGCTATGCCTGTTTCACTTCCCGCAGCTTTCTCGCAGTAGCTGGTAAGTGCTGAGTGAGTAGGGATGTATAACATGAAACCTTGAAGTATAAATCCTCTTGTTTGGTTCCTTCTGACGGTATTAATGACAGTGTGTCTACTGTTCTTTGATACTTCCCTTGTACATATTCTGTGATGGAGCCATAGCTCAGCAATCTCAGTCTGAACCATTAGATTCTGGGTGGTATCCTGACTATTTTGTTCATGTTCTGAAGGGTGACAATGGCTTCTGGTCTGTCTGCGTATTGAAATGCAATCCCACAACAGATTCTGAGCATTTTTCACATGCCCACATTGCTGCCAATGCTTTCTCTAGTGTGGTGTATCGTTGCTCCAGATCACTAACAGAAGCAGAGGCACAGTGGACTGCTCTACATTTGCCGTCTCTCTACACTTGAAGTAAAACTGTCCCCAGGCCTGTAGATGATGCATCTGCAGCTACTATGGTTGGTAATTCTGGGTCGTAATGTGTCAAGGTTTCAGAAGAGATTAAAAGTTGTTCAATCCTTTCAAAAACATTTTGCTGATCCAAGTTCCAATGCCACTGTTGCCCTTGTCTCAACAACTGTCTCAAGGGATCATTGACCTCCGCTAAATTTGGCAGGGACTTGACCACTTGGTTGACCAACCCAAGGAATCTTTGAAGCTCAGTTATGTTTCGAAGTTGTGAAAATTCTCTGATCACTTTTGTTTTTTTGTGGATCAACTGTGATTCCAGTGGCTTGTACGATGTGAGGATTGATGGTGTCTCCTCACTGTGCGTCATCATCATCCTGCACAAATCTAGCAGCTATGATGGCCTCCTGAGCGCGCCTGCCTCATCTGGCCTGTGCGAGGGCCTCATTGCCGTCTTTGAGGACCTACTCACCCTCATCCCTGTTGATATCTTCATCGGAGGAGACCTCCAGCTCCTCCATCTCCTCCTCAGCCAGCTCCTCTCCCCGTTGCAGCGCCAGGTTGTAAAGAGCATAGCAGACGATGATGATGTGTGACACCCTCTGTGGACTGTATTGCAGGGCTCCACCAGACCGGTCCAGGCACCGGAACCTCATCTTCAGCATCCCGATGGTATGCACCACCAAGTTGCGAGTTGCAGCATGAGCCTCATTATAGCGTCGCTCTGCTGCAGTCTGAGGCCACCACACGGGTGTCATCAGCCACGGCCTCTGTGTGTAACCCTTGTCCCCGAGGAGCCAACCCTGCAGCCTCTGTGGACCCTGGAAGAGGTCAGGGATCTGAGACCGACTGAGAATGTAGGAGTTGTGGACACTCCCTGGAAACTGTGCACAGACCTGCAGGATGCATTTGTGGTGGTCACACACCAGCTGTATATTCAGCGAATGGAAGCCCTTGCAGTTGATGCCATTGACCGCTTGTTGCCACAGAGGTCTGAGCACCATGTGAGTGCAGTTTGAGATCTGGGGAAATCCAATCACTCTTGCATCCTGGCTTTCCTGGTCCTGGGTGAAATGCACAAAGTTGTGTGGCCCTCATGAAGATGACGTCCATGACCTCATATTTGCGTTTGTGGGTGGAGGCTTGTGATATCCCACAGAGGTCACGGTGGAGCCCTGGAAGGAGCCGTTGGTGTAAACATTGAGCACCGCAGTCACTTTCACGGCCAGTGGCAGTGGATGCCCTCCATGTCCCCGTGGGGCTAAATCCTGCAGTAGGTGACCAACCAGTTCCCTGGACATGAACAGTCTTTGGTGACACTTGTTCTGGTTATCTGCAGGAATGAAAGGTGGTGTCTATAGACCCTGGGTCTAGCTAATGGCTCTTCAGCAGTGTGTGCGGGAGCCACAGCAGCCCCTTCTTCCTGAGAGTGCTGCTCCTCCCTCTGCCCAGCCAGGCACCTCTGTTGCTCACTTCTCCTTCACCTCCGCTCTCCTGTAAGCCATGAGGCATACGCCAAGGCTCCTTAGGCAGCACCTTCCAAACCCACGACCACTACCAACTAGAATGACAAGGTCAGCAGATACATGGGAAAGCCGCCACCTGGAAGATCTCCATCCTGGCTTGGAAATATATTGCCGTTCCTTCACTGTCGCTGGGTCAAAATCCTGGAACTCCCTCCCTAACAGCACTGTGGGTGTACCTACACCACATGGACTGCAGCGGTTCAAGAAGGCAGCTCACCACCACCTTCTCAAGGGGCAACTAGGGATGGGCAATAAATGCTGGCCCATCCAGCGAAGCCCACATCCTGTGAATTAATTTTAAAAAACTAGCTCACCAGGCTCCATGCTCCTTCTTCAGGTTGAAATACAGAGACGCGTGGGTTAACATGGGTGTTCTAAAAACCTTTTCTTGGTTAAGAATGACGGCCCTTTAATACATTCCGGAAAGTGCTGGAAACCACTCGGGTGGCCAGAGTTTATTGCGCTGCATGGCTGCCCGAAACCCCACCCACCTCCGCCCACTCCACCTGACCGATTGGCAGCAGCTTTGCCCACTGGACTGCAGGCTGTGCTCTCAGCTCAGGCACAGACATTCTCCTAACCCGCACTGCAAGGCTGCCCTGTTAGCTTGAACCATGGGGGAGACAGGTCCAAACCGGGATGATGACATTGCCAAGGGGCTGTGAGCATCTCCACCAGTGACTGCGCCATGACCAGCTTTAGCAAGGAGATTGTACAACGTGCCCAGTCGTCCAACTGATCTGCAGTCCACTAAAATGCTCATTAGGTTGCAGCCTGTGCCTGAGGAGTGAAAAGCTCTGGAGCTCTTGGTAGCACTTTCATGCCCCTGTGTTGTTAAGTGGACAGATAAGCTAGAGACCCGACTCCACACAGGTCAATGTGGCTGTGCCTGAACTGTCTCAGCTGCAGAGGAATGGTCACTTTATACAGGTTTCCCTAATGTGTGGCCACTTTCCTCACTCACCCACCCCTCAGGTGCTTGTGCACTATCTTCAACCACAGTGCAGCCCTTGTGCCCCCCCCCACGAGTCTCCCCAGACCACAGTGCAGCCCTTGTGCCCCCCCCCACGAGTCTCCCCAGACCACAGTGCAGCCCTTGTGCCCCCCACCCCCACGAGTCTCCCCAGACCACAGTGCAGCCCTTGTGCCCCCCCCCACAAGTCTCCCCAGACCACAGTGCAGCCCTTGTGCCCCCCCCACGAGTCTCCCCAGACCACAGTGCAGCCCTTGTGCCCCCCCCCACAAGTCTCCCCAGACCACAGTGCAGCCCTTGTGCCCCCCCCCCACGAGTCTCCCCAGACCACAGTGCAGCCCTTGTGCCCCCCCCCCACGAGTCTCCCCAGACCACAGTGCAGCCCTTGTGCCCCCCCCACGAGTCTCCCCAGACCACTGTGCAGCCCTTGTGCCCCCCCCACGAGTCTCCCCAGACCACAGTGCAGCCCTTGTGCCCCCCCCCACGAGTCTCCCCAGACCACTGTGCAGCCCTTGTGCCCCCCCCACGAGTCTCCCCAGACCACAGTGCAGCCCTTGTGCCCCCCCCCACGAGTCTCCCCAGACCACTGTGCAGCCCTTGTGCCCCCCCCCACGAGTCTCCCCAGACCACAGTGCAGCCCTTGTGCCCCCCCCCACGAGTCTCCCCAGACCACAGTGCAGCCCTTGCCCCTGCAACACACTCTCAGCCAGTCGGGAAAAAGTGACTCGCCCTCGCGCAATGTCTCTTGAAATCCAAGAGGCGACCCTCGCGAGTGCTGTACCACGTTACTGTGCACTCACCTCTGTGTTCCCCTCGCAGTGCAGCTCGCCAAGTGCACGCCTTATATACAACGTTATGAAGCACGCGGCATGATTACACACCAACATGCTGAGATGATCCAACAGACTGTGATGATCCTGAGTTGGGCTTATAATAATGTTACAATGAAGTCCTGATGTCCAATGTTGTGGAACCAATTTTTAGCCTCCTAGCCATATTGTCCGCTCACACTGCCAAACACACCCGACACCAGCAGCCAGGGAAACTTCCACCAATAGAGAGGTTCGAGGATTTCTCAGTCTTGATTTTTCAGTTTTGCCATGAGTTTGCCTTTGACTTTTAAATTTATCTCACCAGGACCCAGTAATTTGATAGAGGAGGGTTGCAATGTAAACTGTATGAGTCATTTGATTTTATCCGATAGAACAGAAGCCCCTGCTCCTGTGTCTAGTTTAAACTCTGTGGGGTGCCCATCCATTTGGAGTTTAAGACTTAATACTCATTTTCAGTATTATTTCCCTTCCCTAGGAAGGTTAATTCCCTTGCTTGTGGTTCTTCCACTTTTTGTTTTCTCCCTCTCTTGACAGATTGCCATTGGTTTCCAGTGACCAGCAGTTTTGAAGTGGCCAATTTTTCCAGTTGTGGTACTCTGCCCTCGCAGGCTGGACATCCTTCCTTCTTGTTCCCGACACACTGGAACCATTTCAAAATGGTGGCTGGTGGGTTTTTCCCCATTTTGGCGGCCTTAGGCTTTGGTGCACTTTTTCTCTTATGGCCTACAAACTGATTGGTTTCACTCAATCTTATCCATGACACATCTCTTTCCCCATGAACAAACAATCAATCCCTCGCAATCGGCACTGCTTTAACTAGTGTTAAATCCTTTCTTGTCTGTAAGGGTTCTGATAATGCTTCATCAAGGACCCTGACTATGATTCTGTCATGAATCAGCTCATCCTTAAAATTCCATAATCGCAGTTCCCTGCCAACCTCTAAAGATTTTTGATGAATGAATCCATACTTTTGCCTGGTCTTTGGTTTCTTTCATTAAATTTAGCCCTCTCAATTATTAAATTCCAACGGACACTGAAATAAGAGTTGAAAGATTGCAGAGCTTTTTCATAAGAAGTTGAAGTCTCATCAACCCCCGCCTTACTATGATATCATCAGCAATAGATCCTACTGCATATAGCAGCGTACTGACCTGATATATTTTATCTTTCTACGTGTAATCCTGAGGCAGTCCTGTACCTTCTGAACTTTTTTCTCAAGTTGTCTCAGTTCTGGGCCTCTTGTGAGCCTTCTGCGCTCTGAAATGGTCCTGGAAGTGGCCATGCGAATTCCATGCCTCTGCCGAGCCCCGGAATAGTTCCTGTTTCTGTACTTATGCTTGTTGCTTCATTTCTATTCACACCACTGTCCAGTCTCTGAGTCAGTCTCTCAGCTTGCATCTGTTTCTCCCAAGATGTTCCGACATCTTGGTGAGTCTTATTTGTTTCTTGTCTTTCCTTTGAGCCTGTTTTATTTGCCAGCCTTGTCTGTATCTTCTTTTTAAGGTCCCCTGGGTCTTTTGCTCACTGCCACCATGTTTCATTATGTGGTAGGGGTCGAGACAGCAGTTTTGAGGCTTTTCTATTCTCTGAAAGTATGCCTCTTGAGTCTGTAGTGATATGAATGTGACTGCCCTTGACATCAAGCCACATTTGACCAAGTGTGGCATCAAGGAGCCTTAGCAAAACTGGAGTCAATGGGAATCAGGGGTAAAACTCCCAACTGGTTAGTCACACCTAGCACAAAGGAAGATGATTGTGGTTGTTGGAGGTCAATCATCTCAGATCCAGGACATCACTGCAGGAGTTCCTCAGTGTAATGCTCTTGGCCCGACCATCTTCAGCTGCTTCATCAATGACCTTTCTTCCATCATAAGGTCAGAAGTGGGGATGTTCACTGATGATTGCACAATGTTCAGCACCATTCGCAACTCCTCAGATACTGAACCAGTCCATGTCCAAATCCAGCAAGACCTGGACAATATTCAGGCTTGGGCTGACAAGTAGCAAGTAACATTTGCACCACCCAAGTGTCAGGCAATGACCATCTCCAACAAGAGAGAATCCAACAATCACCCCTTGATGTTCAATGGCATTACCATCACTGAATCCCCCACTATCAACATCCTGGTGGTTACCATTGGCCAGAAACTGAACTGGACTAGCCATATAAATACTGTGGCTACAAGAAGAGATCAGAGGCTAGGAACCCTGTGATGAGTAAATCACCTCCTGGCTCCCCAAGGCCTGTCCACCATCTACAAGGCACAAGTCAGGAGTGTGATGGAACACTCCTCACTTGCCTGGATGAGTGCAGCTCCCACAACACTCAAGAAGCTTGACACAGTCCAGGACAAAACTTGATTGGCACCACATCCACAAACATTCACTCCCTCCACCACCGACGCACAGTAGCAGCAGTGTGTACCATCTACAAGATGCATTGCAGGAATTCACCAAGGCTCCTTCGACAACACCTTCCAAACCCACGACCACTACCATCTAGAAGGACAAGGACAGCAGATAGATGGGAACACCACCACCTTGAAGTTCCCCTCCAAGTCACTCACCATCCTGATTTGGAAATATATCGGCTGTTCCTTCACTGTCGCTGGGTCAAAATCCTGGAACTCCCTCCCTAACAGCACTGTGGGTGTACCTACACCACATGGACTGCAGCGGCTCAAGAAGGCAGCTCACCACCACCTTCTCAAGGGCAACTAGGGATGGGCAATAAATGCTGGCCTAGCCAGCGAAGCCCACACCCCGTGAATGAATAAAGAAAAATAAAACCATTGCCCTTTATTTAGAGCAAATTTTTCATATTTGGATCTCTACTGGAGGTTGGATCTCCACCTTCTTCCAGACCAGTCTTACTTCTCAGTCACATAATCTGACATCATTATTACATCAGTATCATGTATGCTTCAGATGTTAATCCTTTACTCTACAGTTGTGAAGTACAGCATTGGAAATGTAAAATGTAAGTACATATGGTTCTGTTTATTTTATTAGTTTGGGTGGAAGTTCATTCATTCCCAGTATTTTCATTATTTCTAACAGCAGTGGGCAACCTAAATATTTTCATCTGGTATTGAGATGACAGACTTATAATATTTTGTATCTTTAACGCCAGTGCTAACTGCTACTACTGGGAATGAACAATGAAAGTGTGGCAGAAATGATAGACTAAATTGAAGATAATGTGACCCAGACATAGTCTGGCCCTTCAATGTGACATCCGCAGGTCAGGAGGTCACAGTGCTCAACATTAGGTTTGGCAGTTTTCAGTTGAGTTGTTTCCCCAGGTACCATTTGGCTCCGTCTGTGGTCTTTTTGTTCTACCATGTTTATGTGAGTTTTTTTCATTTTCTCTTGAACTATAGATCTCCTTGTTTGTGTCACTTGATGTGTCAATTTGCAATCGCTTTTAGCTTTGCAATCAGTGACAGGAATCAGAGAAAAATAAGTAAAACTTCATTTGGTTATTTTTCAAATTAAATACTGCACTCATAGAATACAAAGCAGTAAGTTAAAAGCAAAATACTGTCGCTGCTGGAAATCTGAAATGAAAACAGAAAATGCTGGAAAAACTCAGCAGGCCTGACAGTATCTGTAGAGAGAGAGAAACAGAGTTGATGTTTGGAGTCTGTATGACTCTTCTTCAGAGTTAGCAGTAAGTTATGCAAAATACACCATCCTGTATCTAACAGCAGCCAATGTTACAGTCGTACATTGGTGATGTTTGTGGTTATGTGGCCATTGCTGAGCAGTGGATTATTTGATATTAATCACTACTCACCAAGTGTACGTTAAACATAAATGCATGCATGTCAAGGAGATTTTGGGAACTCCTTCCTCCCCTCTACCAGAAAATATGATACATTTAAGTACCAATATTTCTTTAAGTAATTATACATCATTTGGGGGCTCACAAAATTGTTTCCAAATTTCCAACTAACAACAGTCACTTTATCAGCCCAAAATGGTCAAATGCACAGTCACAAGTGGCAAGTAGAGCTCCGTGTGATTGGCAGCTCCACCAGAGGGAGAGCTTCTTATGCTGATACCAGTCAGCCTGTTCAATAGTGTTTTTGTACTCCACCTTGGCACCCTAAATACACAGTGGGTAGCTATTGAATGTAGCTCTACTTCACTGAGCTGTGGAATGCGTACCATTACTGCAAGAGGTCACACACATCTAGGGCTAGAAATCGATACGTTTATCTAAAATGGGTGATATGAAACCGGGTTTTGAAGGGTAACATTTTGTGTTAGCTGTGCACCAGGAGTACATGTGACACCGTATTGCCTCAGGTATTTGATAAGCATCCCTGGTAGCCACTTGTCAAAAACTGCAGCATCATTTAAATATGATATTAAGGGCCCGGTGCCTGAATCAGAACCCTTTTGTGAAATCGGTGTCTGTATGTAGCATAAGGGTATCAGCATAGCAAGGGTTAATGTGAGACTGGGAAGCACCACCACCCACAGTGTGATGTAAAGAGACACATGAGCTGAGACTAGGGTCACTTGTGGACTGGCAGAGACCTGTGTAGAAGCAAGCATGGAGTTAGCATGCAGCTTGGGTTATACCCTGCTCATAGTTATGTGTTATCAACAAACACTTAATGTTCAACCATACAAGTCTTAGAACTTCTTTGTGAGACTGACTGAACATACAATATACAACACCATGCATCACTGCCTCAATGTGCACTGCAAATCATTGTAGGTACAATGAATTAGCAGCTTGTGCCAACCATACTTCCATTTCAGCAAGGTACATCTCTGGACAGCTGCTTTTAGCTGCTTTTGGGCCCAGGTTTTTGACATATTGAAAAGTGATATACTTTTGCAGAGGGAATGTGGCCAAAAACTGAATCAAAGGATTTGCTTGTTCTCGATTGCTGGCCATGAAAACACTGTGGCTCTTACTACTGAGGTCCCTAAATCAGGAGGAGGAGCAGCAAGGAAATCCTGCACAGTCTGCAAGGAGAGGGCCAAAAGGCAAGATCACAGTTATTCAGGAGCAGAGCATTGTACCTGAACCTCACATAGGAGTGGAAGGCAATGGCATTCAGGCGCTTACTGATGGCTTCTGTTAGAGTGAGGATTGGAGTCTAACACCAGGGCATGAACTGCACTACCTGTGATAGTGAAGGGCACTATGTCTCTGATCCTTTATCCTTCTGTCCCTTTCCAAACTGCTTCTGGTGACATCAGCCAGTTTGCTGTACACTTGATGATCTGTGGGTCACTGATACGCTGTTGGTGAGTGTCAGCAGTTCATTACCTTCCCACTTAGGCTGACAAACTGGAAGAATGAGCACTAGGATTGTGACTGTCCACAGATCCCTGAAGGTCGCAGGACAAGCTGATAAAGTGGTTAAGAAGGCATATGGAAATCTTTCACTTAATAGCTGAGGCATAGAATATTAGAGCAGGGAGGTTATGCCGGAATTATGTAAACATTAGTTAGGCCACAACTCGAGTACTGTGTGCAGTTCTGGTCACCTCATTACAGAAAGGGTGTAATTGTATTCGAGAGGGGACAGAGGAGATTTATGAGGATGTTGCCAGGTCTGGAAAATTGCAGCGATGAGGAAAGATTGTACAGGCTGGGGCTGTTCTCCTTGGGACAGAGGAGGCTGAGGGGAGATTTGACTGAGATGTACAGAATTGTGAGGGGCCTGGAGAGAGTGGATGTGAAAGGTCTATTTTACATTAGCAGAGAGGTCAGTGATTAGAGGGCATAGGTTTAAAGCAATTAGTAGAAGGATTAGAGGAGAGGTAGGAAATATGTTTTCACCGAGAGGGTTGTGGGGGTGTGGAACTCACTGCCTGAAAGGGTAGGAGAGGCAGAAACCTTCAACTCATTTAAAAGGTGTCTGGATACACACCTCAGGTACCCTAACCTGCAGAGCTACGGACCCAATGCTGGTAAGTGGGATTAGGCTAGTTGCTTGTTTTTTCAGCCAATGCAGACACAATGGACCAAGTGATCTCTTTCCGTAAACTTTCTTTGATTCTATGATTTGCCTGCATTCCTTATTCATCTAGGTGCAGGGCATCACCTCCTGCATGCATGTAAACCTGTGCCCTTCCCAACACAAACCAGCAATGTTTTTCAACAGGAAGGGCTTTTCATGGTAGGAACATGACATTTACATCCTACATTAGTCCCTAGTGACCCCTTTGTTTGAGTCAGGCCATCACATAACAGGTTGGCTGCTAGGGGACCAGAGTTATCCCCTCACACACTGGCTCATGCCCGCCCCCCTCTGGAACCCAGACCCAGATGTTGAGCATTGATATAATGAGTGCCAAGTAACAACAAAGGGTTCTGACTGAATAAGCCATTAGCTTTCTGAAACAATGGATCCAATCTCCATACAGTTCGAGAGGAACCCTACACTACAACCCAAAGCAATTGTCAAGATTCCTAATTGTTTGCTGCATGTTCTACAATCTTTCTAGACAAAGGGGAGTTGTAGAAATCTGTCTAAGGATGCAAAGTATAGTAACAACTTGAAGAAGGGGGTGAGGAGCTGGAGAATGCAAACAATGAAGGATAGGAAATGACTATCTGGCCCATCTAGCCTGTTACCCACAGTTCTGTTTGTAAATCACAGTGTATACATTCCCCACGTTAAAACACAAAGTCCTGGAGAGGGGGAAAAAAAAGGTCAATTTGGGAAAAGTATCTGGGAACTCCACCTCAGACCACCCCACCCCACCATCGGCAATGAAAACTGGTCCTGGAGATTTCCCCAGCCCTCATTAATGTCATGCAGGGCCTACCTTTTTTTTATATAAGGTGATCTGTAGTCCAGCCTAAAGTAGGTACAGTCCTTGTTTAAAAGTACAGAGCCCAGCAGGCACGGTGAGCTACTGGAGCTACTGGAGCTACAAACTGGTAAATTATTCCGCAGAAATTCTTCTCCAAGTCGAATGTACCAACATTTTATTAAGAGTTTTTGTAATGAACTTTCACTGCATTTTACCTCCCTGTCATGCCCACATTTCACCTCTCGAAATAGATCAGACACAATGAAGAGCTTCTCTAAGGAATAGGTCAGAGGTCACAGGTCACAGGTCAGAGAGACAGGTTCAAATCCTGACATTCACTTCCACAGGAGGAGTAACATTTTTAGTTTGGCAGGTGGGCATGTGCCCAACCGAGCCAGGGTGAACTAACGCTGGGTACGTGTCCCGATGTCATCGCGCACTCGCCTGTTTTTAATGGCCCATTAAGGGCATCAAAAAGTTAATTAGAAGAAATGTTTTACTGCCCGTGCAACCTTACAGTGGCTGGACAGGCGAAAAGGCCAAGCGACCTTTGCAGTTTTTTGGAAACCTCACTCACAGCTGGGCTGAGGTTTCCAGCAGCAAATAAAAAGCAAATAACAACTTTATATTTTCATTAACTACCTGCCCTTGCTCAAGGGTTTCATTTTTTAATTATATTTTTTTCATATATCTTCATCTCCCTGCAGGAGCTCTGAGCCTCAGAGATTATACACCGAGCGCTGGCACACGTGAAGGTCACACCCGCTCATTCACACCCCCCCCCCTTCACCCGCTCACCCCCACCCCCACCCCCCCTTCACCCGCTCACTCACACTCCCACCCCCCCTTCACCCGCTCACTCACACTCCCACGCCCCCCCTCACCCGCTCACTCACACTCCCACGCCCCCCCTCACCCGCTCACTCACACTCCCACGCCCCCCCTTCACCCGCTCACTCACACTCCCACGCCCCCCCTCACCCGCTCACTCACACTCCCACGCCCCCCCTCACCCGCTCACTCACACTCCCACGCCCCCCCTTCACCCGCTCACTCACACTCCCACCCCCCCCTTACCCGCTCACTCCCACTCCCAACCCCCCCTCACCCGCTCACTCACACTCCCAACCCCCCCTCACCCGCTCACTCCCACTCCCAACCCCCCCTCACCCGCTCACTCCCACTCCCAACCCCCCCTCACCCGCTCACTCACACACCCACCCCCCCTCACCCGCTCACTCACACTCCCACCCCGCCTCACCCGCTCACTCACACTCCCACCCCCCCCTCACCCACTCACTCCCACCCCCACCCCCTCGTCACCCGCTCACTCACACACCCCCCACCCCCACCCCCCCCTCACCCGGTCACTCACACTCCCACCCCCCCTCACCCGGTCACTCACACTCCCACCACCCCTCACCCACTCACTCCCACCCCCACCCCCCTCACCCGCTCACTCCCACTCCCAACCCCCCCTCACCCGCTCACTCCCACTCCCAACCCCCCCTCACCCGCTCACTCCCACTCCCAACCCCCCCTCACCCGCTCACTCCCACTCCCAACCCCCCCTCACCCGCTCACTCCCACCCCCACCCCCCCTCACCCGCTCACTCACACTCCCAACCCCCCCCTCACCCGCTCACTCACACTCCCACCCCCCTCACCCGCTCACTCCCACCCCCACCCCCCCCTCACCCGCTCACTCACACTCCCACCCCCCCTCACCCGCTCACTCCCACTCCCACCCCCCCCTCAGCCGCTCACTCCCACTCCCACCCCCCCCCTCAGCCGCTCACTCCCACTCCCATCCCCCCTCACCCGCTCACTCCCACTCCCACCCCCCCCTCACCCGCTCAGCTCCCTCCCCCATCCCCCCTCACCCGCTCACTCCCACTCCCACCCCACCCTCACCCGCTCAGCTCCCACTCCCACCCCCCCTCCCCACACAGGCAGTGCTGATCGATGCTGCTCGGGTTTCACGCTGGGCGGTCCTTTATTGGCCAACATGAAATTGCCTCCCGGGCCCGATTGTGGGCACTTTCCCAACTGCCCCCAGCTGTTTCCCCCCACCCCCTCTCTGCTTCCTGTCAAACCTCTACCCATGATAATATGTTACCCCTACACCATAAGCCTTTATTTTGTGTAGAATATGGCGTCTTGCCAAATGCCTTTTGGAAATCCAAGTACACCACATCTATGGGTTCCCATTTATTCATGGTGCTTGTAACTTCCTCAAATAACCCTAATAAATTAGTCAAGTGTGGTTTCCCTTTCACAAAACCTTGTTGCCTCTGTGTGATTGCATTAGGATTTTCTAAGTATCCTGCTATAGCCTCCTGAACTCTAGCATTTTCCCTGTGACAGATGGTAGGCTAACTGGTCGGCAGATTCCTGTATTCTGTCTCCCTCCTTTCTTGAACAGAGGAGTTATATTCACTATTTTCCAATCTGATGGGACCTTTCCAGAATCTAGGGAATTTTGGAACATTAAAATCAATGCATCTACTATCTCAGCAGCCACTTCTTTTCAGACTCTAGGATGAAGTCCATCAAGACCCGGGGACTTGTCAGCTTTTAGTTCTTATAATTTTCTCAATACCCTTTCCTGGTGATTGTACTTTTTAAGTTCCTCCCTCTCTTTCACCTTTTGATTTACAAGTATTTCTGGGATGTTATTTGTGTCTTCGAAAGTGAAGACAAACATAAAATATCTGTTCAACACTTTCACCATTTCCTCATTTCCCAGTATTAATTCCCTGGTTCTCTCTCTCTAGAGGGCCAAATCTCCCTTTTGTCACTGTTTTACTTTTTAAATACTTGTAAAAACTCTTACTATCCATTTTTATATTTCGAGCTAGTTTTCTCTCCTACTCTAATTCCTCCCCCAAGCTGGGCAATTGAGGGTGAAGAAATTAAATTAATCTTGGGACAGCCCATACTTATTTAAATGTAAGAATGGAATTAAGGATTCATCGAGTTCCTCAGTATATAGTTGTCAGGATATCAAAACCCAACATTCTGACATAAACTCCTCCACTCTATCTCAATGGTCACTTTCAAGAGAAGATGTACCTTGGGAGGAATATTTGGGTGCGTGCATAGAGTTAAATCCCATAAAAGTGACTTTAGATCAGGGGCCTGACATCATCGCACTATTTTCAGGGTTTATCTGGGCAGGTGTGAAAGAGAGTGGGAACCCCTGCAGCTATTGGGTAAGGCACTTAAACATTTAAATCACTCATTGAATTGTGTTTTATTCAAGCGTTCTAGCTTTAATAGCCGGTGGACATGTTTCCTGAGCAGCCAGCAACCTGTCAGGGTCACCAAGACTAGTGCAGGCTGGGGGCTGGGGAGCCTTTGACCAGTGAATTTGAAGAGCTCTAGCCATGGTGAGGTAAGAGGGTAGCGCTCAAACACTCCTTTTCAGAGGCTGCTTTCAGTGCTGGACAGGGTGATTGCCAGCTTCTTGCAATCCGCTTCACCTGACTTGCACTTCATTCACCTGCAGCCGTGTGGTGTTCAATGGTTTATTTAATCTGTGTTTGCTTATGTTAGTTTGGTAACTGATCCTTGTACTCTTGCTTAACTACACAGGTGATGCAGTTAAGTCAGTCTCCTTCATTCCCCAGGACACAGTCATCAGCCTCTGGACTGTTGAGTCTGTGAATCCCTTTGCAACAGCATTATCTGTTTCACTTTGTTTTCAACTGAACCCACCTTACTCACTAGTAATGGTGTTAGAGTTGGCTTCACTTTCACTTTTCTTCAGCTCAGACTCCTCACAATTAAGTGACACTCTTCTCTTCTGATAACAGATGTGCTTAATGCTACAATTTAACTTTAACCTCTGATACTCTCCTTGAAGGTACCTTGTTCTAGAAAGAAAATCTCTTAAAGATGGCAGATATGAGTTCCTCTGGAAGAATAGAGGAAATAAAAGTTGATTGCTGATTAAAATACGAGACTAATACAGACTTCTACTTCTACCAAAGACATAGAATAATTCTGCTCCTGAACAAGCCATGACCCCAACTTTTTATGTCAATCATCCTCAACAAGCCAATACTGAAACATAGACCTCCAGAGGTGTTGGCTCTGCTTTTACAATCTACACACCTTACAGCATTCATTTTAACAAAGGACCCACACAGATCGGAGTGGGCATCACCTTCTTATGACTGACCAAATTTTTCTTCCCTGGACCTGAGCCATTGAAAATGACTTTAGAGGCAGAATTTCCTGCCTGTCGGGCGGGTGGTCCTGACCCAATCTCCGGCGGGTGGGGAGCCGAATCCCTGCCGGAGAAGCGGGTCCGCCGCCGTTTTACATGGGCGGGGCCACAATTAAGGCCCGTTCAGCGTGACATCCGGCGGGAAGCGCAATGCGCTCCCTGTGCAGGTGGGGGAGGGGATTCCCCAAAAGCGAGAGTGCGCTCTTTCCCGCGTGCGCATGATAGAGCGCACATCTCTCTGAGGCTAAGTGCAGCCTCAGGGAGATCGCTGACAGTTTGAAAAATGTTAAAAATAGAAAAAAAAATTCCTTAACATGTCCCCCTCATGTTCATAAAACTTAATTAAACTTTCTGAATCCCTACATAAAACCTCATCCCGCCGGTGGATGAGGTTTTATGTTTTCTCTATTCCCCACCGGGGCTCCTGGCCAACCCACCGACCTTAAGGTTGGACGGGCAGGTCCTTTAATTGTACAATTGATCCTGTCAACGGCCTCAATTGGCCATTGACAGGTCGGCGGGTGGACAGCTGATTTTGCTGAGCCCCCGCCTTCCTGAATATTTAAATGGGGCGGGATGATGTCGGGGGCTCCCCCCAATGTCCATCCCGGGTCATTTTATGTGTCGGTGAGTGGGCCCCGCCCCCTGCTCACTGACAGCTAAATTCAGCCCTATGACTTCATTGATTAAAAGCCTGTATTCACTGTTTACTTCCTAGCACCCAGTTCAACATTTGAACTCTATATTGTGTTGACATCCACAGGCAGTTCACAAGATATGTCTCTTGAAAATCTCAAGGTTCATTCCGGCTATTTTATGGAATATTGATCCTATGGTTATGGCAAGTCACATCGATTGAAACTGGTGAAAATGCAGAGAAAGATCATCCAAGGTGTTGAAAGACACATGGGTAATAGAAGCACGCTGCTGGATAGCTTTCCCTATCAGCTTGACAAATCCGTCAAGCAGCTTATCACTAGTAGGCTGGCAAGTGGAATTTCTTGCTCTGTTTTTGATAGTTTAAAGTTATATTTTTTGAAAGAACACTATAATGATCAACAGTGTATTCCTGAAGTTGTATCTGGTCATGCAGAGTTTTAAGGTTTTTCCACACATGAGAAAGACTTTCATGAGATAAACAATTCCATTCTATTGAGAAATCCTGGGCACATTTGACAATTTCATTACCTAAGGATTGATATGTTGCATGTCCAAAAATTGACCAGGGCATTACATGTAGAATCTTCTAATAGCAGCACACAACAATATTGATTTATTTTTTAAATGTTCCTTGACTGATTCAGTATTTAAACCAAGTTCAATTTTGTTGGAACCCAAATTCAAATTTGATGCCAGTGTTCATGCTGGCTGATAAAACACATTGTTTAGTCTGGAAACAGTTTAATGCAATAGCCTTCTATTGCTATGGCTTCACTGATTGTTCAGCTATGCACATTTAGGAAAGGCCTAGTAAGCAGAACTTTCATTGAGCATGGGAAAGTTTGGATGTGAACAATGCCAAGTGTTGAAGTATGTGAAAGGCAGTGATGTGACAGTCACTGGCGAATGGTTTGGCTTAGTGTAACCACATACACCTATTAGTAGGATTGAATCTGACAGGAAGATGCCTTCTCTATCCTCAACCAGCTTTGTGGTCCATACTCTATTTTTGTTGGTGCACAGAGTCTGGATAAACAGCAGAATTTAATTTTAAGACATACCTTTTCTTCAACTTGAGATACCTTTGCTTGATGTCCATGCAGTGGCTAAAGTTGGCAAAAACCTGACATGGAGAGCTGTAAGTATCTGGCTGGTTGTGGGGCTACATGGAGTAAGGTCCTTTCTTATGGAATCTGAGACTAATGAAACCTTGCAATGGTGATAAAACTTGAAGGAGTTGCTGAATTCATGATGTTCAGTAACCAACCTTGCTTAAGCATTCAATGACACTTAGGAATATTAAAAAGGTTATTCAATTCTTCGTCATACACAAGAAACCAGTGGAGTGATCATGAAACCACCATTCTTGCACATCACATGCTAAAAGCATCATAACTCACTCAGAGGGTTCTCTTATTACTTACAAATGTGCTGTGACAATATCAATATCTCTAAATTCTCTAAAATATACAAGTGAAAAATCACTGTAGAATCTGGTAGTAGTAAACACTCTATATTCAAAGAATGCCAACACACATGTCACTGGGGATTAAATTGTATTTCAGAATGCATTTTACTACAACCAGATGTATTGTCAATTTTCAAGAGCTGTTGGACAAGTGATGTGTTCCCTTAAAGACAGACACAGATGATATTGTAATTGACAATCAGAAAAAGGCAGGCTTACTTTGCTTTGATCTTTACTGTAGAGGGCGAGGTTAAATTACCAGAGATACTAAAAATAAATCTAGGAGAGAAACGTATTATAATTAATATCAATAAAAAATGGTAATGAGAAAATAATGAGGCTAAAGATAGATAAATCTCCAGGGTACTAAATAAAGTAGTTAAGGAAATTGCAAATGCTTTAGTCATGATCTTCCAAAACGTGCTTGGATCAGAAAATTGACAATATTATGCCACTATTTAGGAAGGGTAGGAGAGATAAATTAGAAAATTGTAGGCCTATTAGTTCAATGTCTGATGTGTGGCTTTTAGTAGAATCTGTTACTAGGGACAGAGTGACTAATCACTTGGACAAATATGCGCTGATCAGAAAGAGTCAGCACGCATTAATAAAGGGAAGATCATGTCTTACAAAACTAGTTGTATTTCTTGAAGGGATAACTAATGTGATAGACCAGGGAGAGTGTTACCTTCATGGGCTTCAGAAGGGTAGGAGGAGTTACAGTGCAGATTCACCAGGAGGTAGATAGATTTTTGAAATATTGGGGAGTTGAGGGCTATGAGAAGCTGGCATGAAAGAGGAGTTGAGGCCTAGGGCAGGTCAGCCATGATCTTATTGAATGGCAGGTCAGGCTTAAGGGGCTGAATGGCCTACTCCTGCTCCTATTTCTTATGTTCTTATACCAAGGCTTTAAGAGTTAAATTATGAGGACGGGTTGAATAAACTTAATTTGTAGTTTAGAAGGTTGAGGGTAGCCTAATACAGATGCTTTAAAACAATAATGGGGTTCGATAGGGTAGCACGAAAGAAACAATGTCTTCTGATGGGAAATCCTGAACAAGGGGCATAATCTTAAAATTAAAGTTAGGCCTTTAATGAAATCAGGAAGCACTTTTTCACACAGGATTATGTAAGTCTGCAACACTTCCTGTAAAAAGCTGTGGACACAGTCAAAATTTGTAAGACTGAGATTGTTAGGTTTGCTTTAAGCGAGGGTATTAAGGGATATTGGTACAAAGGATGGTAAATGGAGTCAAGCTACAGATCAGCCATGTTCTAGTTGAGTGACAGATGGGCTGAATGGACTGCTCCTGTTCCATGCGCCCAGGCACCTGGGTCACCCACACTGATTGGAAAGCTGTCCACACCAGATGATCCTGGAGGTTTAATTGGAGGGGGTAAACCTGAGGAAAGTATCAGTACATTAGACAGAAGGAAACACTCCAAATAAAAGCAGCAAGTTTGGCAGGAGATTGCTAATTGTGTAAATGACGTCTCCTCAGTCCATTGTTCATGGGAGTGAATAAAAAAGACATTCTCTGGACTGAGGAAGCGTGCCAAGAGGGAGAAGTGTAATGCTTGTTCAATAAAACCAAGTGATGGCTGTACCGAATGTCATAATTACATTGCAGTCTCCAAATTACTGCCCCCAACTCTTATTTCTTCAACCTCCTACACATCTGATGATGCATTCCCAATGTGCTGGCTACCAAAGTCTCACACAACTCCAACATGTTTTCTCATCAGTTCACTGCATGTCTCTCCAAATGATCTCATTGTTCTCTTCCCATCATTAAACAGAAAGTGCAATATTCCTCCTGTCGCCTTGCACAAAATGTATTTTTCTGCCCTCTTCAGAGAAGGCTACACATTTGCATCAGCCATGAAGCTGTGTTAGAATAGTCAATCTGCAGTACTTCATCCATGACATGCTGTTGGCATTCCCATTATCTGGAGTGGAGGCCAGCCAGGGATTGTACAAGTGACAACTAGGAGAATAGATAACCAGTGGACGTGGTGCATTTGGATTATCAGAAAGCTTTTAATAAAGCCCAACAAGAGGTTAGAATGCAAAATTAAAGCACATGGGATTGTGGATAATACATTGGCACGGATTGAGGATTGTTTAGCAGACAGGAAACAGAGAGTAGGAATAAATGGGTCTTTTTCAGAATGGCAGGCAGCGACTAGTGGGGTACCACAGGGATCTGTGTTTGGGTCCCAGCTATTCACAATACATATCAATGATTTGGATGAGAGAACCAAATGTAATATTTCCAAGTTTGCTGATGACACAAAACTAGGTGAGAATGTGAGTGGTGAGGAGGATGTTAAGAGGCTTCTAGGCAATTTAGACAGGTTGTGTGAGTGGGCAAATACATGGCAGATGCAGTAAAACGTGGATAAGTATGAAGTTATCCACTTTGTTAGGAAAAACAGAATGGCAGGGTATTATTTAAATGGTGATAAATTGGGAAATGGTGATGTACAAAGGGGCCTGGGTGTCCTTGTACACCAGTCACTGAAAGCAAGCATGCAGGTGCAGCAAGCAGTTAGGAAGGTAAATGGCATGTTGGCCTTCATTGTGAGAGGACTTGAGTACAGGAGCAAGGATGTCTTACTGCAGCTGTACAGGACCTTGGTGAGACCACACCTGGAGCGTTGTGTGCAGTTTTGGTCTCCTTACCTAAGAAAGGATATACTTGCCACAGAGGGAGTGCAGCGAAGGTTCACCAGACTGATTCCTGGGATGGCGGGATTGTTGTTTGAGGAGAGATTGGGCTGACTAGGCCCTGTATTCACTGGGGTTTAGAACAATGAGAGGGGAGATTGGGCTGACTAGGCCCTGTATTCACTGGAGTTTAGAACAATGAGAGGGGAGATTGGGCTGACTAGGCCCTGTATTCACTGGAGTTTAGAACAATGAGAGGGGAGATTGGGCTGACTGGGCCCTGTATTCACTGGGGTTTAGAAGAATGAGGGGGGATCTCATTGAAACGTATAAAATTCTGAAGGGCTGGACAGACTGGATGCAGGGATGATGTTCACTCTGGCTGGGGGGTCTAGAACAAGGGGTCACAGTCTCAGGATACGGGGTAGATCATTTATAAACTGAGATGAGGAGAAACTTCTTCACTCAGAGGGTGGTCAATCTGTGGAATTCTCTACCACAGAGGCTGTGAAGGCCAAGTCACTGAATATATTTCAGAAGGAAATAAATAGATTTCTGGACTCTAAAGGCATCAAGGGGTATGGAGAGAGAGAGGGAGTACAGCGTTGAGATAGAGGATCAGCCATGATCATACTGAATGGCGGAGCAGGCTTGAAGGGCCGAATGGCCTACTCCTGCTCCTGCTCCTATTTTACTATGTTTCTAACTTGTTGGTTTTGTGCCAGACCCACAAGGTAAGTATTCATTTCAAATTTTTCTCCTTTGTAGCACCAAACAGAGACAAACAGGTAACCAGGCAAGGGAGCCCGGGAAAAGGAGACATAACTTTAGAATTAGAACGAGGGCTGTTAAGGTTAATGGTAGAAAGCAGTTCTTCACACACAGAACAGTGGAAATCTGGAACTCCCAGCTCCCTAAAAACTGTTGAATCTCGACCAATTGAAAACTTCAAAACTAAGATTAATGGATCTTTGTTAGATAATGATTTTGAGCGTTAGAGAACCAATGTGGATAGATGGAGTTAAGACATATCTCAGCTATGATCTAATTGAATGGGGGAACAAGCTCAAGGGGCTAAAGGGCTCAATGGTCTACTCAAGTTTCCATGTTCCTAGGTTTCTATGTTCCACATTTTATTGCAAGACATCATAATGGCCATGCTATACTGCTACTGTATACGAACCAACAACAACATCCTGGAAACTTCAAGAACAAACTTCAAAAAGTTGAAACAAAAACAGAAAATGCTGGAAAAACTCAGCAGGTCTGACAGTATCTGTAGAGAGAGAAACAGAGTTAAGGTTTTGAGTCTGTATGACTGTTCTGCCCTCTGAGGAAGGGTCATAGGGACTCAAAACGTTAACTCTGTTTCTCTCCAACCTCTCTCAGACCTGCTGAGTTTTTACAGCATTTTCTGTTTTTATTTCAAATTTCCAGCATCTGCAGCATTTTGCTTTTATATTAGTGTTTAAAAAGTTGAGCCAGGCTTCAAAAGACAACTCCAATCAAGGCCGCTGCTTCAAGCTGGCAAAGTAAGTTCAATTCATTTAAATCCATTATTATATTTTATTACATTGAACTTCAGGTTAATCAGTGCTTGGGGGTCACATTCTCAACTCTGTCTTTCTGTGAAAACTGAAAGATGACTTGAACAAGTAGCTGTGTGAGTACAATTCCACACGAGCGGAAGCTACACCAAGTATTTCATATAATAGCCAATCCTTCATATTTTGTGTGAACAGACAATTTTTCTGTCCCCTTTATGCACTTTTCAGCTTTTGGAGTTGTCTCTATCTTTGGGTTGTTTGATGATGATTTGTTGGCCAGAAGGAGCATACGATTTTTATTTTTGGGCTATGCTGTAGGTAGGACAGTGAAAGTAATGGTGTATTTGACCCTTCATTGGGTTATGTGAATGCAAAGGTTCATAGGCCTGTTCATGA
Organism: Cetorhinus maximus; assembly: GCF_964194155.1. Classification (NCBI taxonomy): domain Eukaryota; kingdom Metazoa; phylum Chordata; class Chondrichthyes; order Lamniformes; family Cetorhinidae; genus Cetorhinus; species Cetorhinus maximus. The sequence goes on from NC_135896.1 coordinate 102,044,609, forward strand.
ACCAGCTGAAACATTGACTTTAATTAAAAATCTGGTGAATCAATCCTTGGAACATTGGTTTATCCTCCTGTGTATCAGCCAAGGACTCTTCTCCTTTTCAGGTCTCACCATCTCTCCTTCTTTTCTACATTTTCCTTGTATTCTTCCTCTTTTCCATATTTTCATCCATCTCTTCCTCCTCTGCATGCAAATGTGCAGGTTTATCCCACAATCATAGAATCTTACAACACAGACAGAGGCCATTCAGCCTTTTGTGCTTGTGCTGGTTCTTTGAAAGAGTTATCCTATTTAGTCTCACACGCCTGCTTTTTCCCTTTAACTCTGCCTCTTGTAATGGCAAAGTGCAGAGTGGATGATTAATCTTGGCCTCTTCCTGAGGTTCCCAGCATTGCAGATGCCACTTTTCAACCAATTCGATTCACTCCACATGATATCAAGAAAGGGCTGAAGGCACTGGATACTGCAAAGGCTATGGGCCCCGACAATATTTCGGCAATTGTACTGAAGAGTTCTGCTCTAGCTGCGCCCCTAGCCAAGCTGTTCCAGTACAGCTACAGCACTGGCATCCACCTGGAAATGTGAAAAATTGTCCAAGTATATCCTGTCCAGAAAAAGCAGGGAAAATCCAACCTGGCCAATTGCCACCCATCAGTCTAGTCTCGATCATGAGCAAAGTGATGGAAGGGGTCATCAACAGTGCTAACAAGTAGCACTTACTCAACAATAACCTGCTCACTGATGCCCAGTTTGGGTTCCGCCAGGGCCACTCAGCTCCTGACCTCATTACAGCCTTGGCCCAAACATGGACAAAAGAGCTGAACTCCCGAGGTGAGGTGAGAGCGAATGGCCCTGACATCAAGGCCATATTTGATGGAGTGTGGCACCAAGGCACCCTAGCAAAACTGGAGTCAATGGGAGTTGGGGGAAAACCTCCCATGATTTGGAGTCATACCTAGCACACAGGAAGACGTTTGTGGTTGTTGGAGGTCAGCCCCAGGACATCACTACAGGAGTTATTCAGAATAGTTTTCTAGGGCAAACCATCTTCAGCTGCTTCATCAATGACCTTCCTTCCATCAGGTTAGAAGTGATGATTGCACCATTTGCGACTCCTCAAATATTGAAGCAGTCTGTTCCTATATGCAGCAGGACCTGGGCAACATTCAGTCTTGGACTGATAAGTGGCAAGTAACCTTGGCACCACACAAGTGCCAGGCAATGACCATCTCCAACAAGAAAGAACCTAACCATCACCCTTTATATTCCATGGCATTACATCGCTGAATCTTCCACTAACAACATCCTGGGGGTTACCATTGACCAGAAACTGACCTGGACTAGCCATATAAATACTATGGCTACAAGAGCAGGTCAGAGACTGAGAATTCTGCTGCGAATAACTCACCTCCTAACTTCCTAAAGTCTGCCCATCATCTACAAGGCACAAGTCAGGAGTGTGATGGAATACTCCCCACTTGCCTGGATGAGTGCAGCTCCAACAACACTCAAGCTGGACACCGTCCAGGACAAAACTTGATTGGCACCAAATCCACTACCTTCAGCATTCACTCCCTCCACCACCGATGCACGGTGTGTACCATCTACAAGATGCACAGCAGGAACTCACCAAGGCTCCTTTGACAGCACCTTCCTAATCTGTGACCTCTACCACCAAGAAGGACAAGGGCAGCAGACACATGGGAACACCGCCATCTTAGAGTTCCCCTCCAAGTCACTCACCATCCTGACTTGGAAGTATATCGCCGTTCCTTCACTGTCGCTGGGTCAAAATCCTGTAACACCCTCCCTAACAGCACTGTGGGTGTACCTACACCACATGGACTGCAGCGGTTCAAGAAGGCAGCTCACCACCACCTTCTCAAAGGCGACTAGGGATGGGCAATAAATGCTGGCCCAGCTGGCGAAGCCCACATCCAATGAACAAATGAAAAAAGCAAAGTTGTGCAGAAGGTGGTATTGACCTTTGAGACTTGCTTGTGAGTGTAGAGTGGATGCCCACTCGATTGATCCAGATATCAGAAAAACTGTTTTCGAATCCCAACATCTTTACTGTAGTTATACATAAATGGATATCTTCTTCACACTTCCTAGAAGTGTTGAAAAGTTTTTAGTAAAACTTCTTCGTCATTCTTGATGCCATGATTCTCAAAGCCTCTGCCATTTGAACATGATTTGGCAAAGTGACCTAGAGCTACATAATTGGAATTAATATGTTTATGATGAACTTGTAGAACAAAATATCTGGTAAATATTGGTGCAAGAATTGTTAGTGGAAGAACTTCAAATTTTGCATGGAAAACGATTGTGAATAATTTAGAGCCCCTGAATATCATTATAGTCATTAATATGAACTATAGTGTGGAGTAAAATTGCAGGCATTATAAGCACACACATTAGTGAGATTTACTGATTGCAAAATATTTGGAGTGTGAATGTATTTAGACATTTAGTTTTACAATCTGTACATAGCAATAGCTTCCCTAGAGATGCAGGATTCAGCAAGGGCTTAAATCCTTCATTAGCATTACACACGTGCAAAACCCATGCAGCATTTCTCAAACACCTGCTTTCTTACAGTCCAATTTTGCGTCTGGATGAATGAATGACTGTCTGTCTATTTTTCAATATTACACCAAAGCCATTATTCTCAGATATGTATCTCCTGCTCTCCAAAATTTCTGATAATCCTGAATATGAATTGTATTTGATACTGTAGTGATGCTTGAATCACCTAAAAAGAGACAGTTGCTATGGCAACTGTTGTTTCCTAGCATTTTAGTAGTGTGCTTTATGATCATTGGTTGCAGCTAGGAGCACAGCCACACTTATTGTTGCACCTCATTTATTTGTCTGCCTGATGTACGCTATCATTAGTGACCCTGGGTAGATATGAAAGAAATGTATCAGACTATATGGCTGTTTTGTTAACTCCCTCAGGTCTGCAATAACAAACAAAGACATGATAAGCCTCTAATTCCTTAATTACATAGTGAATGGGGTTTATGCTACTTTTAATCAATTTTAAGAAGTCAGTGAAAAAATATACATTTCAATTTTTAGAAAATATATCAATGAAAGTGGTATCATAGGTTTTCAAAATGCAGTAAGTGAGCTGCTAAAGAACTTTTGTATTTACTGCCTTCCGTGAATCTGCAATGTCAGGCTATTTACCTATCCCTTTACAAATTGAGAAATGAGAGTTATGTTGATAACTGGGGAAATGTGCCTGAATGGCACTACTCACAGAACATAAGAGAACCATTTAACTGATGTTCTGATACTTTCCAAAGCTGATTACTCTTGCAGGTTAGGAAATACAGAAATCTTTCTTCATTATCAGAATTTTCTTTGAGATGGAAAAGAACTATCTGAATCTTATAACATCATTTCCCTCTCTATCCAATGCCTGTACATGTTGGTTCCTTACATTCCCTCTGTTCACCCCACTCAGGAAGGATGGTACGGGACCATCCAACCCTGAGATTTTTCCATGTTTATCCATGTTTCCATTCCTTCACTGAGCTCAAGGCAATATAATTCCATGTAATACCTGGAAGGGATACCTGCTGATTCTGGTTTTACTCAGCCAATCTCATTCAACTCACCCACAGAGGAAGTACACTTTAGCCAAGACTAGCTTTTAAAATGGTGGCTCCCATTTTTGGGTTTCTAACCTGGTAGGTGAGAGGGGAATTGTAAACTCACTTGCTGCCATAGAAACCAGGCCCTGACTATTTTAACTCCCTGACATTGTCAACATGTCACCAGTTGGTCCACTTCCTGTTCCATGGAACAAGTGCAAAGTGATTCCTGGCCTCTGTGAAATCCATTGAGCAAAGTATGGGAAAGGAGGTCCTGGATAGGTCTTGTGGGAGGCAGGTGTGTTGAGATGGGGCAGGGCAGTACCTGGCCAGAGAGGCCTAATGTCAAAGACAATCAGTTTCCCGTTTTTAAAGCTAAGTGCGGTGATGGGTGGGTTTTGCAGCACACTTCCCGCTGCCCGGAATGGCGGGAAATCACGCCCCATTCAACACTTGGAAGCTTGTTCATGATGTACAGGTGAGTATCTCTCCGGGTCACTTGGTGAGTTGGGAACTGACTCGTCCAGCCCGCCATTATCTAATGGGGTTGAAGGTCAGGGCGCCATATCTAAACGCCGCCTGGGCACACACATTTCACACTCTCCAGCCCAGCTGTCTTGCAGGAGACCTGTAGAGATGGTGACCAGCAGGAAGGAGAGGGCTGCACGCTTTTCCTTCCCCCACGCCCTCCAGGCCTTGCTTAGAGGAGCACAGCAATGCTGGGATGTCCTCTACCCCAGGGATGGCTCCAAGAAGCACACCAGCCTCACCTCTCTGACCTGCGAGCCATCACAAGCTAGGCCAGCACAGCTGGCAGCCGTGCTCAGAACACTATCCAGTGCAGGAAGAGGATGATTGAGCTCATCCCCTCTGCCAGGGTAAATCATCCTTCAACCGCCTCCAATCCCACACTCTCATCATCGCATCATATACTCGAAGGGCTACACTCTTCAGGGATTTCACACAACATCATGAGCGGGGGACAAATATCAGCACTGAGTCTCCCAGATACATTCACATCACCACCGCCCCTCTATCGAGTAGCTCACACTCTACCCTCAACCCTTCCTGTGGAGGGTTCACCACACACAGGGGGCATGCATGTTTCCCAGCCTCAGCTCCTTCCCTTCTCCGTACATTCCTTCCTTTTATCTTCAGGCAGTCCACGCTTTCCCACAACAGGGGGGAATATCCCAGACTGGAGTCTAACATCACACCCCTCACCCAATTCAAGGAGAATGCTGCCAAGGTCACTAGGGAGGGCAGGAATTGCTCTTGTGGGAAAGGGGAGATCAGCTTGTCCCAGCAACCAGGTATGGATCACACCTCCATGAGTTCACCACCTTCTGACATTCACAGTGAGTGACAAGCAATCTTGTGTTATGCCTGCTCATGAATGAAATGTAACTTCCCCCTGTTACAGACACCAGCAGAACTAGGCACAGGCACAGAGACTAAGTAAGCTCCAGCCCCCCAGACCCACTCGGGTGATGAAGCTGAAGGAGCCACTGCAGAAGAACCATCCCTGTGTTCACATGCACCTTCTCCCAGTGCAGAGACACACACCTCAGTGGGGCATAGCTTCAGGTTGGGCTCGGGCTCACCCTGCTAGAGAACACCTCACTGACACATCCCCGCAGCAGTCGGAGGCAGGGACAGCCCAGGTCTCCGGCACTCGGAGGGCTGCTGGAGACCAGCCACCCGCTCGGTCCGAGTCAGATGATGAGTCTCTGGAAGAGGCCGTCAATTCGACACTGGAGATCCAATGACAGGTGGCAGAACATCAGGCAGAGATGAAGGAGTCAGTCAGCGGACTACAGCGAGCGGTGGAGGAGTCAGTCCACATTCTGCCTGTTGTCGTGACTCCGACTTGTGAGCACCTTGATGTCACCATGGGAAGGTTGGCAACCACCAGGGAAACCTTGTCCCAGCAAATCCTACCGGGTTTGTACTTGGTCCTGGACTCCATGACCACAGATATTGCTGGGATCCATCCAGCCACTCCGAGTCCCCTCTGCCTGTGACCCCATCCACTCCAGCTGCTTAGGAGGGTACATCTGCTGCGGAGCATGAGAGCCTTATCAAGCCGGGGCCCTCCAGGCCTCAGGCCACCAGAGGACATCCGCCAAGGTCATCACAGACATCAGGATGTAGCAGTCAGCAGGCTGCCTCCACCTCTCTGCTGCGGGTAGCGGGGATACACCCAGGTCTAGCAGTAAGGTTAGGAAAATTAGAAATATGGAAATCACCTTGGTCATGGGTGTGCAACCACCATAGAAATATTACACTTTTTAAAAATCCATTTGATATCTTTGTGAATGGTTTGGGTAACTGAAGGTGTTGTGATTATTTACATATGGGGCTGAATTATCCCCCGTCGGAGTGGGTGTTGTGGGGGGTGAGCGGGAGCGAGCAGGAACCTGGGGGAGGGGAGGAGGATTCCCTGAGTCCGGCCTGTGTGTGAAAGGGCAGAAATCTCCCTGACAGGGAGATCAGTTTGATACTTGAAAATTTAAATAAAGGGGAAAAAAACTTTTAAAACCTGTCCCCTCACGTGACAGTGCAACATGAGCTCGGACATGTCAATGAATTTTTAAAATAATTTTTATTGAATTTTAAAACCCTTAATGAAACCTCATCCCGCCCGTGGATGAGGTTCCATGAAAAATGCGGAGGCCGCCTGTGCTCTTCACCTACCGCCAAGCTTAATGTTGGACGGGCAGATCATTTAACTGTTTTAATTAGTTTTTAACAGGCCTTTGACAGTTCGGTGGGTGCACGTCTACCGAACTAAGCCCGTGTCATTTTACACGTCAGCGAGCAGGCCCCGCCCACTCGCTCAGCGACCGGAACATTCTTCCCATGAATCCTCTTATTTTGAGGTTTAGCCACCCCTCCCCCCTCTACTCAGTCATAACCGCCCTTTGTGAGATTCACATTCCTGTGATGTCAACCTCACTGAGGATAGTTTCTGCACCGTGTGTGATGGTGGGGAGATGTGTTAATAAAATGTGTGATGAATGCATTTGGAACCCTTTTTCCTCATGTCTCACCATCGTTTGTGGGCAGCTCAGCAGCCTCGAGGGGTTAATGGTAGTTGTGTCTCCTCAGTGGCAGTGCCAAAGGACAAGAGCTGGATGGGAGGAGGAGATCCCCAACCATGTCCTCATCTCACTGGCCGCTGTATTTCTCATTAATGTGGCGGCGAATGCATCGAGTTAGTGGGTGTAACGTTCTGGCTGTTGTGTTGACTTGTACCTCCCAGCACGAATGCACAGCTGACAATCTTAGAGATTATGGCCTGATGAACCATGAGACATGAAGATGCAAGTGTGAATGAAGAACTGGTTCTCGATGTGACTGGTTGGACACCCCTTTCAATGCCAGGGAATGTCAGTAAGGGCCAGCAGGAAAGCGGCCAGCTCCTGTTACCTTCACTTTACTCCTCCTGGAACCTGGTAGCGGTTAAAGTGACACGGGCACGTCTTCCACATCGTGTTTCCTCAATGGCATTGTCCTGTGGAGCTGACCCTCATTTCCCTCATCAGCTTCCTGGGCCTCCTGATCTTCATCCTCTGAGGAGCACTCATCCTCCTCCATTGCTCCCTCTGGCAAGGGATCACGCCTTTACAGCGCCAGGCTATGAAGGATGTGACACACAGCGATGATGCAGGAGACCCTATCTGGAGATTACTGCAAAGCCCCACCTGTGCGGCCTAAACATCAGAAACACATCTTCAGGATGCCAGTGGTCTGCTCGATTATGGACCGTGAGGAGCTGGGAGCGGTATTGTACCACTCCCCTGAGGCACTCTGAGGCTGATGCACAGGTGTCACGAGCCATCACTAGACCGGTTTCCCCTTATCCCCAAGCAGCCATCCCTGGGGACGCTCAGGTCCTTTGGATATGTGAGGCACCTGGGAGTGACTCAGGATGTGTGAGTCATGACAACTCCCAGGGTACCTGGCACACATGTGCAGTATGTGCTTCCAATGATCACACACCAGGTGAACATTGATGGAGTGGAACTCTTTACAGTTGATAAACACTGGGAGCTGCTGCCATGGAGCCCTCAAGGCCACATGGTTACAGCCGATTGTGCCCTGAACTGTAGGGAAGCCTGAGATGGCCTCAAACACATTGAATCTAGCAGCCTGGCTATCTTCATCAAGTGTAAACCTCACATATCGATGAGCCTTGCTGTAGAGGGAATCTGTATCCTCTTAGATGCATCTACGTGTGGCAGGCTGCAAGATGCTGCACAGGTCCCCTGTGGATCCCTGGCATGATCCACAAGCAAAGAAATTGAGTGCAACCATCACCTTTAAAGGCAGGGGATAGCCTCCCATTCCATGAGCCATGAGTTCTTCCCAAAGCGTCTGGCAGATGTGGTCCACCAGAGCTCAAGACAAGCGCAGATGTGTGCAGCAATGTCTCTCACTAACCTGTAGGTAGGAGAGTCTTCTTCAGTAGAGCCTTGGTTAACTTAGTCGCCTCCATGGTCTGGGTCTATCCTGCTGATCCTCATGTTGCTGGGGCTCCCCTGGAAACTGGACCTCAGGCAGGGTCTCCTACTGAAGCTGTTCTCCATGGGTCCGGTCCCTTCTCCTCCTCCATTCTATTAGAAGCCTCAAGAAGGCAGCATTGATCCCAGGCCTCCTTACTGTTTGGCCCTTCTCTATGTGAAATGATGGATTAAAGACAGTAATGAATAACAGGGCAAAACAGTGAAGCTCACAATCTTAAATAAAGCTACTGTAATGGTCTCGAGTGGTTTTTGACCCACTAGCCTTGTCCTGCAGTTTTGTATCTGAGGTCCAAATGGACATATCAAGTGACCAAGCTGCCAACATCTGAATCCCACAGAGGTTGGAGAAGGTTTGAATGACATGCACGACCTGACCCAGCTCAGTGCTCTAACCTCAGATTTGGCACACTGAATGAAGATAGCTCATGATTAATGACTGGATGCCCTTTGTCCTGCTATCCACGCCAATTATGGAAAGCACATGAAAGCTTTTCATTGATGAGATGCCATATATGCAGCAGCTGCACCTCCTTAACAGTTCCCAATTTTCAAATTCCTTTGCGTTGATGTGGAAATGGAGCAAATGTCATGTGAAGCCATTGACTCCTGCTGTTCCCTGTGACTGTGCAGCAAAGGGTATGGGTTCCAATGGCAACCTTCTCAAAGAAGTCTTCTTACTTTCTCTCAGTTCTGACTCAATTTCTGTCTTGTGGCACCAACAAGTTAGAGGGCACCCCCAGAAAGGTCCCTTAGTCCAGCAGTGCGTTCCTCCCATACTGCATCGATCTCTCCTGTGCAGAGTCATTTCTGTTTTTGATTTCAAACTGCACCATTATCTTGTGTGTGCAAGATGGTGGTTCTTCATTTTTATTTTGAGAACAGCTTTGACCCTCCCCCTGTCAGTGTTCAGGTCCCTCCAATCTACCTGGAACCTCACGCTGTGCAGGTAGAGCTCCCTCCTGTGGTTCTCCAGCCTCCCCCAGTAATACTGGATCTCATTGTTGTTGTCTTCGACATTCCCACCCTCCCCAGTGAACCCATCACTACTGACGTGCCCATGGCCCATGTGGACCCCTGTCCTCCCCAACCAGAGGCTGTGTGCAGTCACTTACACCCCGCAACAGACCTTTGAATACCCCCCCTCCCACCCCCTTATTACCTTTTCCCCATCTACAGGCTGCAGATGCCTCCTGCCCCCTCCCCTAACCGTGACCATCGGCAGCCCAGTACAGAGCCAGACAAGCCCATGGATACTGACTGAAAATACCCCACACATCAAACTGTGCATTATCCCAATTGAGCACACAGGCCTTCCCCCTCCCTGGAGTGGGAGTACAATGTGTGGGCCATACATAGACCTGTAGCATGGCCCACTGCACCCCAGGACTGTCTCTACTCTCTCACTCCTGACTGTAAACCCCAGGACTGTCTCTACTCTCTCACTCCTGACTGTAAACCCCAGGACTGTCTCTACTCTCTCACTCCTGACTGTAAACCCCAGGACTGTCTCTACTCTCTCACTCCTGACTGTAAACCCCAGGACTGTCTCTACTCTCTCACTCCTGACTGTAAACCCCAGGACTGTCCCTACTCTCTCACTCCTGACTGTAAACCCCAGGACTGTCTCTACTCTCTCACTCCTGACTGTAAACCCCAGGACTGTCTCTACTCTCTCACTCCTGACTGTAAGCCCCAGGAGTGTCTCTACTCTCTCACTCCTGACTGTAAACCCCAGGACTGTCTCTACTCTCTCACTCCTGACTGTAAACCCCAGGACTGTCTCTACTCTCTCACTCCTGACTGTAAACCCCAGGAGTGTCTCTACTCTCTCACTCCTGACTGTAAGCCCCAGGAGTGTCTCTACTCTCTCACTCCTGACTGTAAACCCCAGGACTGTCTCTACTCTCTCACTCCTGACTGTAAACCCCAGGACTGTCTCTACTCTCTCACTCCTGACTGTAAACCCCAGGACTGTCTCTACTCTCTCACTCCTGACTGTAAACCCCAGGACTGTCTCTACTCTCTCACTCCTGACTGTAAACCCCAGGACTGTCTCTACTCTCTCACTCCTGACTGTAAACCCCAGGACTGTCTCTACTCTCTCACTCCTGACTGTAAACCCCAGGACTATCTCTACTCTCTCACTCCTGACTGTAAACCCCAGGACTGTCTCTATTCTCTCAGTCCTACCTGTTGGCCCTAGACTGAGAACTTTGACTTTCAATGATTTCCCCAGTGCCCTCATGACTGATCACTCCACTGTTTCCTTTCTCCGCCCTCCCCCAACACCCTCCTTCGTGAGTCTCTGCGTAACCCATCCCTCTTTTCCTGTACTTTCACACACTCCACGCCCCCCTTCCTATTCCAGAGTCTGCATACATGCTCTCCCGTTCATACATGTGGCATCTCACCCACCCCCTTGTGTGCCTGCATTTCAGTTTCCCTTGTCAGGCTTCAGGTTCCCACCCTCGGTCTCCCTTCTGCCTGCCATCATTCCCCCTCTCCCCAACCCCCTTCCAATGCCTTCATGCCCTTTTCCCCCCTCCCCGTGTGCCTGTCATCCTTTCTCCATCCTCCCCCCTCCGCAGTCGCAATGCTGGTCTCAGTTTGAGTGTAGAGCCCTGCCTGAGTGCCGCTAGCAGGATTACAGAGGCACGCACCAGGAGCAGACCAACCCGACACCCCCAGCAGTGCGATGTTCCGATGGCATTGGCACAGCGCCTTGGCAGGTAGGGTCTGAATGTTGCACTCACCTCGAAGCCCTGAGCAAAGTGAGCTCTGACCACTGCACGCCCCCCTTCCTCAAATGTGTTTCAGACCAGAGTAAATCCCTGCTGGAATAATGCCAGGCTGGCTGGATCCACAGAATTCGGGTGAGAAAGTCTGTTTAATGAACATTCATGAGCTGGTAATGAAGGCAAATGGTGTCCCCAACACCACTCAGCGGGTAACCCGACTCGTCATTAAAGAGTTGTCGGGAGAATTGCAAACTGTTCTGACGCTGGCGGGAATCCGATTGTTTTGCCTCTCTCCAGATTCTCCTCTCCCGCCTGCCACAAAACCCACCTTGGACAGGATTGCCCAGTATTGAAATACACGTAACTATAGGAGGAGTAATGGAAGCATTGTTTGTGTGTCAACTTGGGGAGAATTAAAAATATATTTAAAGAGAAAAATGTCTGCTGTGATTTCTGCCTAATCTGCATTAGCTGCAACAAATAATATTTCAAGATTAAAAATAAGTGAGTTTCATGATCTTTTTTAAATTAATTTCAAGAGTGGAGAAGTACAAAGCAATATTTGTGCACTTCAATTCTTTTTAACCAATTTATGTTCCACTGATAATAAATTAGAGGTTTTGTCATTGAAAGGAATGGTGCAGATTAGTATGAATATTGTATTGCAAGTGGAACAATATGCATGTCAGAGCTTATATTAGTGTTAATTAGTCTGCAGCTCATGCATAAAGAAGCAATTAATGTTAAGATGAGGCTCCAGTGTAGATGAAGCTCGACAGTGGAGCATGCTAGAAATCTCCTGTCTCCCAAGCAGCTGGTTATGGGTTTCACTGACAGAGCTGCCTTCCTTTCACTGCAGTTCCCTCTGGACCAGAGGACAAGCTGTGGCTGTTCTCAGTTAGGGCATCATGAAGAATCTGGTTGCAGAGAATCGTGTGGCATGTCAACTCAGTTCCATGCTTAAAGTCTAAAATAAGTTAAGCAAATAATTACTTAGCTACATTTGGAACAAGATTGTTTGTTTATGTGATCATCTGAAATTTATAGTAATTTACCAAAACTTTGAAGAGCTAAAGCTGCACTTGGCAAAGTTGAGGAGGGCAGAATTAAGGTTTGAAGTGTTGGTTCATTGCACCAAAGAGCATATTTTGAAATTACTGCGTAATCCCTTGAAAATCTTGTTATGGCACAGCAAAGTTAGGACTTTTATTCACTATTTTGCTATTTTAAAATTTCTGGATCTATATCCCCAGTCCAGAATTCCTTTAAGATTATTGGAAAAATCCCTAGGCCTGAATTTTTCAATCATCGGGCACATTCCCAGGAACAGCCGGGAAACGAAACGCTGACTGTGATCAGCCCCCGGACGCGATTTCACCCTGTCTGGCCAATTAACGGCCATCTAGCGTGAAACACGTGCTGAAAAGCTCAGTGCTGCCGGGGTGGGGGTGGGGAGAGGGCGGGTGATTACATCACCGTGGGCGTGAGTGAGCGCTGCGAGAGAGCTCCCGGAAGGTAGACAGCTACTTCAGGGAGCTGCAGGCCTGCAACTAATAAAATAAAGCTGCAAAAAACTGTCCATGCATCACAATCAATAACCTGAAAGCACACCCCATAAAAATGCGGTCTCCAGATATTTATTTTTATTTTATTTCCTAATGGAGATTTCATCCCACCCTTGGATGGGGTTTGATGAAAAATGAGAAAAAAAATTTGCCTGTCCGTCAATCGTAAGGTTGGACAGTCCATGAAAAATCACAGACAATTTCGCTGTTAATGGGCTTAATTGACCTCTTAGTTGTCAACGGGCAGCTTCTGACTTTTACACGCACCCACCCACTGAAATATCACACCAGAGTGCGGTGATATCGGGACGCTCGCCCGACATCATCTTACGCGATTTCACGCCCGATTGGAATGGGTGTATGCCCGCCCATGGGGGATCAAATTCTGCACCAGGCGACAAGAATGCTTCTGGTGAGCAATTTATTTTCATCTAGCCTCTCCTTTGTACAACAATCCCTTTGGGGAAATCAAGCCATGTCACATTTTCATCCCCTCAAGAGGGGCTGATGAATTTTAGGCTAAGATTTTTGAATGTGCTCTTCCCTATCACTTTGTCTCTCCTCAGATCAAATGAGTGTCAGACAGACGTTTAAAATCCATTTACATCGTATTTACAAGTCACAAAGAACCTGATGACCTTACAGTTCCCAATCCTTGCTGAAATGTTCATTTGGACTCCACCTACTTCATGTCGACGATGGGGTTAAATTAGCAAGCGTATAAAAATGCATTTGAGAAGGGTATTTTGTCCAGATGGCAGGAGCTGTGATGGCTCCACAGATCTACCCAAGGCAACAATATGAAGTCTTAGAAACTCTCAGAAATTCTTTTGTCCAAGAAATTTTACATTTATTTGTAATGTATAAGATTGTTCCACATGAAAATGCCTGACCTGTTCCACAGTGAATTATTATTTTGAGTACAGTGATACAGATTTATACATGCTTGTTATGGTTGAAAACGATGTATTTAGAAAATCAGGAAGGATATTTAGGAATCAAAGAACAAAGACCATAAATACCAACATGGATACAGGATTGAAATGAAATGCAGCACAGCAAAAGCTACCATATAAAACAGGCTTGGAAAAGATGAGGATTATTGCTCTCATAACAGAAATAAAAAGGAGAATGTTATAGTTCTAATGGAGAAGTGCTCTCATATATATGTTTGTTAAATAAAAAGTAAAGATATTTGACCATATTGTTAGGTAACAAAGAAAAACAAATTGAAGAAATGATCATACTTTTACCCATCTGTTTGCATTTCTAAATCAACTGAACTTTTGAACTGAGTAAAACAGAGCGGGGGTTTGAAGCACTGCGGATTTGGTATTGTGTTTTTCTGGTAAGCTCCATGATGTTAGTGACAGGATGAATAAGGGTTTGTTGAAGGATCCAGAGTTTAATGTCAGTACACAGTAATTTATGTACAGTACATATTGAGAAAATTAACAACAGCCTAAATACCAACAAAACAGCCACTCAATAGGATATATCTCATTGACCCCATAACAGACTCACAGCTGACAGGATAATCTCCATAAAGAACCAGCTTTCAGAGTGCTCTCAGCTACTTGTCAATCACAGCAACATCAAAGTTACACAATCATATAAAAATTATAAAGGCTTAAGGACAGAAGGACAGTCTGAAGGTGCAGCATTTAACATGTCCCATTACATCTCTGTGGTAGCAGCTGATTACATTTCTAAGGCTGGTCAACAATGGAACCTTACATTCACAGGTCACACAAGCTACTGACCGATAGCCATGTGATGACCAGCCTCGTGAAAGTGTAACATTTTACCAGGTGGAAAGTTGTCACGTGGAATGTGCTGTCCATCTTCTATTAACATTGACCTCAGAGCTGTGCAGACGATTAAAATGCCCTCGCTAAACTCCTTAAAGGAAGATCGTGTTTCACTGAGGTCCTCTGAGTGAGGTAAGTAAACGGAAGATATTCCTGAACTAATCTAAACCAATTAGTATTTCATAAACCTTCTGATATGAAAATATCCTCAAAACAGTCTTAACATCCCCTCTTATCTTTGTCAAAAGTGGAAAAAACACAGTAGAATGAAACTATTGGTGGCTGGCTGCCAAATTTCCAAAGGTTTGAAACAAATTGCTTTAAGATCCCGATGAATATATAATCATGCATAATGTCAGGACTGTTCTGTGGTCTCACTGCACATTAATGTGGCATGACACAGTAAATCACAAACACTAGACTTAATTAAAAAAACAGACGTTAATGCAATGCTTACAGAATGACCAATCTGTGAACAGCAATTTCATTTAAACAAATATTCCTCTTTTCTTTTTATCTTCAGCATTTCCTTTGGTTCCTGTGTCCTCTCAGTAGCCACTACACCTGCTGACAGTGCAACCTGGCAACCTAGCCCCATTACTTTCAGGTCAGGTTACTCAGTAGCCAAATCTCTAAAGGCATATGAGAAGCATTTACAATGGAGGAGATTGTAGAGACAAGTCCACGTTCTATAAAACCTATGGTGTGACATTATCCTGGTATCACACTGGACCTCCTCCTAGTGCATTACATTCAAACATTTAGGGTTGAATTGTGTTCAGACCCAAAATCTGATTATGTCGTTTCTCATATCTGGGCTTCTATCCAATTTGTGACCACTTTCTGAACACCAGTCAGTCTTGACAACATGCTCCACACATCTTAATGTTAGCATTAGTTTATAATATTACAAAGAGCTGATGAGGGAGAGTGGTGTGCTTATATTTTCATAGATTTGCATTGTGTGATCCATATCTTATTCACATACACAGAATGGATCAACCTTTCTTTGAAGTCGATCTCATGCCTGGACAAAAATGATCTTACAGAAGTAATGGAGGAATTTCAACTCGAGAATCTGTATTGTACCAAAATATTTATCCATGTTACAGATATCAATGTGAACCTTTACACAAAATTCTCCTTTACTATACGATAACGCTGGCCAGTGCACGACTTTTTGATCATACCTTGAGTCAGTTTTTTTTAAGTGTATCTTCACACACACTTCATTTTTGCTTTGAGGAATAGTGGCGAGGTGGTGAACGGATTCCTGGATGATTATCAGTCCATTGAACCACACCATGAACACCCCTTCCATGACCAGCAAGTCCTGGAGCAGGACTTGAATGTGGAATTTCTGGCACTGAGGTCGGAATCATCTCTGTGCACAGGACTCTCGAGTCAGTATGAAAGAGAAATATTCCATCATGTGGCTGAATTACCAGCTCCCTGGGTCCAGATTAGCAAAGAAAATTGTGAGAAAAATCTTCAACCTTCTTTACATTTCAATGAGTTCATCATTTATGTTTGTTTTAAAGACAATTAAGAGATAAAATTGATGGCCATTTTATTTTTGAAAAATATATATATATTAGACAGAATAAGATTTTGAAATTGGAGGAGGAACTTGCAGACAGTTTGACCACAATATTCAGTTCCGTAGCAGCTAGGTTTCAGCAGCTCCAGGTCCATTTGGTGCTGCTCAGCTTCAGTGTGTATCACGTTACCATGGTTGCGAGCTCTATGGGCTGGCTGACTGATAGGCAACATCAAGAGCACTAACAGAGTGGTAGAGATGGGAGGATGAATGCTGTCATCTTGAGAGAATCAGTGCCAATCTCCCGGCATGGCACACAAGCAACCCGGGTAACCTGCTGAAGGATAGATTGCTGAACTGCTGTGAGAACCTGCAGCCTCCTTTGAGCCTGGTACCTGTAATCATGATGGCAGCAGCCAAAGCTGTGATTGCATGAATTCAGGCTGGCTCTTGCCTTCCAGGGACCTGACACCTTTGCTATCCTTTCCCTCCTCCCTGAATCATAGTTGGTGACTCACCACTTGCAGATCCCTCCTTTACTCTACCCTCTACCTTTCACACAATGCCAGTACCTGAGCTGGTGGTTGCAAGGGTGAGATTGAGTGACTGTGTTTCTTCATCTTTAGTGTCTTGCTCCTCTTGCATTTTATTCTTCCTCACTATTGCCTGGCCATGTGGGAGGTCTTGGATATCTGAGAGGAAGGCACAGGCGTAAGGTTGTGCTGGGGGAAGGGAGGAAGTAAGAGGTGCATTCTTACACCATCTGCAGTTAGTAAATCAGAAGAGATTGTGGGATGGGGGGGATGTGAGTGGAATATGACAAGGTGGATTGCATAAGAACATACCAACATCTTCAACAGTTTCAGCCCTGCCACTGGCCAGAGCCTCAGTTACAGCCACTCAACGATGCCATGCACCATGTGCCCCATCAGGGTGAGGACATGCAGCCATGTCTGTTCAGTGTTGTGGTCTTTAGTTATTTACCACCTTGTCCTGTAAGGGAGAGGGAAGTGTGTCACTTAGTGTTTTATTCTGTTTTGGTGATGTGACTGTCATGTTTGAATAGCTGACAGTCTGTGCAAGCTGTGAGATATGAGTGTAAGTCTTGCCGCAGTCTCAGATGTCTGAAGGTGAGGTGAGCTCATGAATATTAGGTATAAGTAGAGTATAAGATAGAGATTGTTGGTAGGTGAGTGAAAGATTGACTGATGAATTGACTGTGTGTGAAGTTATTGGTTCATGTGTAAAGGTGCGTTATTTGAAGATGCATTCATTGAGCTTGTGTGATGTCATTGAACCTATTGCATCCAGGCCTAGACTGCTTGCATTTACAGAGATGGCATCTGATTCCACTGCCCACTCATTATATAACAATGATGCACAGCCCAGCATTAACCCCTCTATTCAGTGGTTGTGTATCAGCAGGGATGCCAAGTTTATACAAGGCTAACATCACTTGCAGCAATTCAGGCCAGTCTGCACCTTTTAAATTGGAGGGTGCGTTCTGACTGAAGCAAGTACTGCAACTGGCTGGAGAAGAGTCTCTGAGAGGGAAGAACAGTGGAGATGGGGCAACAGGACATCTTTAAGGACCTTCTGATCCCCTGTGGATAGAGAACCTCTCTCCTCCTGTTCCCCTCCTGTACCAAGGCCGCCTATGCTGCAGCAGAGAACTATCGAGCACTTTGCAGGAGGCAGTATAAAGCTTGTGTGCTGCCTGAACCCCAACAAACAGCTGTAAGTTCATCATGCATCACAATCCCTACACCTGCTTTTGGGCCGATCACATTTATTCATCTCTTTGCTTTTAGTGCACATGTGAACATCTATGTAGCTCTGTGGTAAGATTTCTACCAACTTTAAAGTATAGTCATGTTTAAGGCTAATATTTACAGAACAGATTGTAGATTCACTTCCTGGTAAGAGGGAGCACGGCTTTCTGATCAGCAATGGAGGCAAGTGTTGGATTAGACTCAATCCAATTTCCCACTAACATGCATGTGCTTTGTATAATAATGCCCGGATATTGCTGAAACGCTTGCTGCTATGGAGAGTCAGAAAGGCGCCATAACACCCTTCGTGTGCACCACAGAAAGCCAGTGAAGTGCCTCAATGGGTTCCAGAGGAATCTCCGACAATGGCTCCATTGGGCTGCTTTGTAAGCCAGCAGGGCCCTGTGTTTGGCCAATGTGGGCTCATTGCCCACAACTCGCACTGGATTTAATGTTGATTAAATTAAAACCTGTACCAGCAGGTGCAGAGCCTCCTAAGGGTTGCATCCACATCTGTTAACACCATTAAATTGTGTGTAAGGAATGACCTGCTCCTGTTTAACATTTGGAGGCAACTTTTAAATGACTTTGATTTCGTTCGTACTAAAAGCAAATTGCTGTAAACACCAAAGTCTCAATCACTGAGCTCCAATCCTGGACTGTTGTTATATATTCTGCCAGCAGACGGACAGTGCCTTGTCACGGGAGCACTTTGTCAATATTCAGAGGTTTACTTTCGAGTCTCATTAACATCTTTAGGAACAGTGAAGAGTGTAGCCACTGAGTCACGGTGCCCTGTTGACATTGGCTGGAAGGAGCCTCACAGTCTCAATGTCTCATGTTCTGGTATCTCTGAACAGAGAAAACCCACTGTGTCCAGCTCTTTGGAAAATGAGTGTAGGTTTTAACATAGCAGCAGCAAATTCACAGATACTCAAAATGTGATATTGTACATTATTAAATCAGCAAGGCTTTGATGAAATCTTATTGTAGAAATTATATTTAACCAGAAAGTGGGTGGGGAAATATGTCTCTTTAATTCCTTCATGGGATGTGGGCATCATCCCTAATGACCCTTGAACTTAGTGGCTTGCCAGACAGCTGCAGAGGGCAGTTAGGGGTGGGTTAGGAGTGCTGTGGGTCTGCTCAGCCAGGCCAGGTAAGGAGGGCAGATTTCCTTCCCTGAAAGACATGAGTGAACCAGGTGGGTTTTTACAACAATCGATGATCATTTAATGGTCCCCATCCCTGGGAACTGCTTTCAATTCCAGATTTAATTCATTAATTCATCAAATTCAGTTTCCACCAGCTGCCATGATGGGTTTCAAACCCCTGAACCCAGGACATTAGCCTGGGCTTCTGGATTACTAGCCCAGTGACATTCCCACAGCACCACCATCTCCCCATAAATCTCAAAATAAAATATGCATCATTTTCACATGTATTCAATGATCTAGACTTTAGGGTGAATTCTGATCATGATTCTTCAATTATTTACATGTAATTTGACCTTTAAAATCACAGGAAAATAAAGCATTGGAATTCAGTATATACCTTACAGAAAACCCAGGGAGCAATTGTCTGGTCCCGACAGGCACCAGAGCAGACGGGGGGCGGGGAGGATTCTGTGTGAGGGGCAGAAACCAGTTTAACACCAGCGTGAAATCACAGCGCGATCATCCGATGGTGTCTGCCTGACCAATCCCGCTGGAGACCAGCCTGAACACCATTTGCATCCTACTAATGGGGTGCAAAGTAAGGCCCGACTGGAATCATTCCCCCCCATTCCAATTTACCGTTACACACAGGCCCAAAACATGTCTGGACAAGTGTGAGGTAGAGACGTCAGGAATTGGTGTGAGGGCCTTCCTCAGACCATCAACCTCCGAGAAGCAGAAGCTGCTGAAGTCCTACAGCTCCTGGACTCTGGAGGAACACGTGGATCACGTGCTGGGTGGATTCTCATGCACATGGCTCTGCTGCAAAGCAGCTCACAGACGCTGGGAGGTCTCCGTTAATGCTTCGGGGTCTGCTTCACTACATCACAGTCTTGGCCATGGGCTGAAGGGGGTGGGGAGAGGAAGGTCCAGGCGTGAGTGGGAGAAGAATGTGTACCGGGGGCAGGAGGCCGGGAGGTCGTGAAGCGGTGTCAAAGGTGTCAGGGGGTGGGTGAGCTTGGGAGTGGGGAGGAGTGAGTGTGGGGGGAGGGGGGAGGTGGGAGTATGGGGGAGGGAGTATGAGGGGAGGAGAGTGTAATGGGAGAATGCTGCAAGTGGGGAGGTAGGTGTAAGTGGGGAGGTAGGTGTAAGCGAAGGGGTAAGTGGAGGGGATGTCCAGGTGAACATGTGAGGGAGGGGTCTGTGGAGCCAATGACTGCCCCCTGAGGAGTGAACTGAGGGTTGGTGTGGTAGGGAGGGATGGTGAGTGTGAGAGGGGGCAGAGGGAGCTGGAAGGGTGGGAGGGTGAGGGTGTGTTGGTAACTGTAGAAGGGTCAGTGAGGGTGGTTGGTGGGGACTCAGGGGCAGACACGGACCCTGGGGGTGCGAAGGAGGAGGAGAAGGACGGGGAGGTCAATGTGGACAGGGGTGAGTTTCTCAGGAAAGGAGGGAATGTGCACATTCCCTCAAACATCCTGGAATGACAAGGGTTTGGGTTGGTAGGTGACGGTTGGGAGGTGGACGGTGATGTCAGGGGGTCCAACAGTGGATGGGTAAAGGACACGGGTGCCTGGGGGAGGGGAAAGGATGGGGGAGCTGACAAGATACTTGATCAGAACCATGGTTTTCAAATCGAAACCGAGCGGAGCCTCGTGTTGGATGGGAACAGGTGCTGCCTGGGAGTGAGCTCAGTGGGTGGGCGGAGATGCAGCTCAGCTCAGAGAGACCCCTAGCAGGCTGCACTGAAAATGCTCAGGACAGTGAGATGAGTGCGATGGAGGAAGGCTCTGTGTGCATGGGAGAAGCTTACATGAGGCTCTGAAAGGTCCTGCCACACACACACTTCTCCCTCCGAATCACAGGTGGTCTGTCTGTGTGCAGCTGACAAGCTAATGGTGGGGGTTACAGGGCGAGAACTCACGAAGCCTGTCAATGAAGCTGAAAGACAACATTACACATTATTCAGTGAAAGTGAACATATTTTCAGATTACAAAGTGACAAAATGTATGCAACCACTTGTAATCAGGATTTCTTAACTTTTCTAGTCCAACCACTTCTTCTAGGTGCTACCCTGACATCTGCAACAGGGCTGGAGACAGTCTTTGCAATGATTGGACCTGTTGCCTCTGATGACTTTGGCGTCCGTCTTCTGGAGAGACGGCTCGGTTTGTCTGTCCTCCTGTGTGCCACCTGCTCCCTCTGCAGTGACAGAGAAGGAGATTGAGGGGATCACAGGCAAAGGGGACTCAGAGGGAGAGGACAGCCTCGGAGATTCCTGAGTGGATGACCCAGGGGTGTCCAGCTGCTGCTCCTCCTCCCTGTGGGTGTCCGGGGGCCCCGGCCTGACTCCTTGAGGGGAAGGAGCATCTGGAGGGATGTCGAGGTGCCCTGTTTCCCTCTCATGTTGCCGCTGCAGGAACTCACCCATGGCTCCCATGGTGGAGTGCAGGTCTGCGCACATCTCCACGTTCTGCTGGACCAGGGTCACCATGGCATCTGCCATCTTCCCTGTGGAGACCTCCATTTCTGCACATGTGGGCCCCACTTCCTCAGAGAGCAGGCAGACGCACTCCTCCAACTCGAGTGCCACTCTGTTGAGGGCTTCCAACAGCTCTGTGTGATGTTCCCCCACCTTCTGCTGAGTCTCCAGGATGAGTTGGAAGGCTGAATCCAGAGGCTCATCATCTGACTCGGACCTCACAGATGCCTCTTCCCCAGCAGCCCTCCGAGTATCGGGGAGCTCGGCTGAACCTGCCTCCTCCTGCTGTGGACACGTGTCCGTGCAGTGACCACCAGATTGTGAACCTGAGCCTGCTCTGATCTAGGTCCCACCGAGGTGTGTCTTTCTGCGCTGGTGCAGGGTGTGGGTAAGCGCTGTGACAGGTCTCCCAGGCTGCTTATTTCCAGCTCTTCAATGGGGGAAGTGTCCTCTTGGCTGGAGGTGAGGACCTGGGTGGAGCTGAGGGGCTGGCTGGCTGAGGGTGTCGGTCACTTGGCAGAGCTCCCTGTGAACCAAAGTAGAGAGAATTAGTGCATGTCAGCAGAGTCAAAAACAGGAGAGAGAGCACTCACAATTGTGTTGAGAGGGGGATGATGTGGTGCAGGATCCTCACGAGGGTGTTCACCGTCGACCTCAGCGTCACCGTCACTATAGGCAGGGTCCACATCCCCACCAGTCAGTGCAATGGCACGTTCCTCAAAGTGAGTGAGGGGGCTAGTGTAGGCCATTCCACCCCCAGTCTGGGGCCTCTCCCTGCTGTTGTGAGCCAGCTTCTCCTACATGAAAACAGATGGAGAGAGTGTGAGCAGGACACACGGCACTGCCTGGGATGTTTGTGTGGGGAGCGGATCCATGGACAGGATGAGGATGTGAGGTGGAGAGGATATGAGGCTGATGGAGATGTGAGGGTGTGTGTGAGAGTTAACAGTGTTGTCCCTTGAGGTGTGAGACCCCTGTGGGTGTGTGATGGGTTTGGGAGTGTGTGAGTTGAGAGTGATGAGGTGGTTGACTTGCCCTGGTGGCACAGATGAGATCATTCATCCTCTTCCTGCACTGGATGGCTGACCTCCTCTGTCCTCTGGTGGAGCTGACCGCCCCTGCTCCTGCCTCCCAGGCCAGATTGGTGACTCTGGTGGACCTCCTGTGGCCAGAGCAGAGGTAGAGGACATCGGGGTGACCTTCCACTGCGCCCCAGAGAGGTGTCACTAAACTTGGGGGCCACATGTCACCTGGAGCAGTCCCACTCTGTAGACATGGAGTAGCCTGACACCCGGAGTGAGGAAGCGCTAAACTCACAGCGTGGCAGGTACATCCGAGCCCGCCCATGAGCATTCCAAAGTGCTTCCCTTAAATACATTATTAAGGAGGCAGGATGCACTGGGAAGGGGGTGATACGGTGTGAGAACCCGTCATTGTGGCCGGCTGGTAAAATGTCTTTTTCCACACCTGCTCCCGTGTTCAGTGCAAATCCGGGATGATTCCAACTGCCCCTCTGCTCTGAATTGGCCATATTTCCAGCTCACTTCCACGTTAAGGGTGGGGTTTTCTGGTCCCACCGAAAGTCAATGGGCTCCTGGCTGCCTCTCCAAATTTTCCATTCCCACCTGCTTTCAGTTCCCTCCGTGGGCGGAACTAGATAATCCTGGCCTAAGGGTGGGATCATTAGCACCTGAAAAATGTTGTGCTGCTCACCCCACATGTGTTGTCTGTATGCCGGGTAGAGTTGATCTTCTAGGATGAAACCTCTGCATCCACCCTCTCACTAGGGACAAGAGGCATGTTCATGGGCAGCAGGGCCAATCAGAAGTAGGGACTGCCTTGTTGGAGGTGGAAAACAGGGGTTCCTCCTGGTGAAGTACCCTCTGCAAATATATCAGGCCGACAGATTGGAGGGAACTCCCCCCACCCTTATAGTATGGGATGCAGCCACAGCTGTGGCTCACCCATCCCTGCAGCTCCCTGGTGGGATGAAGGCTGGAGACATTGCGAGATGCTGGCAAGCAATCTCCTGGTGGGCTTTGCCCTCAGCAATAGACCTGTCTTCCTGCTGCTTCGTCAATCTACCAACAACTGGGCTGTTACACATGCAAAGTGGCTACCCAGCACTGGCAGATGTTTGGTCTTGGCCATTCCCACTCCACCAGAGACAGGAATTTGTCAATTCCTCAGCCTAACACCTTCCCTCATTTTTTTTCATTCATTCATGGGATGTGGGTGTCACTGGCTGGGCCAGCATTTATTGCCCATCCCTAGTTGCCCTTGAGAAGGTGGTGGTGAGCTGCCTTCTTGAGCCGCTGCGGTCCATGTGGTGTAGGTACACCCACAGTGCTGTTAGGAAGGGAGTTCCAGGATTTTGACCCAGCGCCAGTGAAGGAACTGGCGATATGTCCCACCATCAAAGCCAGCTTGGTGAGAGAGGAAAATTCCACCCTAAATGTACAGTTTGGGCTTGGTGGATGTAACTGGGGCCCAGCTTTGATATTAACCTGAAGTTTGAGTAGGGCTGGCGACTAATCCAGGAGAAAGCTGCCAGGATCTGGATCAGGAGCCAGAATAACACGGGTAAGTTTAACTCATAATTCTTTTTGTATATTTCCTTTGTTCCTGGAAAAGTCGGAGATCCCCCCAGCACCCAATCCCCCTGATCCTGGTCACTACATTATGGCTCATGATCTGCTTACATGACAGTCAGGACCATCCCATTGGCTCATTAGCAGCAGATCCCCATTTACCTAAATTCCTGCTCTTCTCCACTGACCAAGCTGGGATCAGGCGGGAGGCTAATCCGCCTTATGGAGATCAAGACTGGGAGCTTAAGATTGTTTCGATCCTCAAGCAACTCCATCACATGAGCCTGTCCATTACATCAGCCCCTTCGGGAATCAGTCCCATAGAAACATAGAAACCAGGAGCAGGAGTTGGTCATTCAGCCCTTCGAGCCTGCTCCGCCATTCAATATGATCATGGCTGATCCTCTATCTCAACGCCACACTCCTGCACGCTCCACCCCCCCCATAAACCTTGACACCTTGAGAGTCCAGAAATCTATCTATTTCCTTCCTAAATATATCCAGTGACTTGGCCTCCACAGCCTCTGTGGTAGAGAATTCCACAGGCTCACCACCCTCTGGGTGGAGAGGTTTCTCCTCATCTCAGTCCTAAATGGCCTACCCCGTATCCTGAGACTGTGATCTCTTGTTCTAGACACCCCAGCCAGAAGAAACATCATCCCTGCATCCAGTCTCTCCAACCCTGTCAGAATCTTATACATTTCAATGAGATCCCCTCTGAGATTAGGCTAACCAGTCTGAAATTCGCTGTTTTCTCCCTCCTTCCTTTTTTAAATAGTGGGCATTTGCCACCCTCCAATCTGCTGGGACTGTTCCAGAATCTAGAGAATTTTGGAAGATGACAACCAACTCATCCATTATTTCCATGGTCACTTCCTTTAGTGCTCTGGGATGGAGATTATCAGGCCCTGGGGATTTATCAGCTTTCAGTCCCATTGATTTCTCCTGCACTATTGTTATAGTAATACTCATTTTCTTAATTCCTCTTTCTCATTAGACAGTTAGTTCCCTAGTAATTCTGGGAAGTTATTTGTGTCTTCCTTTGTGAAGACAGAACTAAAGTAGTTGTTTAATTGATCTGCCATTTCCTTGTTCTCTATTATAAGTTCTCCTGTTTTGGACTGTAAGGGACCTACATTTGTCTTCACTAATCTTTTTCTTCTTACATACTTATGTCTGGTAAAATTATCAATTTGTCTCTGTTACTTAATGAAAAGTGAAATAGTAATTACTGATTTAGTGTTATTGTGCCCATTATGAGATTGGTAGCGATTCTAGTTCTTTCTCCAATGAGACATTATTCCTCAGTACATAAGATAACCTCACCCTAATTTACACTGGGGAACAATTATTCAAATAATACAATCCAAATTTCAAACAGCAGTCGGTTCAAATTTCTGCAGAAGCACTAATTTCAACAGTAAATTCTGTGACTCCCAGCCTTCTTCTCTATCAATCCCTCCTTCTGCCTCTCTGTCTCAGTCTCTACTTCAAATCATTGATGTCTCTGTTTCTCTTCCTCTCTGTCCCCTCCCTCTCTTTCTCCTCTTGTGGCTTGTCTCTGAGTCCCTGGGCGGGATTTTTTATTTAACATTAATTTAATTGTGATGATCGCCTATTTGTTTTAAATGAGTTAAGCCATCATTGAGATAAAGACAAAACAAATTTATCTCTGTCTTTTCTTTCTATCCTCTTCCATTTGTTCTTCTCTGTTGTTTCCTTGCTGTCTCTTTCCCTCTCACACGCCCACCTCGGTCAGTGTTGGTAGCGATTGAAACAGATGTGCAAGAAAGCCAAATGCTTTGCTCTCTCTGGAGTTCCCAATAAGCCAAAGTAATGACACAGAGTGTGGGGGATTTGATTTTAACCATGTACAGTGACTGACTCAAGCGCTGTGTCACTTTGCACTGAAACGATTGAGATGCAGAATACTGGGAGCAGAGAATTAAAAAGGGAAGGGAGATTGGAAACAGAGTAAGGCAGTGAAATACTGGTGCATAAGAAAACTCATCTCCATAATTAAAATCCCCAAACAGTGACCTCCATCTTTCATTTCACCTATAAATATAGATCATGTGTTCTCCTGAATGTTAGTGTAGCTGGCTTTCCTCAGTTTCAAAAATAATCCTATTCATCTTTCTGTGCATCCATAAAACATTGAATGTAGTTTCTTTCTAATTTCATGCAAATAGCCACGAACATTTTTAATAATGCTGCAGTATCCCTGTTGGTGCTGCTAAAGAGTTGATTTCAGCAGCCACAAGCTGATATTCAGGGCTGTCCTGGATCTAACTGATCGATACTACACTCCTCATGATATGTTGGGATGGTAATGAGGGGATGTACTCACACCCACTCCAGCACAGCAAGTCTTTGTTCTCTCTAGCAATAGCTGCATGTGCAAAATGGTTAGTTTAATATAAGTAACTCTATTCCTTAATACAGTGTATAAGCATTGTATAATCAGTGTATAAGCAGTGTATAAGCAGCGTATAAGTAGCATATAAGCATTGTATAAGCATTGTATAAGCAGTGTATAAGCATTGTATAAGTAGCATATAAGCATTGTATAAGCATTGTATAAGCAGTGTATAAGCATTGTATAAGCATTGTATAAGTAGCATATAAGCATTGTATAAGCAGTGTATAAGCATTGTATAAGTATTGTGTAAGCAGTGTATAAGTAGCATATAAGCATTGTATAAGCATTGTATAAGCAGTGTATAAGCAGTGTATAAGCAGTGTATAAGCATTGTATAAGCAGTGTATAAGTAGCATATAAGCATTGTATAAGCATTGTATAAGCAGTGTATAAGCATTGTATAAGCAGCGTATAAGCATTGTATAAGCATTGTATAAGCAATGTATAAGTAGCATATAAGCATTGTATAAGCATTGTATAAGCAGTGTATAAGTAGCATATAAGCATTGTATAAACATTGTATAAGCAGTGTATAAGCATTGTATAAGCAGCATATAAGCATTGTACAAGCATTGTATAAGCAGCGTATAAGTAGCATATAAGCAGTGTATAAGCATTGTATAAGCATTGTATAAGCAGTGTATAAGCAGTGTATAAGTAGCATATAAGCAGTGTATAAGCATTGTATAAGCAGTGTATAAGCATTGTATAAGCAGTGTATAAGCATTGTATAAGCAGTGTATAAGCAGTGTATAAGTAGCATATAAGCATTGTATAAGCATTGTATAAGCAGTGTATAAGCATTGTATAAGCATTGTATAAGCAGTGTATAAGCATTGTATAAGCATTGTATAAGCAGTGTATAAGCATTGTATAAGCAGCGTACAAGCATTGTATAAGCATTGTATAAGCAGTGTATAAGTAGCATATAAGCATTGTATAAGCAGTGTATAAGCAGTGTATAAGCATTGTATAAGAAGCATATAAGCATTGTGTAAGCAGTGTATAAGCAGTGTATAAGTAGCATATAAGCATTGTATAAGCATTGTATAAGCATTGTATAAGCAGTGTACAAGCATTGTATAAGCAGTGTATACGCATTGTATAAGCATTGTATAAGCAGTGTACAAGCAGTGTATAAGCATTGTATAAGCAGTGTATAAGCATTGTATAAGCAGTGTATACGCATTGTATAAGCATTGTATAAGCATTGTATAAGCAGTGTATAAGCATTGCATAAGCAGCGTATAAGCATTGTATAAGCAGCGTATAAGCAGCGTATAAGCAGTGTATAAGCAGTCTATAAGCAGTGTATAAGCAGTTTATATCAGCTCAACCTTGCACAAGTGTAAACCTGCCAAGGGACTGGATAGAGCCCATCAGAGTCTCGAGTCCCAATTTGTCCACCTGACAGTGTTGATAATCGATCACCCTTCTCATCGTCCGAGCAGCCAGATGTAAACTGCAACATCAAGAAAAGCTGCTGCCTCGACCCAAAGACCGGCGATGACCGGGACCGGTCCTGTGCTGATGGTGAGGTCGGCGCTGCTCTACCAGGTGAGGATCCAGCAATGCAACATCCATCAGACAACCATGTTGTGAGTGATGTGTCCTGTTTCACAGGCCACTGCCAGGCACTGGTTATCTCCCCTTGCTTTCACAGGCACATCTGGGAAACAGCCGACAGAGTCCATGACCCAGAACCTCCAATCAAGCCCCAAAGAAACCGTTGAGGAGGAATCTGAAGGTACCTCCCTGAAGTCTCACCACAACACTCACCCACACCCTCCACCAGCGCAGAGACACACACCTCGGTGGGACCGAGCTTTAGAGTAGCCTCGGGATCACAATCTGGTGAGCACATCGCACTGTCTGATCCACAGCAGGTGGAGGCAGGGACTTCCCAGGTCCCCGGCACTCGGAGGAGCTGCTGGAGGCCAGAACATTGCTGAGTCCGAGTCAGATGAGGAGCCTCTGGACTCGGTCATGTCACAGTTGCTGGAGCTGCAACTCCTCAGATTGCAAGGCACGATGGAGGAGTCCGTCCACCTTCACTCTGAGGTGATAGTGCCGGCATTGCCAACACACTGAGGTCAACACTGATAGGATGGCGGCCGCCATGGAGACCATGGCCCAGGGCGTCACTCCTACACTACTGCACGGGCTCAACTCCATCACTGATGCCATAGTTGGCCTCCAACAGTGTATACGTGAGAGGGCAGCTCAATCTCAATCTACCCCTTCACGTCACGGAGTCAGCCAGGGGCCCTCGGACACCCATAGGGAGGAGGATCAGCAGGTGCACACCCCAGGGCCATCCACCCAGGTGACTCCGGGAGTATCCATCCCATCCGAACCCCCTCTTCCTGTGACTCCAGCAGCTCCAGCTCCACAGGCTGAGGAGAGTGCCACTGCCCTCCAGGTCTCGGCCCTCCAGAGGGCACCCGCCAAGGTCATCACAGACAGGGTGTAGCAGTCAGCAGACTGGGGAGATGCCTGGGGAGCACCAAGATGTAGTGGCAGGGTTGGGAAAGTTAAGAAAATGTAATTGCACAGCCTGAGCAAGGGAGTTAAGCACTTGTACATAACATTCACTATTGTAAATAAACGCTTAACAATGTCTCTCTGCCTATGGCTCCTTGTTCTGATGAGCAGTGTTCTTGTCACTCAGATGTGAAACCTTGGTTCCTGCACAAGATAAAGGCAGGTGTCTCAGTCCAGGGCCTCTTCCCTGTGCAGTGTGTAACCTTTAGACCAAAGTGATGGTCTAGCCTCACACTCCCTGGACACATTACTGATGCCTGCACCTCGATGCTGCTTGCAATTGCTGCCAAACTGTCGTGGGAAGGCATCACAGAGTTCCGTCATTCTCTCTGTGTGCACCTAAGATGGGGGCTGACCCCAATCTCTTCAGCATCTGTGACCAGTGAGGCTGCGCTCCTGAAGGGTTCAGGTGCAGAAGGCTGACAGAGGATCAGATGCTTCTAAAGTTTCATGGCTGTGTTTCCATCATATGATCCTGAACACAGAGCGCAAGCGAAATGCCCTCAGCCAGACAGGAGTCGATATTCTTAGAGACTATGTGAAGATCTATGGAGTGTCCTCACTGCATCTCGTCATCATTCTCCTGCAATCGAGTGACTACTGAGTCTCCATGACAGGAGCATTCACACAGGGGGCATTTGCGTTGCCATAAGCCAGACTGGAGTCCAATGTTCACAGATGCAATGTGAGGATCTATGGTGTCTCCTCACTGTGTCATCATCATCCTCCACAAATCTAGCAGCAATGAGGGCCTCCCGAGCACGTCTGCCTTGTCCGGCCAGTGCGATGGCCTCATCGCCATTATCGTCGCCTTTGAGGACCCCCTCACCCTCATCCCCGTCAATGTCCTCCTCATCGGAGGAGAGCTCCAGCTCCTCCATCTCCTCCTCAGCCAGCTCCTCTCCCCGGTGCAGCGCCAGGTTGTAAAGGGTGCAGCAGACGGTGATGATGTGTGACACCCTCTGTGGACTGTATTGCAGGGCTCCACCAGACCGCTCCAGGCACCGGAACCTCATCTTCAGCATCCCGATGGTCTGCTCTACCAAGTTGCGAGTTGCAGCATGTTATGACACAGCAGTTGGCAAAGACTAAGTTGTTTAAATCCCAGAGGGAAACTTGAACTGTCATAACCTATATTTTGAATTGGTATGTTTAAGATGCAGCTCTGAGCTCAGGAATAAAATTACTGAGACTTGAGAGGTTTTTTATATAAAACTAAATTCAACATTTATTAATTTAACAGCAAATTAAACACATACACAAGTCTACATGTTATTACCATAACAGCTTTTAAACAAATTCCCAAATTAATCACTCCCAGGCAAATGTTCACCAAGGCAACAATAACCCATAGACTTTAACAGACACCAGGCAAAGTACATTTGACCTTACACATTCAAAATGAGGTTCCTTTCAATATGGTTCCTTTGCAGACACAGTTGGAGGTTTATGGGCTGGTTAGATTTTAAATGCCTCTGCCTTACACACACAAACTCCTCTCGGTTTATATCAGACTTTCTCTTTGAATGTAAATTTTCCTTTGTATTACTAGGTTTTTACAAATTTTATCTCTCCCAACAATAATCCTTTCATTCCACCAATTTTATTAGTAATATAAACACGTTGTCGCCCAGCTAGATTTTACCCATTCTTCTGAATGGTTTATTCAACAAATGCAAATGTACTTTTTACCTTTTAACTTATGTTTATCTAATTAACATATCAAACTACTATACACTGAAGCACCCAGAACAGCTGGCTTTAATCCAATTAAGCCACACACAGACACACACATAGACACAAACCCAACTACAAGTCCAATTTAAAAATAATTCCCAGTAACATTATACATATTAATATCTCCTCGTGACAAGCATGACCCTTATTATACCGTCGCTCTGCTGCAGTCTGAGGCCGCCGCTCGGGTGTCATCAGCCATGGCCTCTGTGTGTTGCCTTTGTCCCCAAGGAGCCATCCCTGCAGCTTCTGTGGACCCTGGAAGATGTCAGGGATCTGAGACCGACTGAGAATGTAGGAATTTTGCACACTTCCTGGAAACCGTGCATAGTCCTGCAGGACATGTTTGTGGTGATCACACACCAGCTGCACATTCAGTGAATGAATGCCCTTGTGGTTGATATAGTTGACCGCTTGTTGCGATGGGGATCTGAGCGCCACATGAGTACAGTCGATCATACTTTGCCCCAGTGGGTACATCTGGGCAAATCCCAGTGCTCTTGCATCCTGGCTTTCCTGGTCCCAGGGAAAATGCACAAAGTTGTGTGGCCCTTGCAAAGATGGCATCCGTGACCTGATGGCTGTGTTTGTGGGTGGCAGATTGTGATATCCCACATAGGTCACCCTTGGAGCCCTGACAAGAGCCACTGGCATAGAAATTGAGAGCTGCACTCACTCACGGCCACGGGCAGTGGATACCCTCCATGTCCCCATGGCACCAAATCCTGCAGCAGGTGGCAGATGTAACTGAGCAGTTCCCTAGACATGTGAAGTCTTCGGTGACACTGGTTTTCGGTCACCTGCAGGAACAAAACGCAGCATGAAAATACCCTAGGTCTAGCTGGGTGTTGAGCAGTGACAACTTGCTATGGCTCTTCAGTAGCGTGTGCGGGTCCCCAGTTGCCCCCTCTTCTTGAGGGTGGTGCTTCTTCCTCTGCATAGCCAGGCACCTCAGTCACTCCCTGTACGCCATGAGGCATATAGCTAGTTCACCAGGCTCCATGGTTCTGATGTTCTCCTCTTGCAGGATGAAAAAGACTAATGCATGGTGAGCTTGAGTGTTTTAAGAACCTCTCTTGGTCAAGTCTGAAGGCCTCTTAACACAACCCAGGGAGTGTTGGCCACCACTTGGATGGTCAGAGTTCAGCGCTCTGCATGGCTGCCCGAAACCCCACCCAACTCCGCCCCACTCCACCTGACCGATTGGCAGCAGCTTTGCCCACTGGACTGCATGCTGTGCTCTCAGCTCAGGCACAGGCATTCTCCTAACCCGCACTGCAAGGCTGCACTGTTAGCTTGAACCATGGGGGAGACTGGTCCAAACTAGGATGATGATATTGCCAAGGGGCTGTGAGCACCTCCACCAGTGACTGCACCACAGAGAGCCTTAGTAAGGATATTATACAATGTGCCCAGTCGTCCATCTGTTCTGCAGTCCACTAAAATGCTCATTAGTTTGTAGCCTGTGCCCGAGGGGTGAAGAGCTCTGGAACACTTGGTGCCTCTGCATTGCTTGAGTGGACAGGTAAGCTAGAGGCCTGACTCCATATATGTCAATGTGGCTGCATGTTATGATATGGCAGGTGATATTTGCCAGGCTGTCCAAATCCACAAGGGAAACCTGACCAAGCTATCACATTTATTACCAGAAGGTTTGTGCACTGAATTCAGAGTCCACTAACACCTTTAGAGATTGTAAACATTAAATTATAATATTTATTAACAAATTAAAAGAATTAAAACACCCACACAAGATTACAATTACACGGTTACTTAATATTTCAAGTGTTCCCAAAATTCCTAGTTAACCAGGCTCCCAACTACACACCCCCTTTAAGCAACAGTCCAAAATAGATTTTAAATTTATAGTGACAATCCAGCAAGGTTACCACAAGCACCCATTTGACAGTGGAATTCCAAAGGCTTTTAACACAACTTTAGTTACTCAAACAGTAAACTTCTGTAAAGTAGCGAGAGGCTTCTCCCAATGTCTGTTTCCACATGGTTCACCTTCCAGATACTGCACAGCCACACACACAGCCTTGCATTCCTTTTTTAAATATATTTCTTTCTCTTTAATCTGTAGATCCCATTGTTCCCATGTCTTTGGAATTTACTGCCCCCATAATATAAAAATATTTTATGTTGTCATTATGGTCAGCACTTTTGGGAAAAATGAATGTAATATCCTGGTTTATTTGTTAGTTGTAAACATGCTACCATGTCTCTTTGAAAACCAAACACCACTCCACTTATCTTAAAATGCGAATTTCACTCACAGCCTATCTGCTGGGACTTTACCCAAGTTCACTCATCAGCATTTCACATGCCCGCTTACACCTAACTCTTTTGGTAATTTCATCCTTGCAGCCTATCTGCCTCTAATTTAATTAAATCATCCACACACACACACACACACACACACACACGCAAAGGCCTACTTTACAATATCCCCCACTAATATTATGAAAAATAAGACAGTTTCATGACATGCGTCTGAACTGTCTCAGCTGTGGAGGAATGGTCACTTTATACAAGGTTTCCCTAATGTGTGACGGCTTCCCTCCCCCTCACCCCACATGTGCTTGTGCACTTCCTTCAGCTGCAGGGCAGCCCTTTCCCCCCCCACCAAGTTGCCTCAACCTTGAAGTGCAACAGGCAACCCTTGCGAGCGCTGCACAACGTTACTGTGCGCTCACCTCCGAGTTCCCATCAAAGTGCAGCCCGCCAAGTGCATGCCTTTTATATGCTGTTGTGAAGCACATGGTGTGGTTGTAGACGGACGATCTAGTGGGGGGGATGATTCCGGCGGGCTGGCCTTATAATGATATGCAGATTTATGACAGTGAGGTTCCCGATGTCCGATGGCGGGGAGCGCAGCCCGCCATTAACGGGCTAAGCGGACAATCGCAAACTGGTTTCACGACGTCATGAAACCGATTTTTGGCCCTGTCACCATATTGTCCATTCATGTCACCGAGCACCCCCAACACCAGCAGGCATAGAAAATTCCGCCCCCTGTCTAAAGTACTGTGTGGAGTTTTGATCTCCTTATGTAAAAAAGGGTAGACTTGCATTGGAGGCAGTTCAGAGAAAGTTCACTAGGTTGATACCTCGGCTGAGTGGAGTTGTTTTAAATCTTTCGTGGGATATAGGCATCGCTCTCTCGTCTCATGAGGAAATGTTGAGCAGGTTGGGCCCATATTGATTGATATTTAAAGAATGAGAAGTGATCGTATTGAAACATATACATTTCTCAGGAGGCTTGACAGGGCAGGTGCTGAGAGGATGTTTCATAGGGGAATCTAGGACTAGGGGGCATTGTTTCAGAACAAGGAGTTGCCCATTTAAGATGGAGATAAGGAGAAATTTCTTCTGTCAAAGGGTTGTAAATCTCAGGAATTCTCTAGTCCAGAGAGCAGTGGAGATTGAGTCATTGAATGTATTCAAGGCTGAGAAAAAAACAAATTGATCTACAAGGAAGTCAAAGTTTATGGGGGTCAGGCAGAAAGTGGAGTTGAGGCCAAGGTCAAATCAGCCATGATCTTATTGAATGGTAACGGAGGTTGAAGGGGCTGCATGGCCCTATTACTGCTCCTATTTCCAATGTTCTTATGTAGCAGGCACTAACTAAATTCATTTGTAAACAAACATTTCAAAACAAACAATCTGAAAAGACTATTTGAGTCTGACATTAAATATTGGGAATTCTGAGCAGAGTTGGAACCATGTCCAGCAGCATTTGTGGAACATCAGTGACAACAGACGCTTCCTTTCATTGATTTATAAGATTTTCCATGGAATGATTTAATGGAATTTTGAGATAATTTTGTGTCATGTTCATGTCTCAGGTAGAACAATAAATACATCTGCTACCCTTCTGCATCACAGTGTGGCATTTTAGATTCGATTTTTCCACAGTATTAACTCTTAACAGTTATCAGGTGCCTGGCTTGTTCCTGGTTACAAATGATCCAACTGCACAAGTACCAATTTGTCGTGTTTAATATCTGTGTGTCTGCTGTGCCTATTGCGTGCCAGTGTTTTATATGCATCAAATGTCAGTTGGGCCAACTGCTAATATTTCTTTCCCCTTTGACAGTAAAGTGCCTGTTTATAGAGCTTGCAATGTCAAAACCTATTAAGCCAGCAAGCAGGAGCTGTGGTAAGGAGTCTTACTCATGCACTTTACATTTCAGTGAACCATGTTGTGATTTTTTTATTCTCTTCAAAGCACAGTTCATTCAGTGTAACTTACAGCCCTCTTCGTGACTGCAGCTCCCAGTTAAATTCCAGACCTATGCTATGTACCCAATTCAGGCGCTTTCTCTGTAAGCAACTATCACATCCAGATTGTTCACTGTGTCATTGGGCAGGGTATTAAGTGGTCTACTTTACAACAATGAATTATTTTGAAGGCATTCTTTTTGTGAGAACACCAATAGACCCCAAAGGAAAACAACCAATTGGTTCTGCTTTCCTGTTCACTATTTCCTGTCAGATTTGAAAAGTATAAAAAATACTTTAATAATAAGTTTATAATATAAAGTGGGGCATTTCTTTCTGAGTGATCAGAATGCACTAGTGCCAGTTTTCATTAGGAATAGAATACTAGGCTCTCCCTAATAAGCTCTGCTACTGGGAACAAACAGTCACAATCTCCCCGTCATGTTCAAAGAATCAATAGCTAAAAGCGGAGAAATTAATTAGGAATAAACTTTATACATGAGGTGGCAAATAGACCAAACAGCCAAAGTAGCACAGAGACTGAGAGACCGTTTATCTACCTGAAAACTCTGGGAAATGTTATTGTTATGAGAAGATCTGAATTCTTCCTATTCTGATTTTTACTTTCAAGTAGGCAATTTGCTGTTAATAGCGACTGCACAGACGCTGCTATTTTCACCATTGGGAATGATGCAAACCTGCTGAATATCCAGGCTGTTGGGAGGAAATTTTCAACTCTGTTATGTGTGTGAATGCATCTTGGTGTAAAAAGGAGCAACGATCATAGTGTCTCATCTCCACCCATTCCATTGGCAATAGGGGCATTGAAAGGGAGTTCCCACAAAATAGACAGAAATAAAAAGCAAAATACACAAATGCTGGAAATCTGAAATAAAAACAGAAAATGCTGGAAATACTCAGCAAGTCTGGCAGCATCTGAGAAACAGTCAATGTTTCAGGCCGGTAACCTTCCATCAGGATGTTATATGTTAATAGCAGGTAAATGACACCAACTTAAAGGCTACATCATTTTCCAGCCATTACATGGGAAATGTAACTAGTGTTAACTTCTTTCATGTAAGTTGGGCTGTTCCTGTTACTAGGCTACACCTGTTTATGAAAACTATTTGAAAGTGGCAGGCAGTGATTCCACCAGCAATTTAACATCGTTCTCCTCAACTGACAGGAAGTCCCTTTTTCCCTCAATTCCCTTTCTTGTGGGCTGAGTGGTTTAATAGACTTTGCAGTTACCCTTTATTCTGTCACCATGGAGGGTGACACAACACCGCTACTTTGGCAATCGCTCTTGACTTGTGTTACTTGGAGGGAGGAAAGGGGCTGGAAGAACATAGAAATGCAAAGAAAATGAGATTATATGTCAGGAGTTGAGCCCCTATTCACAAATACCTTTCCAGTCACATCTGCTGAATGACATTGTTGGAGGAACAGTGGGACTTGTCGGAGGTAAAATGAATATGAAAGGGGAGGGGGTGACAAATCTGTGTTCCATGCTTGACTTCAGGTCGGTCACTAGAGCAGACAGGTGTCCACAGGTGTCCACAGTTGCCCACATGTCTGTCCTTGGCTTGCTGCATTGTTCCAGTGAAGCCCAATGCAAACTGGAGGAACAGCACCTCATCTTCCGACTAGGCCCTTTACAGCCTTCCGGACTGAATATTGAATTCAACAACTTTAGATCTTAAACTCCCCCTCCCCCCATCCCCACCCCGTTTCTCCCCCCTCCCCCTTTTTTTTTCAATAATTCATATAGATTCTTCTTTTCCCACCTATTTCCATTATTTTTAAATCTAAAACTAAAACTTTGTTAGTCTTTCCACCCCACCCCCACTAGAGCTGTACCTTGAGTGTCCTGTCTTCCATTCTTAATTAGCACTTTTCTTAGACAATATCACCACCTTCAACATCTCTTTGATCCTTTTGTCTGTGACATCTTTTGATTATCTGCTCCTATCACTGCTTGCTTATCTCCACAATGACCCCACCCTCAACTTCTCTCTCCCCCCGCCCCCCCACCTTAAACCAGCTTATATTTCACTTTTCTCCTAACCATACTCAGTTCTGCCAAAGGGTCATGAAGACTCGAAACGTTAACTGATTTCTTCTCCACCGATGCTGCCAGACCTGCTGAGTTTTTCCAGGTAATTCTGTTTTTGTTTTGGATTTCCAGCATCCGCAGTAGCTTTTAGCTTTTTGTTTTTATTAGAGCAGACACGTACTTCCAGTGTGAGCTTCTGGTTCAGCTACAGCTGGACCTACCATACTGTCCAAGGTTGATTTGATGGCTTGGAGACTGTGCAAAGTTTGTGCTGCATGGATCCATCTTGGGTGTTACAAATGTAGCTAATGGAACCTTCCATCTTGAGTCACGTTCATGGACATTCCCACAATTGCCTCAACATGGAATCGATGTTCTCATTTGACATTTTGGCTCTAGTCCCATGGCTCCCTGGGTAAGGGCAGGTGTCTTTTGTACTTCTGGTCAGCTGCACTAGCTCCTTACGAATGGCTTATCCTTCCCCTGGTTTAATACCTCACTGTTTGATCTGTCCTCAAGAAGGCAGCTCACCACTACCTTCTCAGTGACAATTAGGGATGGACAATAAATGCTAGCCCGGCCAGTGACACCAACATCCCATAAATGAATGAAAAAAGCTAAGAATAACTACTCCACCCTGAATGGATGGCACTAGGTTAATGCTTACAAGAGCGCAAAGGATATATTAGGGGAAGGATGACGATAGCCTCAGTTCCTGTGGTTGATGCTCCTCTGACACTTCCCCAGAGGGGAGTTTATTGGTTATTGGGACACTAATTAACTAAAGTACATTCAGAATAAGATGCGCAATTATATGTTGACAAATTATTTATGCTAGGGGGGGTGGCAGGAACTGTTGAGGCATGACATGTTGACTCTCCTGACAAAACTGGTGTCAGTGCTTCCCCTCTCCTTTTCAGTCACCGACCAGTCCCCATAGTGTCTGTCCAGCAGTTTCAGAGCTTCCTCATTGAAATAAGCAAGGGGACAAGGGTTTGGGCATTTTCTCCAAATGGTATTGCTCTGGTGAGCATCAGTCTCCTCCTTCAAGAGGAGCATATAAAATGGGAATGCACCCTGCTTACCTCCAGAGGGATGAAGCCCAGATATTAATGAATATTGGGATGAGAACAGGAGTCAGATTGCCACATCATAGAGCACTGAAGCTTTCAAAAATCCCTGGCATGTTAGGTTGTGAGTGAAGGACCAGTTGCAAGGTAGGGAGAGAGTATGAAATATCTGGATTTCTAAATGTTTTGGTTTACAAGCACTAATTAAAACATGTTTTCCAATGATTTTAATCCTTCCTGTAGCTGACATATAATTTGGGGCGATGGAGATTTTGGGGGCTTTTCCAGGATTTTGACATCTTTTACAGGGGGTCCTTGGGAATGTGTCTATGACGATAGCCTACAAAGGTCACCTACAAAGAAGATGTTGAAAAGCACTGTTATACACAATGTGTGACTCTGATGCCGATGCCAATTGTGCACTCACTGTGTCTCCTGAAGAGCTACTGTTGTGATATCACATCATTTACACACATCATGACATTTGAAAACATTTCACTTCATATTAGAGACATGACTCTTGAATAAAATGAGACATTTTACCAGGGAACCTTCTAGAGCAATGCAAAAATTGAGCAGAGACTACATTTTAAAATACTGTTAATATTTATATATCCATATTTACATGGTGATTTAAAAAATTGGCTTACACAGTAAATAAGTAAATCATCATATTGTGTAAACAGTTGGTGTTAATGCAGTGCTTTACACTGTTAATATTTTAACAGCCTTACATTTTAAAATTGTTTAGTTTCTCTGCATAAATGTGTAATCATGTTCCTGTTTCTTTGCATGAAAAGCCTTTTCATTTTAAATTTCAAGTGTCATAACAAAAATGACAAGATGAGGTAAACAGCATGAATAGGAAAAGCGCAGTAACACAACCAGGTAGTGTCAGAAGAGCACTGGGTTGTCATTCATAATCCTACCCTTGGGCAGATAAAATGACTTGGCAGTTTTGACTGGTAAGGGGATGTGACAAAGTATAGTATGTTGAGAATCAGTCAATCCAACTGTGAAGCATAAATAGGGCAGTTGTTGCTGAGAGGTGAATTCTTCCAGGTGAAAGAGGTAGAATACAAATGCAAGTGGAACAAAATGGAGACATAACTGAGCTGATGAGGTAACTTCTATTGAATCTGCATTTACCATTGCTGTGGTGCCACGTTGATTGACTTTACTTCAGAGAAGAAATTAAAAAATTGGAATTGGACTAATTCTAATTACACTGACGCTTTAACCGTAATAAAGATCATCTTTGCTGCACACTTAAATATCCACTTTTTACAGGGAAACCACAATTCTTTCTACAGGTTTGTAGAGTAAAGGGAGTACAGAGTTTGAGTTGTAGGATCAAATAATTTACATCCACACACAACACAGCACAAAACGTCTGTACCAGACTTTAGATATTCAGTGGTAAACTTACATCTGATGTTTTGAGCTCCAACCCAGCCCTATGCAACACGTTTATTGTACGATTCCCTTCAGTCACCAGTCATCTACTGCCAAACAGCTTTCATCAAAGCCACGGGTCAGGATTGAGTAAAGGAAACTATCAAGTCATCTCTGTCCTTTCTCGAAATGCAAACTTTGAAAATACAATATAACAGATGAGGCCTGTTCTCAATGGACATCGAAATCAACATGGACTTGTTTAAGGATTTGACGATATTTTTAAGAGCTCACCGAAACGCAGTTACCATTCGTCTTCCCGGCCTCCATTCCAGGCGTCCTAAAAACTGCTGCCCGTGCTCCACATCTGGAATGAGTCCCGTGAATGCACAATTGATCGGGGGATATATTAAATCCATGTTTATCTATAAATGTCAGGCAGCTTCAACCCTGACGTCTTTTCCCAATTGTTTCCCTGTAACTAGAGAAAAATAACTATGAAAAGTTGACAAAATCCTGAAGATAGTTTTTTAAACTGACTAAAACTGGCAAACACGAACTGAACATGACTCTTCTCAATAAAACACAACCCTGGAAGGTGGAATAAGAAAGAGAGACTAGTTCTCCAAACTCTGGCTAGGACTCTGTCAGGCTGATGGAGGCCTCACCCACTAGTGGACAGTTCCATGGAGGAGGCCCGATGGATTAAGTGCTCTTCAAGGATTGAAGCAGCCCTTTGCCATGATTGAGGTTGCTTGCAGTGGAAGTCCCACCCACTGAGAGTTTGCTGCCCAAATGGGAAGCAGCAGGTCCTTATTGCCACCAGCATGAGCAGAGTGGTGGCAGTTGGCAGCAGTGCCCCCACCAGAGGCCCAGGAATACTGCGGGACCCCAGACCATAGGTGAGTGAAGGTGAGATGGAGATTACAAGGTGGGGGTTGAGGGAGGAGGGAAGGGGGGTGTCAGAGGCGAGGGCAGGGTCAGTAGTTTCAGTGCCCCCTGCCCCCTGCCCCCTTCCCAATGCCAGTTCCCATGATCAGAGTTCCTGATTATGAGGGACACACACCCCCCCGGCACCCGCACCCCCACCACCCGCCCCAGGCCCAAAGCATCACTGCAAACCCAATAGGTGATGTTGGGTGACTTCCTGAGGACATGGGAGACCTGAGCATTTGGTCCCTGAGCCACCAGTAAATTGCAATGGCTGCCTGGATAATGGACTTCAATTGGCTTATTAATGAGCCTAATTAACAGCCCACTGGCAATGGGCAGGAATCCCACATTAACTCCTCCTGCCCTCCCACTTATTCACAAGAGGGTTAGCAGCCATTCTGAGAATAACCAAACTGTGTGCGCTCTGAGTTGACAGAGCTGTTTGAGGCTGCATTTTCTCTTTCTCTTCCTCAGATGGAACATTCTCACGACCCCAGAAGGACACCGAGGACCCTCGCTTGACCCTTGAGGATAACCAGCAGCCAGATGCATCTGCGTCACATCCTCTCTCTGCCCCGTGCATCAGCACAGATGCAGGTACATCAGTGGGCATGGGCAATTTGGAGCAGATGGCAGTGCACAGTGGTGAGGGCATGTCAGACTCGCCCGAGGATCTGGCAGAGGCAGAGTGTCCCCAGGATTGCTGGAGACCAGGATGATGCTGAGACAAGTCAGGTGATGAAACTCTGGAATCATCCATCAGGCAGCAGATGATGGATGTCCAGTGGGATGCACAGGAAGATCTGGCAGAGATTCCTGAGGGTCTGTGTGCCATGGTCTCAGTGTTGGAGGAGTCCATGTGGAGTGAATGCAATGCATTGGCCCAGGGCACAGAACACACAGCTTCTCCCACAGAGAGATCGGTAAACCTGATAGAGCCCATTCTGCAGTTGCTGTTTTATTCCAGGGTTGTGTTTTATTGAGAAGGGTCAGGTTCAGGTCATGTTTCCCAGTTCCAGTCATTTTAAAAAACTATCTTCAGGATTTTGTCAACTTTTCACAGTTATTTTTCTCTAGTTACAGGGAAAAAATTGGGAAAAGACGTCAGGTTTGAAGCTGCCTGACATTTATAAATAAACATGGATTTAATATATCCCCCGATCAATTGTGCATTCACGGGACTCATTCCAGATGTGGAGCATAGGCAGCAGTTTTTAGGACGCCTGGAATGGAGGCCGGGAAGAAGAATGGTAACCGCGTTTCGGTGAGCTCTTAAAAATATCGTCAAATCTTTAAACAGCTGGAGAAATCCTGCAGCTGCTGATCGACGGTGAGCAGGGAGGATCAAACAAACCTCACCTTAGTGGATCAGCTGCAGCTCACATCTGGGATCTGCTCTCAGGGGCTTCTACAGATGTCAGCAGCTCCTCTGCCCCTGTGTCAGTGACCGAAACATCTGGACCCTCCCACCCAGTCACAGCGCTGGACTCTCCCACCCAATCACAGCGCTGGACACTCCCACCCAGTCACAGCGCTGGACCCTCCCACCCAATCACAGCACTGGACTCTCCCACCCAATCACAGCGCTGGACTCTCCCACCCAGTCACAGCGCTGGACTCTCCCACCAATCACAGCGCTGGACCCTCCCACCCAGTCACAGCGCTGGACTCTCCCACCCAGTCACAGCGCTGGACTCTCCCACCCAGTCACAGCGCTGGACCCTCCCACCCAGTCACAGCGCTGGACTCTCCCACCAATCACAGTGCTGGACTCTCCCACTCAGTCACAGGGCTGGACTCTCCCACCCAGTCACAGCGCTGGACCCTCCCACCCAGTCACAGCGCTGGACTCTCCCACCCAGTCACACCGCTGGACACTCCCACCCAATCACAGCGCTGGACTCTCCCACCCAATCACAGCGCTGGACCCTCCCACCCAGTCACAGCGCTGGACTCTCCCACCCAGTCACAGCGCTGGACCCTCCCACCCAGTCACAGCGCTGGACCCTCCCACCCAGTCACAGCGCTGGACCCTCCCACCCAGTCACAGCGCTGGACTCTCCCACCCAGTCACAGCGCTGGACTCACCCACTCAGTCACAGCGCTGGACTCTCCCACCCAGTCACAGCGCTGGACCCTCCCACCCAGTCACAGCGCTGGACTCTCCCACCAATCACAGTGCTGGACTCTCCCACTCAGTCACAGGGCTGGACTCTCCCACCCAGTCACAGCGCTGGACCCTCCCACCCAGTCACAGCGCTGGACTCTCCCACCCAGTCACACCGCTGGACACTCCCACCCAATCACAGCGCTGGACTCTCCCACCCAATCACAGCGCTGGACCCTCCCACCCAGTCACAGCGCTGGACTCTCCCACCCAGTCACAGCGCTGGACCCTCCCACCCAGTCACAGCGCTGGACCCTCCCACCCAGTCACAGCGCTGGACCCTCCCACCCAGTCACAGCGCTGGACTCTCCCACCCAGTCACAGCGCTGGACTCACCCACTCAGTCACAGCGCTGGACTCACCCACCCAGTCACAGCGCTGGACTCTCCCACCCAGTCACAGCACTGGACCCTCCCACCCAGTCACAGCGCTGGACTCTCCCACCCAGTCACAGCGCTGGACCCTCCCACCCAGTCACAGCGCTGGACTCTCCCACCCAGTCACAGCGCTGGACTCTCCCACCCAGTCACAGCGCTGGACTCTCCCACCCAGTCACAGCGCTGGACCCTCCCACCCAGCCAGGGCCTGGCAACCAGAGGTTGGCCACCAAGGTCATCAAGGCCGCTGGGGTATCGGAGCCAGCAGCTGCTTCTAATCCAGCTGTCAGTGAGGGGGAAGCACCAAGACGCAGCACTCACAAACAGAAATTTAATCACTGTGATCACATAAGGGGACCCACGGCTGAATAATTTCTCTGACATGTGTGTTATGGTGCATATGCAACTCTGCCTTCAATATTATAATATTAGGTCATCCACAATGGCCTCAGTGTCCTTCATGCAATTGTGAGGGGTGAGGCCAGGGAGTCATTCCAGTTTATTTCAGAGGCTGGGACTTGAGTGGGTGGTGATGGGAGCATCTCACCAGCACCGATCAGTTAGGTGGTATTTCTCTTGCCATCACCTTGACTCCTTGCTTTGGATGCTCAACTGAAAGTCCCCTGAATTAAAGCTTCCCTAGTCTCCCTGCCTCCCATACGCAGCCTCAATTCAGGATCTCACTCCTCACCCTGGGCTTTTCAGGCCCCTCCTCAGGCTCAGCACTGGGACCGTCCTCTGTGGCCTCTGGAACAGTATCGCTCTCTCCATCCTCCAGGAGATCCCTCCTTGAGAGATCCAGATTGCGCAGCAAACAACAACATTGAGCGAGACGCATTCTGGAGGATTTTGCAGTGAACCTCCTGTGCAGTCCAGGCAGTGAAACCTCAACTTAATTAGGCCTATGGTCCTCTCCAATGTTGCCCCACCTCCCGCTGGCACCTTGCAGGGCACATTGCAGCAGTCAATGGCTCCCTGAATTCAGAGAAATCCTGCAATTGCAGCAAAGTCTCTGGCTCACTCTGCCTGCCTGGCCTCACCTGTCCTGAAGTGAATGAAGGTGTTTACCCTTTGGAACAGCGCATCAGTGACCAGCTTGATGCAGCTGTGGGTAGCCGACTATGAGACTCCGCAGAGATCTCCCACTGACCCTGGAATGAACCTGAGGCATAAAAGTTCAGGGTCACTGTCATCTTCAGAGCCACTGGCGTTGGGATGGCCACCTATACAGTTGGAGGTGATCTCAGGGCCGGTCATCTCGCAGATAGAGGTGACAGTGCCCCTGGAGAGGCAGAGCCTTCTTCGATACTGAACCTCAGGATCGCTGTCTGCTGGGTAATGATGCCTTCTCTGGAGCCGTCAGCCTTGTAAATCCTGCTGGCTCTCCACCCCTCCTGTCTGTGCCCCTCAGTCCATACGGCAGACCCTGTGATGGTGCCTGTGGGCCACTGGCCTCCTCTCCCTTCTGGCTCTCTGCTCCTCTTCTGAGGAGGCCCCTCTAGCTGAGTACACGATCCCCATGTTTGTCCAAATGGTTGTACAGGCTCCTGCACTGAAAGGGCCTTTCTACAGAAAGTTTCTACAAATGTTTTACAATCAGAGAGTTCTCCAAAACACTCAAAAAACGCCAGAAACGATCTCTGAACCAGCAGCAAACAACTCACAGCAAAGCTCCTAACTGCTCACCTTACTGACATCCTGTGGGCCTCTTTCCCCACCCTGGGTGTAGAATGAATGAAAAACATGAAGGCCGCCTGGCCGATCAGCCTGTGCACTGAGTGTAAAAGCACACAAGCCACTCAAAGCCGCTGTCAATTGGTCTTTTAATGGACTTAACTGGCCCTTTAACTGTTGGTGAGCATTTTCGACTTGCATGTGGTGCAATGACATTGGGATGCCCTCCTGACATCATTTCCTGAATCTTCATGTCTACCACTTGCCTGTTCAGCGAGCAAAACATTCTGCTCCATGTCTTCCACAAAGGAAGATAGTCCAAATGTACTCAGCCATTAGAGAGTTGGCATTTTTAGATTTAACCATGTTATGATCAGCTTAGGGAACCATAAATCAAAATAACAAAAATTATGACCCCAAATGAAGAAAATACCAACAAGATTTCACTTTTAGCAGCTTTTATTTTAACCTGAATCTGGA
The DNA here is from genome assembly GCF_964194155.1 of Cetorhinus maximus. NCBI lineage: Eukaryota > Metazoa > Chordata > Chondrichthyes > Lamniformes > Cetorhinidae > Cetorhinus > Cetorhinus maximus. The sequence goes on from NC_135896.1 coordinate 102,089,476, forward strand.
TCAACAGAAACATGAATTAACAGGTAAATGAGACTTCAAATAAAAAGATAAATTTCACTTTAAATAGTCGATACAACAGGGACATATCTTACAAAGTCACAAGCAACCACATCATTTCCTGCAGACATGAGGCACTACATGCAGTTCCAAACTTCTCCGACTCAGCCTCTAGAATGTGGGATCTCTCACTTTCCCACTTAATTGATTCGACCCTCCATTTGCATTCACCAGCAGCCATATTCTCTCTGAGGTCTCTGGCGATGTTCATCACCTGAATGGTATATTCCTGCAGAGCCCCCTTAGCTAGTTTCACAACAGTCTTGATTCCCCAGAAATGTCTTTATCTGATCCCTTTAAGTAAACACAGTTAAAGTCTGGTCTCCTGTGGCAGAACTGAATCAGTAGCAGGAAAATTGCCCAATACACAATTTCTGCTCTAACCCTGTCTTCAGCCTTCTGTCTTTTTTAACTATTACACACACACAGCTCCTTGTAAATGTGCCTTTTTTGTTCTCCCCTCTGCTCCAGCTCTCCTTTGTCTGCAGCTCTCCTGTGTCTGCAGCTCTCCTGTGTCTGCAGCTCTCCTTTTTGCCTGGCTACACTGGCTTAACTCTCTTCTTGTTGGTACTGCTTCCAAGTCAAGGGTTACCAGGTCCCATGGGCCAGTATTTATTATAATTTGAGAAAATTACAATTAATCCCTCTATAATTGATGCAGACACTTGAAAGTCATTTTCAAACATTCTTTAAAACAATTACAGACTCCAGAGACATTTTAAAGAAATTGCAAATCTTTCTTATGGTACAGCTTCCAGGTCAAAGGTCTTCACACTTAAAGAGTTCAAAACAAACAGCTTATATTCAGAAATTGTATGCTTTTATGTTCTTAGTCTTGAAAGAGGGTGACTGGGAAGGCATCTCATGGAAGAGTAAATATTGGGGCAAATATAAATGTGGGATGGTACTTCAAGGTAAACCTTGGGGCATGGAGGCAAAGTCAAATTTAGGACCAATGTCAAAAAGCTGTTAGAATCATACAACCAGAGAAAAGTTATGGCACAGAAGGATGCCATTCAGCCCATTATGTCTGCATCAGCCATTAAAGGATAAATAAATGCCCATTCCAACCCACCTTCCAGACCCTGGACTGCAGACGTGCGGGTTACAGCACTTCAGCTGCAGAACATGGTACCTTTGAAATGGGTTGAGTAGGTTCTGTAGGTCGTGTTCTGTAGGTTTTTTCTGTATGGGCCCAGTAATTATCGGTATTGGTTAAGGAGAACGAGGATGTCCCAGACAGTGGGCTGACTAACCCATCTAAAGTTTGTGGATATATTAAAGCATTGGATCTGCAAACAGCAGAGAGAAAGTAGCAGTAGAATTCATGTCCAGTGTTCTAGCACAATCCACAGGCTTCTGTTGCAGGTCCAAATTTTTGTTCTTGTCTAGAAATAACATTGAATCATGTTGTAATTTTGAATTTAGGTTTAAGATATTAAGAGCATTGCAACCAATGCAAACTGCCAAAATCTATTTAATTTAAATGTGTCCATCACTTTAGTATTAACTGTATGAGCTAAGCTGTGTGTTTATTATATAGAGACAGTATCCAGGCTTTTATGGATTTCCTTTGTTGGCTGACTTTGAGATTATTTTCACACAGACAGCAATTTAACATCAGTACAGGTGTAAAGAGTTGAGCCAATATAATCAATATTCCGCGGCTTGTCTCTGTGACACGTACAAAAGCTCAGGCTGCAGTTAGTGTAAGGATTCCTATCAGCTATCAGCTGCTTCATTGGTGTTCAGAGTCACCATTATTAAACAGACAAAGCCAATTGAACACTTGAAATTCAGGGACTCTTCTCATTTACACATGAGTTGTAGAGTACGAGTGCCTCTTTCTGTTCAAAGTGAAGACTGTAGCATTGGGTTTTAGCCTTTCTTTTTCAAAGTAAACTTAAATAACAATGGGGACAAGGTAAAATGGCTGAAAGTTTTGATATAACTGTTAAATATTGAAATGAAATAGTACCAGACTTGTCTTCCCCTCTGTTTGATTTACCCAATGTCATAATCTGGGGTCAGTAGTTATGTGGTCAAATCAGAGAATCTATCAAGTATTATAGACTTTGACTTATTCTAAGACAGTGAGTATTAGGTTTAGAAAACCTTTCAGTTCAGTGTTTCTTGTTGTTTTGTTAAAAGTTTAATAAAGTTTCTGGGGGAGGAATTAAGCCCCAAATAACAGACAGAGGGATCATGGCATACAAACAACTCACATCCATTTATTCATTGTATTATTTATTATATTTATATCATATTTATTTATTTCATTGTAGGCAACATGGTAAGTTGGTGCAGGCAGCAATAGCAATGCTGTACATTGATTGTCCACATCAGCAGGGAGCTTGTTATTGTGTGTGGCAGCTACACCTCTTAACCAGGAGATGGATTGTCACTGCAACAAATAGTGGGAGTTGTTCCAACACTTAAACTGGGCTGTGATACATTGGGAACTGACTATGCAAAAACATACAGCCTTTCAGAGAATGTGGAAACAAAATGTCCTGCATCTGCAGGTCAGGGGGTGAGGAGTGGGGTGTGGGGGGAGGAGTGGGGTGTGGGGGGAGGAGTGGGGTGTGGGGTGAGGAGTGGGGTGTGGGGGGAGGGGTGGGGTGTGGGGGGAGGGGTGAGGAGTGGGGTGTGAGGGGATGGGTGCAGACCCATGCTCAGGAGCCAATGGGAACAAGTAGCAGCAATTTCTATTGAAGCTCAATGCCAGGAACATGGATACAGTGCAGAATAAAGCTTAACGATCTGACACAGGTTGTCAAGGTGAGCTGATCCTCGAATGGAATATCTTACAAACTGTATCTGAATCCTCACCCACTGCTCCATTCACCACCCCCCTACCAAGAATCTCTACCGATCAACACTCAGCTCTAATATTCCTATGCTTCACCTTGCTCTCACACCATGAGCACTGCTAAAAACTTTGCACCCACAACATTCAGCTTGCACACACTGGCAGCTATTCAACCATAACAGCCATATCACCCAAACATGTTGCATCACACTTGTTGGTAAACTTCCTTATTTCTTGTAGGCAAAGCTGGCCCATAGCAAAAGGCAGCAAGGAAGAACTGGAGGAGGACAAGCTGCATGTGTGACCCTCCATGGGGGAGACAGTGTTAGCCATCGTGGGGAGGGCATCACTGAGCAGCGGACACGGCTGAGAGTGAAGTGATTGATGGTGAGGGGATCAGAACAGGTCCCTCCTTCATTCATCCCAGAATTCCAGAATCTCTTCTGACTGAAAAGCGGATGAGGTGTTAAGATGGCACTTCTTAGCTTCTCCTCTTCTCTCACCACATCCCAACTCTTGGCCCTTTTTCATTTCAGATAATCCAAGAACTGGAGACCTCCCAGCCATGTGGAGAAACAATGTTCTGGCTACAACAGAGAGCTGGCTCAAAGAAGGACAGGACTGGGTGTTAAACTCTCCTGGATACAAGGTGTTCAGGATAGGTAGAAAAGGAAGATAAAGGGGAGGGGTGGCAATATTAATTAAGGAGAACATTGCACTGCTGGAGAAAGAGATGTCCTTGAGGTGGATAAGAGTGCGAGGGGGAGAGAGGGGAGAGAGAAAGAGAAAGATTATGAGTGTGTGCGAGGGGAGTGTGTGTGAGGGGAGTGTGTGTGAGGGGAGTGTGTGTGAGGGGAGTGTGTGCACGGGGAGTGTGTGCGAGGGGAGTGTGTGCGATGGGAGTGTGTGCGAGGGGAGTGTGTGCGAGGGGAGTGTGTGCGAGGGGAGTGTGTGCACGGGGAGTGTGTGCGTGGGGAGTGTGTGTGAGCAGAGTTTGTGTGAGGGGAGTGTGTGTGAGGGGAGTGTGTGCACGGGGAGTGTGTGCGTGGGGAGTGTGTGCATGGGGAGTGTGTGCGTGGGGAGTGTGTGCACGGGGAGTGTGTGCGTGGGGAGCGTGTGCGAGGAGAGTGTGTGCACGGGGAGTGTGTGCACGGAGAGTGTGTGCGTGGGGAGTGTGTGTGAGCAGAGTGTGTGTGAGGGGAGTGTGTGTGAGGGGAGTGTGTGCGAGGGGAGTGTGTGTGAGGAGAGTGTGTGTGAGGGGAGTGTGTGCACGGGGAGTGTGTGCGTGGGGAGTGTGTGTGAGGGGAGTGTGTGCGTGGGTAGTGTGTGTGAGGGGAGTGTGTGCACGGGGAGTGTGTGCACGGGGAGTGTGTGCGTGGGGAGTGTGTGCACGGGGAGTGTGTGCACGGGGAGTGTGTGCACGGGGAGTGTGTGCGTGGGGAGTGTGTGCGAGGGGAGTGTGTGCACGGGGAGTGTGTGCGTGGGGAGTGTGTGTGAGGGGAGTGTGTGCGAGGGGAGTGTGTGCACGGGGAGTGTGTGCGTGGGGAGTGTGTGCGTGGGGAGTGTGTGCGTGGGGAGTGTGTGCGAGGGGAGTGTGTGCGAGGGGAGTGTGTGCGTGGGGAGTGTGTGCGTGGGGAGTGTGTGCGGGGGGAGTGTGTGCGTGGGGAGTGTGTGTGAGGGGAGTGTGTGCGAGGGGAGTGTGTACGTGGGGAGTGTGTGCGGGGGGAGTGTGTACGTGGGGAGTGTGTGCAGGGGGAGTGTGTGCGTGGGGAGTGTGTGCACGGGGACTGACAGCGAATATAAAAGGGAATCCCAAAGTCTTCTATAAGCATAAACACAGAGGGTGGTAAAAGGAGGAGCAGAGTCATTTAGGGCCCAAAAAGAGGCTTTACACATGGAGACTGGGGGCATAGCTGAGATATTAAATCAATACTTTGTATCTGTCTTTACCAAGGAATAAGATGCTACCCAGGCCACGGTGCAAGAGGAGGTGACTCAGGCACTAGGAGGGTTTTAAATTGTTAAGGAGGAGATATTGGACAGGCTGTCAGTATTTAAAGTTGACAGGGCTCCAGGACCGGATGAGATGGATCCAAGGACACTGAGGGAAGTGAGAGTGGAAATTGGGGTGATGCCTGAGGACTGGAGAATTACAATCGCTACACCCTTGTTCAAAAAAGAATTGAAAATAAGCCCAGCAACTATAAGCCAATCAGCTTAACTTTGGTGGTGCAGAAATAACTTAAAACAATAATTCAGGATAAAATGAATAGCCACATGGACAATTGCAGGGTAAGTAAGGGAAGCCAGCATGGATTTGTTAAGGGAAAATCATGTTTCACCAGCTAGCTGGAGTTCTATAAAGAGGTCACGGAGGTGATGAGGGCAATGCTGTTGATATGATGGACATGGACTTGGTAAAAGCATTTAATACACAACAAACCTGTGAGCAAAGCTGTAGCACATGAGATAAAAGAGAAAGTAGCAAGATAGATACAAATAAAAATAGAAAACGCTGGATAAACTCAGCAGGTCTGGCAGCATCCGTGGAGAGAGAAACAGAGTTAGCGTTTTGAGCCTATATTACTCTTCGACAAAATTGGCTGAGTGACAGGAAACAGAAAGCAACGGGTCATGGATCCTTTGCGGGCTGGAGGAAGGTTTGTAGTGGAGTTCCCCAGGGGTTAGTGTTGGGATCCTTTCCCTTCCTGAAATATATTAATGACCTAGACTAAGTTTGTGTAACCTTGTTGCATGGGGGTCGGGGTGGGAGGGGCACATTTCAATTTTTCTCACACTTTGAGGGGGGGGAGAGGCGATGAACAAATTTTGGAAAGATAGGGCTGAATTTTCCCCCTGTCAGGTGACCTCTCACTCCCGGCATAGCTCTCTCTGAATGCTCCACTCACAGTTGTGCTCTCTCTGAATGCTCCACACACAGTTGTGCTCTCTCTGAATGCTCCACACACAGTTGTGCTCTCTCTGAATGCTCCACACACAGTTGTGCTCTCTCTGAATGCTCCACACACAGTTGTGCTCTCTCTGAATGCTCCACTCACAGTTGTGCTCTCTCTGAATGCTCCACACACAGTTGTGCTCTCTCTGAATGCTCCACTCACAGTTGTGCTCTCTCTGAATGCTCCACTCACAGTTGTGCTCTCTCTGAATGCTCCACTCACAGTTGTGCTCTCTCTGAATGCTCCACTTCTGGGCTTTGCTCTCTTAGACCGCTTCACTCACTGTCCTAGCCCCCTTTCGTGGGCTATTCTCTTCTTATTATTTCATAGAATCCTCTTAACCTTTAGCTCAGAAATGACAAATGTTTGTACCTTCCCTTCACTAGAATTCAATTCTGAAGTCTGCCAAATATTGCAGCAACAACAGCAACCTCAAATTAAAATAAGGACGACATGGTGGAGATGGTAGCAAAGTCACTGGACCAGTGATCCAGAGGCCCAGGCTAATGCTCTGGGGACCTGGGTTCAAATCCTAATTTCAATTAATAAATCTGGAATATAAAGCTAGTCTCAGTAATGGTGACCATGAAACTATCACTGATGGTTGTAAAAACCCATCTGGTTCACTAATGTCCTTTAGGGAAGGAAATCTGCCGTCCTTATCTGGTCTGGCCTACATGTGACTCCAGACCCACAGCAATGTGCTTGACTCTTAACTGCCTCTGAAATGGCCTAACAAACCACTCAGTTCAAGGGCAATTAAGGATGGACAACAAATGCTGGCCTTGCTAGTGACACATCCCATGAAAAGGATACATTTTTTTAAATGCCCTGCGTTTGTTGTGGTTTTAGCTTTTAGATATCTGGCTGTAACCAGTCTGCTGCTGGAGATATAAGCAACATGGTGCAGTTTGTGATATACAGTTTGCATAAGCTGCTCTCCTGCCAAGAACCCAGGGCATTATGCTCAAGCGGGGAAAACTCGAGCCAGTCGATTCAGCCATTGTTTAAAAAGTGTTCAGGCTGAGATCGCAAACGCCATCACTGCAGGAACCTGCCCATGAACGGCAAGTGCAGGGAAAGCGTACGACGACGCCATTTTGGATTGTCAGAAACCTCCTAAGGCTGAACATGCAATTTAAAAAATGTTAACCTTGGATCAGGAATCCACTTTGCCAGATGTTATGGCCGTGCAGTTGGTAAAGCTGAGTTATTTAAAAATTCCAGAGGGAAACTTTAAACAACTCTCGTAACCTATATTTTCATGTGGTATGTTTGAGATGCAACTCTGAATTCAGGAATCGGACCACCAGTTCTCGAGAGGTTTTTATATCAAATTATATGAGACATTTATTAATTTATGCAAGTTAAATATATACACATGGCTACAAATTACTACTATCATAACTTTTAACAAATTCCCAAACTAATCTCCATTAAGGCAACAGCAACCCATAGACTTAACCAGACACCAGGCAAAATATTTTCACCTTACAAATTCAAAATGAGGTTCCTTTCACTTTGGTTCCTTTGCTAACACAGTGGTGGGCTTACGGTCTTGGATCTTACATTACCTCTGCCCTGCACACACAAAACTGCTATCGGTTATACCTAGCACATCTCGTTGAATGTAAATTCTCACTGTATCACCAGCCCCTTTGAACTCCACCTCTTCTAACAATAAAACCCCTTTCATAGCACCAACTTTATTAGTAATATAAACATTGCTTGGTCTCTGCTAGCTAGGTGCCAGATTTCACTCTCCTCTTGAAAGCTCTGTTCAACAAAACGCAAATACACTCTACCTCTCTTAGATCTCAAAACTAGTGCATATCAAAGCACCCAGACTCGCTGGCTTTAATCCAATTAAGACACACTCACAGATTAAACATCTGTTTAAAAAAAATTCCAATAACATCATATACATTAATAACTTCATGACACCAGATTAATTTGGACTTATTCAAGGCCAAGAACAATCATGAAATTGGTACAATGATTAAAGGGTCGATGAGTAAACATGTCTTCATCCAGAGGGTTATGGGGGTCTGGAACACACTGCCTGAAAGGGTCGGAGAGGCAGAAACTCTCAACACGTTTAAAAGGTGTCTGGATTTGCACCTCAGTCTTCACAATAGAGGCTACTAGTAACATCCCAGAAGCAACTATAAATCAGGAAATGGAATGGAGGGAGTGTAGAAATTATGGTTTTGTTAAATGTTGGACTGTACCTTTAAGAATATTCCTGTGATGTACGATCACATTGTTATGACTCAGCAGTTGGTAAATGCTGAGATATTTAAAATTCCAGAGGGAAAATTTAAACAACTGTCATAACCTATATTTTCAATTGGTAAGTTTGAGAGGCAGCTCTGAAACCACCAGCCCTCCAGAGGTTTTTTTATATAAACTAAATTAACCATTTATAAATTTAACAAGAAATTAAACACATACATGTGTCTACAATTACTACCATAATAACTATTAAACAAAGCCCCAAATTAATCACTCCCAGGTAACTCTTCCCCAAGGCACCAATAACCCACAGACCCCAGGCAAAGCACATTTTATCTTACAAGTTCAAACTGAGGTTCCTTTCAATTTGCTTCCTTCGCACCATTGTAGACTTTCAGGTGACTTAGATTTTCCATGCCACTGACTTACACACATAAGTATGTATATATCTAGCCTTCCCTTTGAATGCAAATCTCATTGTGTCACCAGGCCCTTTGAATTCCAACTCTTCTAACAATAAAACCCCTTTCATAGTACCAATTTTGTTAGTAATACAACATATTGTTTGGTGTCTCCTAGCTAGGTGCAAGATTTCACCGCCAGTCTTTGAATGCAACAAAATGCAAATGTACCCTTTACCTTACTGTTAACATCTCAAAACTATAATATGTCAAAGCGCCCAGGCTATCTGGCTTTAATCCAATTAAGACACACACACTCATGCCCACAGACACAGGCCCTACTACAAGTCTAATTTAAAATAATTTCCAATAACACTATATACATTAATATGTTCATGACAACATTCAGATTAGAAATGTCAGGTATTGTTAAGGGGATGCAATCATGCCCTGTTTGGGTAAACAACAGATTCACTGACTTTCCAAAAACAATTGCCTTATCATTTTCCATGTGCAGTTTCATTTGTGCCTTTTTCATGGGAGGCTTTCTTAACAGCAAGGTTTAGAGATTGCATCTGTACTAATAAAGTGGCTTACTCCAGTTATTTAGCGTGGAATCACCGCCCTTTTCTATGGCCCCAATGTGTTGTCATCCCTGAACTAAAACAAGTAGAACTTTCATACTCCCTGAGCTTTCTACCAACTGAACCATTTTAACCAATCCGCTCCACACAGTCGTAGTGCAACCACTATATGTAATGGCACAATTAAATAAATCTGGGACTAGTACACAGCTTCTCGTGGCTAGTAAAATTCCCTTAGACTGATCATTATCATCATCTTCAAGCTCTGAGTTCCCTGTGTCAGGCGTCGCTCCGTTAGCTCTGCCCTTCCACTTTGGGCAGCTCAACACATAATGATATATTGAGGCACATTGGCAGCACCTGTTAACAGTTCCATGGGCTTTCCTGGGGTTCCTTCATCTATTATCACGACTCCAATCATGTTATCTGCCAGATCTGCTAAAAATGCCTTCACCTTAATTTCATTTGTCTGTAACTCCTGTGTTATACTGACACCCGACCCCATAATCTGCACAATCTTGAAAGGCTGCAATCATTGAGTCTTCCTTCCTTTGTGACACTGCAGAATGTCTCATTTGCACCACCAAAACTGCTGGAAATGACTGTCTATTCAGGATTTTTTTTAGAGCAGCAGGCATTTGATCCAAAAGGGTGTCTTTTTCTGAGAACCAGATGACATTTCAGACCAGGAGTCTATCCACCTGTAGCACTTTAGCACAGTCCAGCAATTTAAATGTGTGAACTGAATGAGGAATCTCCAAATTGAATTTCTTCAATCTTTTATACAGCCCATGATATATTCCTACATAGAATGATTGCTCAACTTTGAAATCTATCAAAGTCTGACCAGCTAATAGATCATCTTTCTTGTAAGTTTCATCCATGAACCCTAATGAAAGATCTAAACCTTCATCAGTATCCAACTGACAGGCATCCAGCTCACAAAATACTTTGCTTCTGACTTTACTTTTGTTGGGGAACAATACTGCCATACCTTGTTTTCTCTTCATAAAGATGTGACCAGTGAGGATGTAACCCAGGTCCACATATCCACTTCATTTTTCCACTGGTCACAAGGGCAGATTCAGAGAACATCAGTGGGTAATCATAACCTGACAATATCTAGGATGAAAGGAGAGGTTGAGCAGGTTGGGCCTATTCCATTGGAGTTTAGAGGGTTGAGAGGTGATCTTCTTGAAGTTTGTATGACTCTGAGGGGTTTTACAGGGTAGATGTTGAGAGGAAGATTCATCTTGTGGGGGAATCTAAAACTAGAGGGCATCTGAACATACAAATTAGGAGCAGGAGTAGGCCATTCAGCTCCTTGAGCCTGCTCTGCCATTCACTAAGGTCGTGGCTGATCTGATCGCAACTTCAACTTCACATTCCTTCCAACCCCCAAAAACCTTTCACTTCCTTAATTATCAAGAGTCTATTTACTTCTGCCTTAAGGATATTCAAAGTCTCTGCCTCAACCACTTTTTGGGGAAGAGAATTCCAAAGACTCACAACCCTCTGAGAGAAGAAAATGTTTCTCGTCACTGTCTTAAATGGGCAACCCTTTATTTTTAAGCAGTGGCCCCTAGTTCTAGATTCTCCCACAAGAGGAAACATCCTTTCCCCATCCACCCTGTCAAGTCCCCTCAGGATTTTATATGTTACAATCAAGTCGTTTCTTACTCTTCCAAACTCCAGCAGATACAAGCCTAACCTGCCCAACCTTCCCTCATAAGAAAACCTGCTCATTCCAGGGATTAATCTAGTAAACCTTCTCTGAACTGTTTCCAATGTACTTACATCTTTCCTTAAATAAGGACACCAATACTGTACGTAGTACTCCAGATGTGGTCTCACCAATGCCCTGTATAACTGCAGCATAACCTCCCTACTCTTGTAATCAACTCCCCTCGTAATAAGTGATAACATTCCATTAGCTTTGTTAATTACTTGCTGCAACTGCATCCTAACCTTTTGCGATTCATATGCCAGGACACCCAGATCCCTCTGAGTCTCAGAGCTCTGCGATCTCTCACTATTTAAATAATATGCTTTGTCTTTATCCTTCCTGCCAAAATGCACAACTCACATTTGTCCACATTATGTTCCATTTGCCAGGTTTTTTTTCCCACTCACCTAACCTGTCTATATCCTTTTGTAGCCTCTTTATGTCCTCTTCACAACTTCCTTTCCTTCCTATCTTTGTGTCATCAGCAAATTTAGCAACCATACCATCATTGCATTAATCTAAATCATTCATATAAATTTAAAGAGTTGAGGCCTTAGCACTTGTCCCTGTTGCACACCACTCATCACATCCTGCCAACTAGAAAATGACCCATTTTCCCTACTCTATTTTTTGTTAGCTTGCCAATCTTCTATCCATGCCAATATGTTACCCCTTACAGCATGAGCTTTTATTTTCCATAATAACCTTTGATGTGGCACCTTATCAAATGCTTTCTGGAAATCTAAGTACAGTACATCCACCGGTTCCCCTTTATCCACAGAATCTGTTACTTCTTCAAAGAACTCCAATAAATTGGTTAAACATGATTTCCCTTTCACAAAACCATGTTGACTCTGCCTGATTACCTTGAATTGATCAACATATTTAATAATAGCATCTAATATTTTCCCTATGACAGATGTTCGGCTAACTGGCCTATAATTCCCTGCTTTCAGTCTCCTTCCCTTTTTGAATAAAGGAGTTCTATTTGCTACTTTCCAAACTAATGGAACCTTCCCCATTTCTAGTGAATTTTGGAAAAAAATAAGAGTAATGCATCAACTATCTCACTAGCCACTTTTTAAGACCCTAGGATGAAATTCATCAGGGCCCAGGGACTTGTCAACCCGCAGTTCAAACAATTTGCTCAGAACCACTTCCCTGGTGATTGTAATTTTCTTGAGTTCCTGCCTCCCTTCCAATTCCATTTTTGGGATGTTATTTGTATCATTTCTAAAGAAGCCTGATGAAAAATACCTGTTCAATTAATCAGTCATCTTCTTATTTTCCATTATTAATTCCCCAGACTCATTTTCTATAGGACCAATGCTCACTTTGTTAACTCTTTTCTTTTTTGAATATCTATAGAAACTCTTACTATCTGCCTTTATATTTCTAGCTAGCTTTATCTCATGCTCTGATTGTTCCCTCCTTATTAATCCTCTAGTCATTCTTTGATGTTTTTCATATTCTGTCCAATCTTCTGACCTGCCACCCATCTTTGCTCAATTATATGCTTTTTCTTTAAGTTTTATACTATCTTTAACTCTCTTAGTTAACCACAGATGGTGGATCCTCCCCTTGGAGTTTTTCTTCCTCGTTGGAATGTATCTATTCTGTGTATTCTAAAATATCCCCTTAAGTGTCTACCACTGCATCTCTGTTGACATATCCTTTAACCTAAATTGCCAGTTGACTTTTGTTAGCTCTGTTTTCATGCTCGCATAATTGATCTTATTTAAGTTTAAAATACTAGTCTTAGACCCTCTCTCCTTTCCCTCAATCTGAATGTAAAATTCAATCATCTTATGATCACAGCTACCTAGGGACACCTTCGCTATGGGATCATTAATTAATTCTATCTCATTGCACAATATTGGTCTAGTATAGCCTGCTCTCTGGTTGGTTCCAGAATGTGCTGTTCTAGGAAACAATCCTAAAAACATTCTATGAATTTGTTGTATACCTTTTCCTATCTAATATTTCTGGTCTCTATGTAGTTTAAAATCTCCTATAATAATCACCGTACCTTTCTGACAAGGTCCCACTACTTCTTCTTTGATACCACGTCCTACCATGTGACTACTGTTCGGGGGCCTGTACACCACTCCCACAAGTGACTTCTTGCTTTTACCATTCCTCATCCCTACCCAAACCACTTCGACTTCCTGGTTTCCTGAATCCCTCTCTATTGTCCTGATGTCATTTTTAATTATCAGAACCACTGCTCCAAGTTTTCCTAACTTCCTGTCCTTCCTAAAAGTCACACACCCTTCAATATTCAGGTCACAATCTATGCCATCCTGCCGCCATGTCCCTCAATTGGCTATTAGATCAGACTTATTAATCTCTATTTGCACTATCAGTTCATCTGTTTTGTTTCAAATGCTATGTGCATTCTGATACAGAGCCTTAAGTTTTGTCCTTTTATAATTTTTGTAACCTTTAGCCTTATCTGCTGATTTACTCTTTGACTTGTACTTCTGTGCTCTCTGTCCCTTCCTGTCATGATCTGTTTATCGTTTCCCATATTAACACCTTCCTCTCTTCCCTTGTCTCTACTCTTGGATTTACCACATCTTTCCACATTTGATCCCTTGCCTCCACTACTTAGTTTAAAACCCTCTCCACTTCCCTACTTATGTGGTTCACAAGAAGACTGGTCCCAGCAGGGTTCAGGTGTAGACCCCATCCCAACTGTACAGCCCCCACCTTCCCCAGTGCCCCACAAGCTGAAACCCACTTCTCCCACATCAATCTGTGAGCTGTATATTCCTTTCTCTAATTTTATGTACCCCATGCCAATTTGTATGTGGCTTAGGTAAAATTCCAGAGCTTATAACCTTTGAGGTTTTGCTTTTTAATTTAGTAACTAGCTTCTCATAGCCTCTGTTCAGAACCCCGTTCCTAGTTATGTTGTTGGTACCTACATGGACCACAACAATTGGACCCTCCCCCTCCCATTGCAAGTTCCTCTCCAGCCCTGAGCAGATGTCCTGAAACCTGGCACTGGGCAGACAACACAGCCATCTGGACTCTCGCTCTTTGCTGCAGAGAACAGTGTCAATCCCCCTCACTATACTGTCCCCTACTATCTCTACATTCTGTTTTGCTCCCCCTACTTGATGGCATGGTTTCAGGATAAGGGGTAGATGAGGAGGAATTTCTTGCTTCTGATGGTCGTGAATATTTGGAACTCTCTACCCTAGAGGGCAGTGGAGACTGGGTCATTGAATATATCCAAGGCTGAGTTAGACACGTTTTTGAACAGTCAATGGTCAAGGGATTTGGGGAACAGGTAGGTAATTGGTGTCAAGGCTAATATCAGATCAGACATGACCTTATTGAATAGAAGAGTTGGATAGAGGGGCTGTATAGTCTATTGCTCCAATTTCTCATGTTCTTATGTAAAGACACTCAGTGGATATGGCCTTTTGCGGAGAGCCCTCTCCACTTCCTTCTCTTCCTCCCTCTTTAAGCAGCTAGTCCTGATCTGCATGGCCTCTCGTCTTTCTGCCAGTCATGCTCAATTTTGAGAGAAATATTATCATGTCACCAATGTATGGAAGCAATCTGTTTCATCATAGGTTTTTAAATCAGCGGAAACGTTCTTCAATTCCTGTAGATGATTCAAATTTTAGGCAAGTGGAAGAAATCTCCAAAAACATCAGGAATTGCATCAGGAACCAGACCAGCCATGCGTAACAAACTCCGACAATTACCTTCATTGGCAGTCGGACATCAGGAGCTCAGAGGCCAGGAGCTCCAGTTCCTGCAGCCTTGGAACATCTGCACATGTGTCTGGGAAATGGCCACACATGCGCAATGAGTCTTTTTCATCTTCTTTAGGCCGGAAATACGCCCTGTGCACCTGAGCAGAAGGAAAAGAGAAAAAAGAAGTGGAATGGCAAGAAACTGGAGGTCAGGTTACCTGAACAGGTGTGTCATTCAGGAGAAGGTTTCCCAGGGAGCAGGGCACAGGGAGGGGGACAGGGAGAAGGTCCCAAATTATGAGGAAGGTCCCAAACCAGGGATTGGGGCAGAAAGGGGTCCCCAGAACAAAGTTCCAGACAGGGGGTCAGACATAGATACCATTAAGTCAAGATAAACAACAGGAGCAGATACAAAGGCTCCAAGCTGAAGAAAGAACTGTGATGTGCAGGCTTGAAGCAAAGTGATATCAAGAGAAGCCCAGAAGATCTGAGGAGGCAGCTGAAGTTTGGTGACTCTGTGCTGTGGGAAAGGAACCCTTTGGAGCAGTGGTGTTCTGCTTGGCACAGCTGAAGATCTGAAAGTGTGCTGGAAGGTCAAGCTTGAGTGTATTTGGAGATCCAGAGGAAAGGAGTCTCGGAGGCAAGGTTAAAACCCTGTGATGTAAGTTAAGATCTGTCGAGCCAATTTTCAGTCTGGGGTCTGACTTGTCCAGTATTAACATCAGCTGGGATCGTGACACATGTATCTATCTGTGTGAGGTTAATACAAAGTGTTGGCTGGAACGTAGAATGTGAAAATAGCAGGGCTGGTGTCAAATCAGCATTGCATACTGATTGGCATCATAGTGTACCCACTCTGCATGCTACCGACAGTCATGAAGTGGATGCACACCAACCCCTAATCCAAGGTGGTATCCAGTGTCCTTCCCATTAAAGGTGTGCATGTGCCTCGTACCCCATTTTTGAGCATCAAGAGATGGCCTAGCAGCTAAAAAATGGGCAATCTCCAGCCCAATTTCACTCTCTCTGTGTTTTAATTTTATTTTGAATTTCTAGCCACATTAACAGTTGCTGGGCAATTCCATGGACAGTTATAGTAACTGCATTTTTCAGTAAAGCAGGATTTATTGGTAACAAACCTATCAAAGACTGGGTGAATGAACTCATACAGATCCAAGCATGTAGAAAATGTCAGAGCTGCACATCCCTCCTGACGTGTTGTCGGTGACACTGCCCTCAAGCATAGTGGTTTCAGCTGGATTGGACTTCAGCTAATAACTAGTAACCAGGCCACTGTCATCATCACACCACCCAAAGGTCTGCCAAGGAGGAACCTCCAAAGATACATTTTTTAAGGCACGTTCCTCATAAATTCTTCAAAATATTGACATACTAGATTCCTACACTGGTACAGGCCAAATCCTGTTCACCTTTCTTTGTTTTGATTGTCTCACTTCTTCCAGGTCTCCACATACTAATCCCTAGAGGTGTGTATGTGCAGAGCGCATTTGATGAGCTATCCATAGAGATAAACTAAGAAAGCTTTGTGCTTTGATTGAGAAGCAAAATCTATTTCCAGTCCTTGTTCTGGAATATATCTGAATCCTGCATCAGGAGACTTCAGTCACCTTAGTAACTCTGGCAGGTAAAAGGAACAATAAAAATCCAGACCTGCATGAATATAGCATCTTTCACAACCTCAGCAAGTCCCAAACTCTTTACAGTTTATGAAGTACTTCTGGTGTGTTATTGTTGTAATGCAGAAAATGCAGCAAATAATTTACTCACAGTCCCACAGAACAGCAACATGATGATAACAGGAAAATCTATGTCAGTGACATTTATAGAGATTAAATATTGGTCAGGACACCAGGCATAATTCCAGCTGTTCTTCACAACAGTGCCATGGGGTCTTTTATATTCACATGAGATGACATATAGGGCCTTGGTTTATTATCTCAACTGGAAGGCAGAGTCTCCAATAGCACAGTGCTCTGTCAGTGCTGCGCTGGTGCACTGCACTGGAGTGTTAGCCTGGATTAAGTGCTTAAGCCGATGTAGGGAAACTTTAACACTCCCCTTCTGACTCAGAGGTGAGAGTGCTAACACTGAACTACGGCTGACACTGGCAGTAGGATATATTCCAATTAAGTCACACAATGAAATTGCATTGCTATTGAAATACTATGAAAATTCATCTTCTGTGTCGTTTATTCAGTTTTAACAGGGAAGTGACTTTCATGATGTTTTATAGTTATTTCATTCTATGCAGAGAAGTTAAGCTGGTCCATAAACACCTCAACTTTTTCACACTCATCGTGGTGGCAATGTGATAAATCCATTAATATTGTTATGAACACATTAAATTGTGGACAGTACTGACCTTTTCGGTAATGATTTAATCCTTCCTCACCTCGTTTTGCAGCATTTTTGCTCCCCTTCCTTTTACTTATCATGAATCTTTCTCTCTTTATTTGCTAATTGCTTTTGTTATTTTTTAATTTTATTTTTGGCTCTCATACCCCGAAGCCTTTTTTATAACCCATTTATTAAAAGTCTTCTTGATATCATGTACGTCCTGTTTAAAATCATAAATACGTCCAACACATGTAACTTGTGATAGCAGAGCACCATTGTGAGATATTTTAAATGCTAATAGGCTAAAGGTCTCAGCACATTTATGCTCTGAGCTTTAGGCAGGATATTGATGATTTGCTTTACAGAGATGTCCCAATGTAGTTCTATGACTGCCTGTTCTATTGGTGGAGAGGATTTTCTAAATTTAATGGCGGTGGTCCTGCTGAATGACAGAAAGAAACCCTGCCATATTTTCAGAGAAGCTGTCACTGATCAAACTTAAGGACTCTTAACAGTAGAAATTCTCAGCAACATTTTCATATACTGGTTGAGGTAATAGAGTGAATTTGCTTTCTTCTTCAATGAGGGATAGGTTGAGTTCCAAAAGGAAGGATAACAGTTTTTTTATTGCTTCACAGGATGTAGGTGTCAATGGCAAAGCCAGCATTTATTGCCCATCCCTAGTTGCCCTTGAGAAGGTGGTGGTGAGCTGCCTTCTTGCTGCAGTCCATGTGGTGTAGGTACACCCACAGTGCTGTTAGGGAGGGAGTTCCAGGATTTTGACCCAGCTAAAGTGAAGAAACAGCGATATGTTTCCAACTCAGGGCGGTGAGTGGCTTGTTGGGGAACTTCCAGGTGGTGGTGTTCCATGTTTCTGCTGCCCTTGTCCTTCTAGATAGTAGAGATCATGGGCCTGGAAGGTGCTGCCGAAGGAGCCTTGATGAGTTGCTGCAGCGTATCTTGTGTCAAGAAAACAAGGGATTCTAATAGTTGTCATCTGCTAATATCACTGTTGTTTTTCTTATGTACTGAAAGACAGGCTGTTGGGGGTGTAAATATGGCCATTGGAGTAAGAGCCAGAGTGACTGCAAGAGTCTGAAGCCAACAGTAAGAAATGGTTTTGATATGTTAATGAACCAAGAGGAACTTCAATCAGAGTTTTACATAAAGCAATAACAGCAGTAACTTTGAATTGAGCTATTTTAGTTCAATGGGGGGTATATGTAGGTTGTAAAAAGGTGCAAATAAATAAGGTAATTTAAAATAAGTTTATTTTTAAAAAATGAAGTCTACGAGTTAAAGTAAAGTAGAATCTAATCAATCCTGGGAAGAAAGCATTTCTGAAGAGACTGATTGAGACAATAGGGAGATAAAAGGGAAGGAATGCATGTAAGGAAATACTGGAGCCTGTGTGAGGGGGTAGCTGCTTAGATCTCCCAGAAGACGGCAGTGAGGCTGGTCAAACCTCCCAGAAGACAGTGTGAACAAGGCCAGGCTGGGAGAACCAGGTGCTGTCAGCCTTTGAGGACACCCCAAGGGAAAAGGCATTATATGGTAAAAAAAATTAACAGAATTCTATAGATTTTAAAATCTATAGGATAGTTGCTAAACAGAAAAGGGGAATGTTAGCTCTGAGGGTAAAGTTAAGATCCTGTAGAACTGTTTTAAAGTAATGTTTACTGTGTGAAGCCATTCCTGTGTTTAAGTGTAATTGTGTGTTTTTTTGCTTTATTCTTTTAATAAATATTTACTGTGCTATGAAATCATCACAAATAGTCGGGGACATCATTTCTTGATTTCAGAACCCCACCTCACTCTACACAAATTGCCAAAACCATTTTGGAAGCTGTTTCAAATTTCCCTTTGGGATTTGGGCAGCTTGGCATGTACCATCAGCCATGCCATTATGCTTGTAGATAGTACACACTGTAGCATCAGCCATGCCATTACGCTTGTAGATAGTACACACTGTACCATCAGCCATGGAATTACGCTTGGAGATAGTACACACTGTACCATCAGCCATGGAATTACGCTTGGAGATAGTACACACTGTACCATCAGCCATGGAATTACGCTTGGAGATAGTACACACTGTACCATCAGCCATGCCATTACGCTTGGAGATAGTACACACTGCTGTCACTGTGCGCTGTTGCTGGAGGGAGTCTTTGTTTAAGGTGGTGGATGGGTGCCAGTCAAGCAAGATGCTTTGTCCTGGATGGTGTCAAGCTTCTTGAGTGTTTTTGGAGCTGCATTCATCCACTCAAGTGGAAAGTATTCCACCACATTCCTGACTTGTACCTTTGAAGTGGTGGTCAGGCTTTGGAGAGTCTAGAGGTGAGTTACTTGTCGCAGAATTCCCAGTTTCTGACCTCCTTTGTAACCACAGTATTTATATGCCTGGTCCAGTTCATTTTCTGGTTAATGGTAACTCCAGGATGTTAATAGTGGGGCATTCAGTAATGGTAATGCCATTGAATGCCAGGGGAAATAGTTAGATTTTCTCTTGTTGGAGATTGTCATTGCCTGGCACTTGTGTGGTGTGAACATGACTTGCCACTTATAGGCCAAGCCTGGATACTGTCCAGGTCTTGCTGCATTTGGACATGGACTGCTTCAGTATCTGAGGAGTCGCGAATGGTGCTGAACATTGTGCAATCATCAGCGAACATCCCCACTTCTGACCTTATGATGGAAGGAAGGTCATTGATGAAGCAGCTGAAGATGGTTGGGCCGAGGACACTACCCTGAGGAACTCCTATAGTGATGTCCCGGTACTGAGATGATTTGTACTCATACAGTTTTGGTCATTCCCTGTCCAGTTCAGGGTTGGTGCATGATATCTGTAGTAGAAGAGAAAAGAAAATCTGAAACCGAAGAATTTGATCAAAATTCAAATGGCAAGCAGTTCCGTGAACATCAGCAAAATCAATGTAAGGGTTGCCATGTCACTGAGGATGATTGTCGGACTTCTGCGCAGAAATGAAAGGTGGAAATGAAGTGAAGTTCTGGTAATCAATCGTACTTCATTCACTGTGAGAACTCTGCTGATGCCAGCTCATTATTCTGTCCCATCTGTGAATCAGGTCTTTGTGGACCTGAGAGTGAACCAGCAGGTGGATGCCAATTTAACACATTCCTAAAGTGTAGAGACTTAATAAGAGTTCCAAGTGTCTCTATGATTACTGTCATATGCAGTTTATTCCAAGAATATCGGTGTAATCTCTTCCAGATTTCCTGTACATTTGTTCATTTTCCATAACAAGTTTTTGGCAGATTTTACAGGTTTTGCTCTGTACTTTAATTGGCATCTGGGCATTATTAATTAAAGTTAATTTTAAAAGAAATTGCAAAGCTACTTGTCTTTCATCTCATGTCTCACCAGCCATCCCAGGAGTCCATGAAGGGTGTGCAGTTACTTGCCTATATAGAGGAGCAGAATGAGAGTCAAGGCCAAAGGAATCAGCATGGACCTGCCCCAGTTTATGGTCATTAACATGATGGGAGTAAGCTGACATTAACAAAACATGCTCTCCAGAGACATTTCACCAATTAGGATGAGAAAAAAACTCATGTTACTATAGTTTCTTATGTGAGCATCAAACAGCAGCTTAAAGACAAAGTACTTCTTATATTGACAAAACAGAGAAGTGATACCATGGACCTTCAGGAAGATAACTGTGAACAACATGAACTAACAGGGCCCTAAGAGTTGTGGTCTTCTCTAGCTAGGATACATGAGGACCACAGCAAATTAGTGAACGGGCTTGCAAGCAATTGAACAGCATAACAATGCTGAAACAGAAACAGAAAATGCTGGAAAAACTCAGCAGGTCTAACAGCAGCTGTTGGGAGAGAAACGGAGTGTAATAATGCTGTTGGAATTTTTGTCAAGATCTGGATGTGGTGTCAAAAAAGTTGTGATACATTTCACTAGTGATATCTGTAGAATTGCTAAGGTAGGGTAAGACTCTTGTTTACATCTCATCAGTCTGCACAACCACTCAAAGGTCTTATCTTTGTGTTAGCACCATTAAATTAGCAAGGAAGACACCAGTGATGTCCTTTCCAGTTGAACTCACACCCCCAAAAGCTTCTTCTGCCTGGAGGGTTGTGACACTCCTTTGTAAAGAATATTTAAGGCTGCTATAGGCAGATACTTGATCTCTCTGGGAATCAAGGGATATGGAGGTTAGGCAGGAAAGTGGAGATAAGGCAAAGGATCAGCCTTGATCATATTGAATGGCAGAGCAGGTGCAAGGACCACATGGTCAACTCCTTATGTTCTAGGACATAGACTGGCTGGTGGAATGGGCAGGTGAAACTCAATACAAGAAAGTGTAAGGTGTGTTAAGGTCTCTGTCCAGACCACCAACTTTTAAAAAGAGGTTTGAATTTCCAGTTGATAGTGCTATGATCCTATTAGGGAGCGTTAAAACATTTAAAGAAGGTAATCTCAGCACCCACTATTAACCAACAGAACTATGTCACAAGATTTCACATTTTTAAACAAAAACAAACTTTATTCTATGTTAAAAAGAATTAAATAAAGTTAATAATATTAACTTAACACTATAGCTTATTAAGACTTATGCAATAAACTCAGTTCCACTTTTTACCTCCCCCCCAAGAGCTCCCTTATCTCACAAAATCTTTAAAGTTTATTCACTTTTCCTGGAACCAACTCAGAGTTTTCTGGAGTTCACTCTGATCTCTCTTCAGTGTTGCAGCTCTCTGCCAAGGTACAATGTTTCATGGGGTCCTGCCATTAGCTTTTGGCTAAGCAACCCTCCTTTTCCTTTACCGACCTCAGACTCTGGATTCCACAGCTCTTGCTCAGTGACTTAAAACATCAGAAAACACCCTTGGTTTCCATTAGCCCGTTGCTATGGTTTCAAACTGCAACCAAATTGATAACTTCCAGAACTCCAACTACAACAAGGTTAACTGTCTTTCACTGAGAGGATTACTATAGATTTCTCCTTTTAGCTTCCAGCTAAACAAATATTCCAGTTGTTTTTCCCCTTTCCAATTTTGCCTTATACTAAATGCCAACTCCCATTCACAGGCTGTGTCATGGATGATAGATCAAGCATTTACTCTGCTTCAGGCATTGACCTGGCTTTATCTCTCAACTTCCAAGAAACTACAAGCTACATAAGACCCAAAGCTGACACAGTCTCTTATTAACCAACATTAACCAATCCTGCCTGTTGGCTCTGCCCTAACTGAATTTATAGAGATAAATTCAATACAAAGAATTTCACAAAGTTCCACCCATCTCCATGGCAAGGTGACATACATGGCCTGTTCCCACATAAAAATGTAAATGAACTAACTTTTCATTCCAACGCTTCCCTTGATTTTGGGAAACCACATGAATAACTTATATTTTTTCTTGGAATAACCGCAGACATCATGTCTCCAGTTCTTTAGCTAAGTAAGTTCACCTGTTGTTTATTGTCTTACCTTAAGTCAGCTTGCTCCAACCTTTTTTTTAAGTGTAATAAACTCAATGCACATTTGAATTGCATTTACTTCAGTATTATTACCAGTTTCTCAATTAGGAGTTTCCATCTATCTTACATTTAATACATTAATCTCCAACCTAAAAGTTATATTCTAAAAGATATGAATCATGAACTAGATATTTACAGCAATAGCTGAAAGAATGATACAATGAGATTTCACATTTTAAAACTTTTGTTACAACAAATGACTAAAAGCACTAATAACTAAACACAATTTTCTCTTTTTTGGCAACTTATTCTTTAAACAACAGAGAAGAGTATTTTATGCTTATCACACACCGTGCCCCCATGGAATTACCGTCCGTATAACAAACAGCTCACAGTTGCTCACAGCTTTCAACAGGTTTGTGTAACCTCATTTCACTGATTCAAATCTTCGAGTGGCTGCCTCCAGGTGCTTTCCTCAGTTTTCAGTGACTTTCCTAAATCCAGCACCAGCAGTAAAGCCAGCTCCCAGGATTCTTCTTTCCCCCTGGCCACACCAAGTTGGATCTCCCAGAATCTGTTGATGCAATAGACTGGGTCACTTTGAATAGAGACCATCTCCACACCACATCCAGCTGTGGTAGCTCACAAAGCCAAACTGTTGTCTGTCTCACATTGGGGATACTGTGGTGTTGTGGTAATGTCACTGGACTAATAATCCAGAGCTCCAGGTTAATACCCAGGGGACCTGGGTTCAAATCCCACCACAGCAACTGGTGGAATTTAAATTCAACTAATAAATCTGGAATTGAAAGCTAGTTTCAGTAATAGTGACCATGAAACTACCATCAATTGTCATAAAAACCCATCTGATGCACTAATGTCCCTTAGGGAAGGAAATCTGCTGTCCTTACCTGGCCTGACCTACATGTGAATCTAGACTTACAGCAATGTGATTGACTCTTAACTGCCCTCTGAAATGGCCTAGCAAGCCACTCAGTTCAAGGGCAATAAGGGATGGGCAACAAATGCTGGACTTGCCAATGACACCCTCATGAAAGAATAAAGAAAAATAATCGGTGTTTTGCAGGGAGGCCTGCAACCTGATCTCAAAAACAACTTCCTCTGCACCATTCCCCAGGGCAATGTGAGACACATCAACCTTGTACACAGGTAGAAATGCTGTTTAGTTATTCTTGACCCCAACTCTCTTCCATATTGGAAGTAAGTAGACAGATAACAACACAACTGTTTATAATCCAATACTTTCAACATCTCTCTGAAACTTTGGAAGTCTCGGAGCCTACCCATTGTGAACTCAGAGGCTGCTGCCATTGCCTCCAGCCAGGAAACCCTTACACCATCACTCCAGTAACACAATCTAACCTGCCCTTTGATTGTTCATCACCCCAGGCCTGTTGAAGCCAGACTTCAGAATAGATCACATTACCCCCTTCATTTTATCCTAAATTACAGAAGCAGTCCCAAAACATATAAATCTTATAAACCTCATAATGGTAACGGGTGATACATTTTCATAGGAAGGATGAGGAGAGACAATACTTATTAAATGATCAGTTGTGTGATGACTGTAGAATGGGGATTTGGGATTGTATTCAGTGGAACTATAATCAAATAAAATGTTCACTGACAGCTCCGCTGGAAAGCCGATGTGTTAGTTACCTCCTTCCTTCCTCTTGCTCCAACTCTTCCTCCTTCTCTTCTCCCTCTTCATTCTCCTCCTCTTGCCCCTGAATTGCTCAGCGTGTCCCTGATTGTAAGGGCTATG
The DNA here is from genome assembly GCF_964194155.1 of Cetorhinus maximus. Lineage (NCBI taxonomy): Eukaryota > Metazoa > Chordata > Chondrichthyes > Lamniformes > Cetorhinidae > Cetorhinus > Cetorhinus maximus. The sequence continues at coordinate 102,113,567 of NC_135896.1, forward strand.
TCCTAACCATGGCCAAATTGTGAAGGATACAGTGGACCACCATGGATCAGGGCACATCCTCTGGCAAGCATTGCAGGACTTTTTCCGGAGAGATCCAGGGAACCAAAACATTGCTTTAGCACCCCAGTGGTCTGCTCAGTTGTGTCTTGTGTGGCAGCATGGCTTTCATTGCACATACTTTGGCCACATGTATACCATCAACATCACAGTTATGGCTTTGCTGGTGTTGCATTGAAATGCTGAGATGTACAAAAACCACAAAGGCTGCCACCCACTGAATGTGGAGTTGGTGTGTGACCATGTTCAGCACATCACGCATGTGAATGCCATGATCCTGGGAGCATTCATGATCCAGGCGTTAAGTGGATAGCACTTGTCATCCCACAAGCAACCTCTGGTTTGACATGGTCGCTCAAATACTGATGGAACAGGAGACTAGTGCAGAATTAGAGAATTATTACTGCTGTCAGGGGAGCAAGCAATCACCTAATGAGGTGCTGAGCATGGTCACACACCAACTGTGTATTCAATGAGTGGTAATCTTTGTGGTTAGGGTTCGGGTTATGGTTAGGGTCAGTGCATCTCAGCATTTAGATGCAGCATCTGCAAAGCTAAGAGTGTGAAGTCGATTACACCCTGTACTATGGGGAAGCCACTATCCTGGTGAACTGAAGCATGCATCCTTCATGCTTCTCTCTAATCAAAGAGAACAGAGCAAGCTCTCATCTCCTGTCATAAAGAGAATCTGTCACAACCTTCCTGCAGCAGTGGCTGGTGAGCAACCAGGAAGGATCCCATTGCAAAGAAATTCAGTGCCTTCACAATCACTGGCAGCGCTGACCTTGCCTGGCGCTGAACCTGCATGTCTGATTCCAAGATGTGGCAGATTACTATCAGCGCCTGCTTTGTAAAGCACAGACAGAACACGCACTGCTCGTGAAATAGGTGGAGGCAGGAGAAATGCTTCTGGGCACCCTGAGACGATAAGGCCTCAAGTTGAGACTTCTCCCCCTCCTCTTCCTCTTCATTCCATGAGCAGCTTGTCCTCTTCTTTGCTGCCTGTGCCCTATCTTCCTCTCATGCTGCAGTCCAAGGGGTCGGTAACTATCTACCCATGACTGAGATCAAGTGATCTGACCAGAACCCTTGAAGTCACAAGCAAGGTCTTTGCCATGTGCAACACTAGTCAATTTCACCAACTTTAATCCATTTTGCAAACCACCAAGCAGTTTTGCAAACTGAAACAGAACTAATAGAAATTAATCAGGAAATAACCGGAAAGCTATTGATAATTCCTTTAAATACTGCTGATGGGGGCTCCTTCCTGTTGTTAAACACACATGCAGCCATGTGTGATTAAGAGATGGTTTTAGCTGAAGAGCAGATCTGCTGTCAAATCAGAGTTACCCATGGACTAACATCACAATCCACCAGCTCTGCATACTTTTGGTGCACACTGTTGTAGCTGCACTGACATTCTCAGGAAGCTGGCATTGGCACAGGCTGCAGTGCAATCATTGCACACATGGGACAATGCCACTTTGGTGCCAAAAGGCACCTGCAGCACCAAAACTAAGAATACAGCGCAATCAAATTTTGCAAACATTGAATAAAAAAGCCAAAAAGTTATAAGGTTTTGATTTTTAAATCAAATTAAAACATAGCTTGGCCCCAGCTGGCATATTTTTGCCAATTCTGGGCACTAGGCTTTAGGAAGGATGTGAGGGCTTTGGCGAGAATACAGAAAAGGTTGGTTAGAATAGTTCCAGGGAATGAAGATTAACCATTACGTGGATAGATTGTAGAAGCTGGGGTTGTTCTCATTAGAACAGTTGAGAGGAAATTTGATCGAGGTGATTAAAATCATGAAGGGTTTAGATAACTTAAAAAAAGAGAAACTGTTTTGAAAGTCTAAAAGATTGAGAACCAAAGGGCACAGGTTTAAAGTCACTACCAAAAGAACCAAAGACAACATTGTAGAGTAAAGGGTTAATGATTATGTTAATTAGACAATGATGTTAATGATAATGTAAGAAAGACATCAGGGTGAGATGACCAAGAGGCTCCAAGGGGGCAAGATGCAGAACAGTCTTTGTTCAGGGAACTATGTACTTACCATTAGTTCTTGGATGTAAATAGTGTAAATAAACAATGTTAAGAAAAACTAAATGATGACTATCTCCAAGACACTCCTAAAGTTAGTGAAACCTCATCGAACTGGAAGACCAAATAAGTAAAGGGCCACATGCCAAAGCAACATGAGGAAAGTCTTTTTTGTATAATAAGTGATTAGGGTTTGGAATCCACTGCTTGATAAGGTGGTGGTGGTGGCTATAGATTCAATAGCACCTTTCAAAAGGGAATTGGATAAAGACTTGAAGGAGAAAATAATTGCAGGGATGTGGGGAAAGTGTGGGGGAGGAGGTCAAACCGGATTGCTATCTGAAAGAGCTGACACAGAGTTGATAGATCTAATGGATCCTGTGTTGTACCATTCTATGATTCTATGATTAAGGTTACTTACCCTCCAGGATTGCTCTGGGGTTTCCATGATTTAAAGACTAATCTGCAAGACAGGGCTGAGAGTAGCCAGGAAGAAAAAGCACAGGAACATTAAAAGAAAATGTGCTTATTACATTTTCTGTGAACATTTTCATTTATAGGTATAAACATAATGGAATTGGGAAAAGGCTATTTGACTGACAGTCAAGAATCACCCCAGGGGGTGCTGAAGATTTTAGAAAGGCAGTGCAAGATGAGGACAAACATGTCAAGCTACCAATGGGAGGGGTTTTGGGGTGGGGTGATTGGAGGAAGGAGATCATATGATGAAACCTCAGGATTTTGTCCAATTGCAGTTTGAAACCTTTGTTTGGTGTGGGCGGGATGGCATGGGGCAGTGTCAGAGAATCATTGCAATATAAAAGCAATATGACAGCTGGACACATAGAAGTTCAGGCCTGTAATAGTCTTGAAAGAATAGCCAGCTCTCCACCAGCTGCCGCAGTGGAAGTCTTGTCACATAATGTCATTATGTCCTGGACAAATTGAAGCTTTCTTATGCACTGTTCCTCAGAGAGGCACACCTAGACCTGTAAAGTCAGTTAGGAAGGTAAGTATTCCTGTGAACATACCTCTTGCTGTTTCCTCTCCCTCTAGCTGCAGCTGTTTACTCCGCTTTCCGTTGTTGATCCTCTTTCCTGAGTGGGATTCCCAGAAGGAAACACTTTAAGAAATAACTGCAATGCCAGAAATTCCTTCAGGGTTCTGAACTTATTCTTTCAAATTATTGAACGAAAATACAACCTACTCCCAAAAGAGTCTCCGAAAACTTTATTCAGTTTGATCTGGGAGCAGTGAATGACTCATTTGAATCATGTTTAATGGGAGCAGCTTAGGTAAGAGCGGGAAAGTGATATGATGCTGGCAGTGAGGACAGGAAAAGACATTGGCAATGCAATGATATCATTTCAATCCCAGGTCCTGAATCTTAAAGGATCTGTAAGAAAGACCAATGTGCTACTAAGATACCCCTAATTCTAGCCGCTAGTGCACTATAGCCCACCCCATCGCCTTTCATTCACAACTCTGGCTAAGAAAGTGCTAAAACTATCAATTTTATTTGAAATATGTGCCAAAAAAATCACTGTCCCATGAATTATTCAGAAATAGACTTAAAGTCTACTTTATTAAATGTCAAAAAATAATGTACTGTACAATGTTTTGTCAAATGTAAGTACTTCAGTAAATGAACCTATGAGGTAAGAAAGAAAAGTGAAATGAAATACCCACAGGCTCCTTTGCTCTCAGTGATTCCTTTCGGGCTGGAAGAGCTTGCGTGCAGTTTTTTAATGTTTTCATTGATGTCAAGACCCTGGTATAAAACATGATTAGCACTGCTCTAATTTCCTCTACAGTCCCCAGCGTCTTCCTTGGCTGAATGCTTGAGCTACTGACATAGCTGTAGGACTATTTATTCTATGCCTTATTTCACCTTTATCTTAGATGTCCCAGGATGTCAAAGGCTGTGAATTTAATATTGATTTGATAAAGTACTTTTACTGTAACATGTCAGTTAGGATTATCTTCAACCACAAGGAAGCCCGAGCACTGAGCTGGATTTGCACGCAATGTGGCTCTTCAGCTCTCCAAGAGCCCGCTGCTTAAACGAATGCTTTATTTATTAGAGTGACAGTCTGCTGTGAAAGCAGGGACAGCACACAGCCCGCAGCTATCTTTGTGTCTTGTATACACAGTGCCAGTGTCCTGTGTATACATTAGGCTTGAAGATGTAAGTGGATCAGAGAGACATATCATTTGCTGGTATGTAAACAGACAGATGAGTTTATAGATCGCATTAAACCCCAGTGGCTATAAATAGAGGAAAGAAAGACATGTCTTTCTGTGATCCTTCCCCCCTCCCCCAGCCCTAATTTTAACTGAATAGCAAGTTGAGAAGTCAGCACAGAGTCAGCAGTACAAAGATTGGCTAAGATTGGCTAACCGACTTCTGCTGATAATCCAGAACGGAACAAATCCAGTCCAAGAGAAATATAATGTTGGTTTACAACTATATTGCCATCAGACATCATCTTCCTGCCTGCAAAGGTTAGGCTTCAACATTATTGCAATCAAACCAGTCCACCCTTTTTCTCAAAGTTGTATCTGCTTTAACTCACTGACACCTCTAACCTTCCCGAATATATGCCAGAATGTTTATATCAGACTAGGTCCAAGTCTGGCCCCTGTATGTGTTCAGACACGAAACAGATTGGAAAAATGAAAATCACTCTCAACGTTCACCTGTATGAGAACTGTTTATACAGAAAGCTTCAAAAATATGTAAATGCACATTTGAGATGTGGTGAGAATGGAAAACATACAGATGGGAATTATACTGTAAAGTGAAAATGTTTATTAATATCTTATAAAGGTTTTTTTCAGAATTGTAAACATTGGGTTGAAGGAAAAATAAAAATGGGTTATCAATGCAATTTAAGTAATAGTTGCATCTATGATGCCAGTATTAATCAAGTAATTTAATAAAAAGATTGCAAATAAAGCTGCAGATTTGGGTCTAAATATTTGACTATTGTATAACAAAAATAAACTTTCTCCAATAAGATAAACTTAGATTGAAGCTTGCAGCTAGATCAGATTAATTATCTGTTCATTTTAGTTGGAAGATTTACTCAGTATGACGGAAATATAAAAATCCTCATTAATATGAACAGTGTATTTAAGCAAGATAGCAGCTTGGTGCATTAATACACTGTATAATGGGTAGGCCAGAATTCCCGACAAGGTAAGTTCCCAGTCTCATTAGGTCATTTACAGTCTGGGTCAAACACGTAGGGAGAAATTTTAACCGTGTCCATCTGGTGAAAGCCACACCAGTTAAACTGCCCAAGTAACTTACCCGCAAATCTTCCACATCAATCCTGCTGTCTTTAACCTGCTCTTCTTAACAAGGGACAAAGGCACCTATCAGAAGCTGGTGGTGCTTCTTTCCATAAGCAGATAAAGGTCCAATGACATCATCATTCCCAACTGCTGTTTTAACAAAGAACAAAGAACAAAGAAAAGTACAGCACAGGAACAGGCCCTTCGGCCCTCCAAGCCTGCGCCGATCATATTGCCCATCAACTAAAACATTGTGCACTTCCGGGGTCCGTATCCCTCTATTCCCATCCTACTCATGTATTTGTCAAGCTGCCTCTTAACCACCACTATCGTACCTGCTTCCACCACCTCCTCTGGCAGCGAATTCCAGACACACACTACCCTCTGTGTAAAAAACTTGCCCCGCACATCTCCTCTATAGTTTTCTCCTCTCACCTTAAATCTATGTCCCCTAGTAATTGACTCTTCCATCCTGGGAAAAAGCTTCTGACTATCTACTCTGTCAATGCCACTCATAATTTTGTAAACTTCTATCAAGTCGCCCCTCAATCTCCGTTGCTCCAGTGAGAACAATCCGAATTTCTCCAACCTCTCCTCATAGCTAATAACCTCTAGACCAGGCAGCATCCTGGTAAACCTCCTCTGCACCCTCTCCAATGCCTCCATATCCTACTGGTAAAGTGGTGACCAGAATTGCACGCAATATTCCAAGTGTCGCCTAACAAAGGTTCTATACAGCTGCAGCATGACTTCCCAGCTTTTATACTCAATACCCCTGCCAATGAAGGCAAGCATGCCATTCCTGACTACCTTATCCACCTGCGTTGCCACTTTCAGTGACCTGTGGACCTGTACACCCAGATCCCTCTGCCCGTCGATGCACTTAAGGGTTCTGCCATTTACTGTATAATTCCTGCCTGTATTAGACCTTCCAAAATGCATTACCTCGCATTTGTCCAGATTAAACTCCATCTGCCATTTCTCCGCCCAAGTCTCCAACCAATCTATATCCTGTTGTATCCTTTGACAATCCTCTTCACTACCTGCAACTCCTCTAACCTTAGTGTCGTCTGCAAACTTACTAATTAGCCCAGTTACATTTTCCTCCAAATCATTTATGTATACTACAAACAGCAAAGGTCCCAGCACTGATCCCTGCGGAACTCCACTAGTCACAGCTCTCCATTCAGAAAACCACCCTTCCACTGCTACCCTCTGTCTTCTATGACCAAGCCAATTCTGTATCCATCTTGCCAGCTCACCTCTGACCTCGTGCGACTTTACCTTCTGTACCAGTCTGCCATGAGGGGCCTTGTCAAAGGCCTTACTGAAATCCATGTGTATAACATCCACTGCCCTTCCATCATCGATCATCTTTGTCACTTCCTCGAAAAACTCGATCAAGTTAGTGAGACACAACCTCCCCTTCACAAAACCATGCTGCCTCTCAGTAATACACCCATTTACTTCCAAATGGTAGTAAATCCTGTCACGAAGAATCTTCTCCAATAATTGCCCTACCACTGACGTAAGGCTCACCGGCCTGTAATTTCCTGGATTATCCCTGCTACCATTCTTAAACAATGGAACAACATTGGCCATTCTCCAGTCCTCTGGGATCTCACCGGTAGCCAGTGAGGATGCAAAGATTTCTGTCAAGGCCCCAGCAGTCTCCTCCCTTGCCTCCCTCAGTACTCTGGGGTAGATCCCATCTGGCCCTGGGGACTTATCCACCTTAATATTCATCAAGACGCCTAACACCTCCTCTTTTTTGATCTCAACATGATCCAGGCTATCTACACACTCTTCCCTAGATAAATCGACTGCTAAGTCCTTCTCTTTGGTGAATACTGATGAGAAGTATTCATTCAGTATCTCTCCCATTTCTTCTGGCTCCACACACAGATTCCCACCTCTGTCCCTGAGTGAGTCTACCCTTTCCCTGGCTACCCTCTTGCCCTTTACATGTGTATAAAAGGCCTTGGGATTTTCCTTAATCCTGGTTGCCAGTGACTTTTCATGACCCCTTTTAGCCCTCGTGACTCCTTGCTTAAGTTTCTTCCTACTTTCTTTATATTCTCCAAGGGCTTCATCTGTTCCCAGCCTTCTAGCCCTTATGAATGCTTCCCTTTTCTTTTTGACTAATCTCACAATATCCTTCGTTATCCAAGGTTCCTGAAACTTGCCATGCTTATCCTTCATCCTAGCAGGAACATGCCGGTCCTGAATTCTTATCAACTGACGTTTGAAAGCCCCCCACATGTCAGTTGTTGATTTGCCCTCAAACATCCGCCTCCAGTCTAGATTCCTCAGTTCCTGCCTAATATTGTTATAATTAACCTTCCCCCAATTAAGCACCTTAACCCCAGGACTCCTGTTATCCTTATCCACCAGTACCTTGAAACTTACTGAATTATGGTCACTTTTTCCGAAATGCTCCCCTACTGAAACTTCGACCACCTGGCCGGGTTCATTCCCTAATACCAGGTCCAGTATTGCCCCTTCCCTAGTTGGACTATCTACATATTGTCTCAGGAAGCCCTCCTGGATGCACCTTACAAATTCTGCACCATCCAAACCCCTAGCACTAAGTGATTCCCAGTCAATATAGGGAAAGTTAAAATCACCCACCACAACAACCCTATTGCTTTTACATCTTTCCAAAATCTGCCTACATAACTTCCTCAATCTCCCGCCGGCAATTGGGAGGCCTATAGTAAACCCCCAACATTGTGACTGCACCCTTCCTATTCCGGAGCTCTACCCATATTGCCTCGCTGCATGAGCTCACCGAGGTGTCCTCCTGTCGTACAGCTGTTCCCCTTAACCAGCAGTGCAACTCCCCCACCTCTTCTACATCCCTCTCTATCCTGCCTGAAACATCTAAATCCTGGAACGTTTATGTGCCAATCCTGACCATCCTTCAACCAAGTCTCTGTAACAGCAATAACATCATAGTCCCAAGTACTAATCCAAGCTCTAAACTCATCTGCCTTGCCTGTTATACTTCTCACATTGAAACAAATGCATTTCCGACCCCCAGTCCCACTGTGTTCAGTAATTTCTCCCTGCCTGTTCTTCCTCTTAGTCCTACTGGCCATATTCACTGGTTCCCAGATATTTATTTCACCTGCTGACCCATTGCTCTGGTTCCCACCCCCCTGCCATACTAGTTTAAACCCTCCCGAGTGACACTAGCAAACCTCGCAGCCAGGATATTGGTGCCCCTCCAGTTTAGATGTAACCCGTCCTTCTTGTACAGGTCACACCTGCCCCGGAATAGATCCCACTGATCCAGATATCGGAAACCCTCCCTCCTACACCATCTGTTCAGCCACGTGTTTAACTGCACTATCTTCCTATTTCTAGCCTCACTGGCACGTGGCACAGGGAGTAATCCTGAGATTACAACACTAGAGGTCCTGTTTTTTAACTTTCTGCCTAACTCCCTGAACTCCCGCTGCAGGACCTCGTCACTCTTCCTGCCTATGTCGTTAGTACCAATGTGAACCACGACCTCTGGCTGTTCTCCCTCCCCCTTCAGAATGTCCTGTACCCGATCAGAGACATCCTGGACCCTGGCACCAGGGAGGCAACATACCATCCTGGTGTCTCTTTCACGACCACAGAAGCGCCTATCTGAGCCCCTGACTATAGAGTCCGCTATGACAATTGCTCTTCTGTGCTTTGACCCCCCCCTGCTGAACAACAGAGACGGCCGTGGTGCCACTGCTCTGGCTACTGCTGTAGTTTTCCCCTGATAGGCCATCCCCCCCAACAGTATCCAGAATGGTTTACCTGTTAGAGAGGGGGACAGCCACAGGGGGTTTCTGCACTGACTGCCTGCCCCTTCTAGCGGTCACCCATCTACCTGTCTGTACCTTGGGTGTGACCACGTCTGTAAAACTCCTGTCAACGACGCTTTCCGCCACCTGAATGCTCCTAAGTGCATCCAACTGCTGCTCCAACCGATCCATGCGGGTCTGTGAGGAGCTGCAATTGGGGACACTTCCTGCAGATGTAGTTGTCCGGGACACTTGAAGCGTCACAGATTTCCCACATCCCACAGGTGAAGCACTTCACCCCAGCAACTGCCATTTCTAGAACTATTTAATAAATTAATTTAAATCTAATAACTGCTTATTGACTCCTTAATAACTATACGTTCCTTAGGGCTAGATTTCTACTATAAATGCTAAATTCTAAGAACAGTAATCCCCTGCTTCTGGTCTAGATACCCTCTACTTATTAATTAAGTGATTAATTTATTTGGTTTAATTAGTTTAACAATGTTTTAGTTTCAAATTCAGTGTAGAATCTCTACCAGCCAATCAGGTCACAGGTTTACCGTGACAACATTTTTATATATTTTTTTAAATCCCTGAGGTCCGCGAATCCCCGGGGTAAGGTTTTTATACTCACCGCTCGGGAACTCCGCCCTCCAACTCTGCTCCCTGGAACTAGGCCGCGAATCCCCGAGGTAAGGTTTTTATACTCACCGCTCTGGAACTCCGCCCTCCAACTCTGCTCCCTGGAACTAAACAGCACTGTAGGTGCTAAACTGTTTTAAACAGGGAAGCCAATGTAGCTTTCATACGAGCTGGAATCTGGGGGGAAAGGATCCAAAATCAGAAGAATAGAAACATAAAATGGTTACAGCACAGAAGGTGGCATTTCCACCAGTCATGTCTGTGCTGACCCTTTACAAGAGCAATTCACTGAGTGTAATTCTCCACCTTATCCCTATAGCACTGCAATTTTTTCCTTTTCAGATAATGATCCAATTCCCTTTTGAATGCCTTGATTAAACCTGCCTTTACCACATGCCAGGCATTGCATTCTGGATCCTAACCATTCTCATGAATCTTTTGTACACCCTGTTTAATGCCTGCACATCCTTCCTAAAGTGTATTCCCAGAACTGGACAAATCACACTGTTTGTATTCACTCACGGGATGTGGGCTTCGCTGGCTGGGCCAGTATTTATTGCCCATCCTTAATTGTCCTCAAGAAGGTGGTGGTGAGCTGCCTTCTTGAACCACTCCAGTTCCTGAGGTGTAGGTACACCCACAGTGCTGTTAGGAAGGGAGTTTCAGGATTTTGACCCAGCGACAGTGAAGGAACAGCCGATATATTTCCAAGTCAGGATGGTGAGTGGCTTGGAGGGGAACTTCCAGGTGGTGGTGCTCCCATGTGTCTGCTGCCCTTGTCCTTCTAGATGATAGTGGTCGTGTGTTTGGAAGGTGCTGTCTAGGGAGCCTTGGTGAATTTCTGGAGTGCATCTTGTAGATGGTACACACTGCTGTTACTGTGTGTCAGTGGTGGAGGGAGTGAATATTTGTGGATGTGGTGCCAATCAAGTGGGCTGCTTTGTCCTGGATGGTGCCCAGCTTCTTGAGTGTTGTAGGAGTTGCACTCATCCAGGCAAGTGGGGAGTATTCCATCACACTCCTGGCTTGTGCCTTGTAGATGGTGGACAGGCTTTGGGGAGTCAGGAGGTGAGTTACTCGTCACAGGATTCCTAACCTCTAACCTGCTCTTGTAGCCACAGTATTTATATGGCTAGTCAGTTCAGTTTCTGGCCAATGGTTACCCCCAGGCTGTTGATAGTTGCGGATTCAGTGATGGTAAAGCCATTGAACATCAAGGGATGATGGTTGGATTCTCTCTTGTTGGAGATGGCCATTGCCTGACACTTGTGTGGTGTGAATGTTACTTGCCACTTGTCAGCCGAAGCCTGGATATTGTCCAGGTCTTGCTGCATTTGGACATGGACTGTTTCAGCATCTGAGGAGTCGCGAATGGTGCTGATCATTGTGCAAACATCAGCAAACATCCCCATTTCTGACCTTATGATGGAAGGAAGGTCATTGATGAAGCAGCTGGAGATGGTTGGGCCGAGGACACTACCCTGAGGAACTCCTGCAGTGATGTCCTGGAGCTGAGATGACTGACCTCCAACAACCACAACCATCTTCCTTTGTGCTAGGCATGACTCCAAGCAGCTTAGAGTTTTCCCCCTGATTCCCATTGACTCCAGTTTTGCTAGGACTCCTTGATGCCACACTCGGTCAAATGCGGCCTTGATGTCAAGGGCAGCTCTTTTGCCCATGTTTGAACAAAGGCTGTAATGAGATCAGGAGCTGAGTGACCTTGGCGCTTGATAGCACTGTTGATGACTCCTTCCATTACTTTAGTGATGATTGAATGTAGACTGATGGGGTGACAATTGGCCGGGTTGGATTTGTCCTGCTTTTTGTGTACAGGACATACCTGGGCAATTTTCCAAATAGCCGGGTAGATGCCAGTGTTGTAGCTGTACTGGAACAGCTTGGCTAGGGGCGCGGCAAGTTCTGGAGCACAAGTCTTCAGTACCAATGTGGGCGAACCAGTGTTTTACACAGTGAAGGTCCAAACAAGTACGGCATTTTTCACTTTCTATGTGGAGCCAGCAGGAACAGGAGTGCTCAGTAGCCCCCATTTTGTGGTGGCCTCCTGTCTAAAAACGCCTCCCACCTGCTGCCCATTTCAGGGTACAGTTGACTGGTGAGATGCAGGTGGAAATTGGTGCTCGCTTCTCCCGCACCCCCCAACCCCCCAAACCCTCGGCCACCCAGTTCTCCTCCTGCTTTAAATTGGAGTGATTAATTATTGCTGAGTAAGTGCTTTTTGATCACACTGTCTATGACAACCGTCACTTTGCTGATGATCGGGAGTTGATGTAATTGGCCGGCTTGGATTTGTCCTGCTTTTTGTGGGCAGGACATACCTGGGCAATTTTCCACATAGCCGGTTCGATGCCAGTGTTGCACTGGGACAGATTGGCTAGGGGCACAGCAAGTTCTGGAGCACAAGTCTTCAGAATGTTGTCAGGGCCCATAGGCTTTGCAATATCCAGTGCCTTCAGCCATTTCTTGATATCATGTGGAATAAATCAAATTGGCTGAAGACGAGCATCTGTGATGCTGGGGACCTCAGGAGGCAGCTGAGATGCATCATCCATTTGGCACCCCTGGCTGAAGATGCTTGTGAATTCTTCAGCCTTGCCCTTTGCACTGATATGCTCAGCTCCCCCATCAATTGTGAAGCCTCCTCCAGTGAGTTGTTTAATTGTCCCCCACCATTCGTGACTGGGTGTGACAGGACTGTAGAGCTTAGATCTGATTTGTTAGTTGTGAGATCACTTAGATCTATCACATGCTGCTTCTGCTGCTTGACATGTGAGGAGTCCGCTGTTGTAGCTTCACCAGGTTGACACCTCACCTGGAATCCCAGTGTCAGGAAGTTTTACTGCAGCTGCACAGAGCATTGCTGAGACCACGTCTGCAATACTGTGCACAGCTTTGTTCTCCTTATCTGAAAAAGGATCTAATGTGTTAGAAGCCGTTTGGCTCATTCCGAGGGTGGAACTTTCTAGCCCTGTTGTGGGTGGGGCCCACCGCCGGTAAGGTGGTGCTGCAGCCAGACACCCATTGCCTCGCAGCGAGACCAGAAGGTCATGGCAGTGGGCAAGTGTGGAAAATCCCGCCCCCAGGATGAAGGAATTATCCTATGGAGAAAGGTTGGACATACTGGGCCAATACCCATTGGAGTTTAGAAGAATGAGAGGTGATCTTATTGAAACATATAAGATCCTGAGGGGACTTGATAGGGTGGATACCCAGAGGGTGTTTCCTCTTTTGGGGGAGACTAAAACTAGAGGACACAGTTTAAAAATAAGAGGTCTCCCTTTTAAGATGGAAATGAGGACTATTTTTTCTCTTAGAGGGTTGTTAGTCTGTGGAATTCTGTCCTCCAGAGAGCAGTGGAGGCTGGGTCATTGAATATATTCAAGGCTGAGTTAGACAGATTTACGATCGACAAGGGAGTCAAGGGTTACAGGGGCAGACAGGAAAGCGGACCTGAGACCACAACCAGATCAGCCATGACCTTATTGAATGGTGCAACAGTCTCAAAGAGCCAAATGTCCTACTCCTGCTTCTAAACCCTAAGTTCCTCAGTAGAAGATCAGCTATGATCTTATTGAATAGTGAAGCACACTTGGTTTAATTGGAAAGAGTTACTTAGATGTGAAACAACTTGCTTATTTAGTCGTATTACTTTGTATGATGACATAGACATGCAAAGTGGTTTTACCTTTTTGGGATATGCACCATTGTGTTTGTGGCATTATCAGTGAAAACAGTAGATTTCACCAAGGTAACCACTGAAGGGAATAGTCAAAGTGTTCAATTTGATGTCAAGTGAAAATAATAAATGTACTTCTAGTATTTTCCAATTTAGGTTGCTTCTTAATTACAAGCAATGGTATTTAGCAATTTTAAACTCACTGACACCTGGAGCAACATTATATCCTGAAAGTAAACAATTCCAAAATGAGATAAATGTTCATTCCTCGATCCACCCCTCACTGGAGATAATGTAAAGGAAGATGAAGGCCCACAATGGAAGGGAACATGGCCCATTTGAAAGATAAGGTAGTTGTGTAAAACTCGGTAATTGTAACACATGGAGCTGTCCCACATCAGGGGCAAAGATAGTTTGGTCCACGGAAATTTTATAATTCCCTGGCACAGCTGTCAATTTTCAGGATGAGGCTAAGAGCGGGATTTTCCCCTCAATGCGCTCAGTGCATTGGCGGGCGTGAAAATCGGCGTTTTACCCACCGGCCGCGACAGCGGGATTTCACACCGTAACATCTGCTTCCCACTTCATTAAATATGCACGCACAGGAGAGACGCCGGATTGCTGACAGGCAGCCTCTGATTCGCCTGCCCTGCCCTGATCGATCTCACCACTTCCTCACTCCGGGCGCCATTTTTAAAGTGCAGCTGCGCACAACATTCGCATCCGTGCAGCCAGGGTAAGGCAACCATCTCATCACTCTCAACCCACACACTCACACAACCATCACACACTCACACACTCACACAACTATCACACACTCACACAACCATCACACACTCACACAACCATCACACACTCACACAACCATCACACACTCACACACTCACACAACCATCACACACTCACACAACCATCACACACTCACACAACCATCACACACTCACACAACCATCACACACTCACACAACCATCACACAACCATCACACACTCACACAACCATCACACACTCACACAACCATCACACACTCACACAACCATCACACACTCACACACTCACACAACCATCACACACTCACACAACCATCACACACTCACACACTCACACAACCATCACACACTCACACAACCATCACACACTCACACAACCATCACACACTCACACAACCATCACACAACCATCACACACTCACACAACCATCACACAATCACACAACCATCACACACTCACACAACCGTCACACACTCACACAACCGTCACACACTCACACAACCATCACACACTCACACAACCATCACACAATCACACAACCATCACACACTCACACAACCATCACACAATCACACAACCATCACACACTCACACAACCATCACACACTCACACAACCATCACACAATCACACAACCATCACACACTCACACAACCATCACACACTCACAACCATCACACACTCACACAACCATCACACAATCACACAACCATCACACACTCACACAACCATCACACAACCATCACACACTCACACAACCATCACACAATCACACAACCGTCACACACTCACACAACCATCACACACTCACACAACCATCACACACTCACACAACCATCACACACTCACACAACCATCACACACTCACACACTCACACAACCATCACACACTCACACAACCATCACACACTCACACACTCACACAACCATCACACACTCACACAACCATCACACACTCACACAACCATCACACAACCATCACACACTCACACAACCATCACACAATCACACAACCATCACACACTCACACAACCGTCACACACTCACACAACCGTCACACACTCACACAACCATCACACACTCACACAACCATCACACAATCACACAACCATCACACACTCACACAACCATCACACAATCACACAACCATCACACACTCACACAACCATCACACACTCACAACCATCACACACTCACACAACCATCACACAATCACACAACCATCACACACTCACACAACCATCACACAACCATCACACACTCACACAACCATCACACAATCACACAACCGTCACACACTCACACAACCATCACACACTCACACAACCATCACACACTCACACAACCGTCACACACTCACACAACCGTCACACACTCACACAACCATCACACAATCACACAACCATCACACACTCACACAACCATCACACAACCATCACACACTCACACAACCATCACACACTCACAACTGTCACACACTCACTGGCATCTCACTCACTGCCAGCTCAAGGCACATCACCACTCACTCACTCACACACACCCTCACATCTCCATCTGGCCTCATCTGGAGTTCACATCCTCATCCCGTCCATGGCTCCCCTCACCACCCCCACATTCCAGGCATGCTTATCATCTGCCCAGGCTGCTTCTTGCTCACAATCCCTGTTTGTCTTTAGGTAGGACAAGATCACGCACAATCGCAGGGAGAGATCCCAGTCCAGGGGTGGAATGCCGGAACTCAAGCTCCTCACTGTCATTGAGAACAGAGCCATCGAGCTGGCCGGAGAGGATGTGGACCATGCGGCGATGGGGAGGTCAGCAGCAAACACCCACCTGAGGATCCTGCACTGTCTCATCTCTCAGACAATGATACTGTGAATGAAATGTGCTGTTTTAGAGTTGCCAGCAATGCACTAATTATCTCTACTTTCTTTCACAGGAACCTCAGCCAAGTGCCCGACGCCCTCAACCAGCCAAGCCCTTAGCTCGAGCCCCAACCACACTTTGGATGAGGAACCAGAGGAGAGCACCATTGAAGACCCATCACAGCGCTCACCCACTCCCTCCAGAAGCTCAGAGACACACACCTCGGTGGGACCTAGTTCTAGAGCAGCCTCGGGGTCCCAATCTGGTGAGCACAGCACACAATCTGGTACACAGCAGGCAGAGGCAGGGATATCTGAGGTCGCTGGCACTCAGAGGGCTGTTGGAGGCTAGGAATCTGTGAGTCTGTGTCAGATGGCGAGTCTCCAGACTCAGTCCTAAATCAGTTGGTGAATCTGCAGCAACAATCACGGGAACATCAGGAAGGGATGTCCGCTGCACTCCTCAGATTGCATTGGATGATGGAGGAATCTGTCTGCCTTCAGTCTGAGGTGATAGCGCCAGCGTGCCAATGCACCAAGGTCAACACTGGTAGGATGGTGGCTGCCATGGAGACCATGGTCCAGGACATTGGTCCTGCACTGCTGCACTTCATTGCTGTAGCCATTGGTGGCATCCATCAATGGCTATGTGAGAGGGGACCAGGGCACCTCAATCTCACTCCAGTTGCCTCTCCTCCTCAAGGAGTCAGCCAGGGGCCATTGGGCACCCATAGGGAGGAGGATCAGCATCTGGATACCCCGGGGCCATCCACCCAGGTGACTCTGGGATTGTCTGGCCAATCCCAATCCCTCTTCCTCTGACCCCATCACATCCAGCTCCACAGGCCGAGGAGGGTCCACCTGTCCCCACAGCAGGACACCCAAAGTAGGCCGGGGCCCTCCAGGACTCAGCCATTAGAGTACGCCTGCCAAAGTCGCCACAGGCAGGGCGCGGCAGTCAGCAGGCTGTGGATGTCGAGAGACACCCATACGTAGCGCTAGGGTTAGGAAAAATAGGAGCAGTATGGTGGCACAGGTGTTTACAAGATGTATATAATGTTCACAGATGTGAACAGAATCACACCCATTTCCCATCTCCTCTTGTACACGCCTCCTTTTTATGATGAGCTGTGTTCTCCTATCTCACCTGCATTCTTAAAAGAAGGTGTAGTGTACAAGGAGGGATGTGTTTATGCATGGAGAAGGGTCATCGATCGTGCAACTCCATGAGCTCTCTGTCTCTCGGCAGGGTTTTGATGCTATGAGCCCACACTCAGAGCTCGTGTACGCTGCTGTCTGACACCCGAGTCTCCCACTTTCCGAGTGTTATATCCGCTAAGCTCACCAATAAGTGGGGGCACCTTGTACCTGAACGTGCTGAAACTCTGCCCCTCTCAGCCACATTATTGCCCTGGCGCTCGAAACTACAACCTTGATTGTTTTTCAATGTATATTTGCCTGGATTACGGCCACAAGACTCTGGTCACAATGTTGGGATGCAGCGCAGTGCGTCCCATCACCTAAACACTCACCGAGACCAGTGAGGCGAATTGCAAATGGTGATTTCTGGCGGTCAGTAGAGCCTTTGAGCAGGCTCTGGAAACGCACATCGTAGCTTTAGACAATGTTGAGGGAGCAATAGGATAGGAGTGAGGATGTACTGAAGCTGAAGTCTACTTTTTATTCGCAATGACTCATCAGCTTGAGCGCCTCATGGTGTCTGAGCATTTTAGAGTTCACAAGAGCCAGGACTGGTCATGAGGGCACAATGTGTGTCTTAAAGAGGAGGCATTTTAATGTCTGGCACACAAGTGTTTGAGCATCGTCATCCTCAGGTGGTCCACATGCAGAGTAAGATGAGGATAAAAGCAGGCCAGCATCCCTAACTGAGAGTGCCGGGTGTTAATGTGATAGAGAAGACGGTGACGCAGAGGATTGAGTCGTCTCTGATTAGATTGACTCCTGCGGAACCTCCTCGGTTGCCTTGGTCCAAGTGTCACCGATCAGTTTCACCATCGACGATACACAGAATGGGTTCTCCTGTTGCTGGAGATGGATCTCCTTGAGAAGCTTTGTCACATTGAAGGCAAACAGCTACGAGCCACTGAGGGAAGTGGAACAGCTCCTGGCTCTTGTAGGCTGCCATAGTGGCTGGGATGCTGGAGAGACGCTTGAAGAGACAGCGCCTTCTGATGTCTGATGTCGGGACTCCCTCCTCCAGTTAGCACCTCATCTCAGCAAGGACACATGCTCCCGAGGCTTCATCATCCTTCAAAGGACCAGGACAATGTGATCCTGATGTGTAACTATTCACTCTCAGATTGAAGTGCATGGTTGAAATGAGAGGAATAGCAACACTGGTGTTCATGTTGGCCCATGATGGAGGGCACTTGTCCAAGAGGGAACTCACTGCAACTCATCCCCCTCCTCCTGGGATCTGGTGGCTGTGAGGGCCTCACACCTGCCTCATCTGGCCTACACTATGGCCTCTTCCCCTGTAACCTCGGCTTCCTTAAACTCAACACTCACATTCCCTTCAATGTCTTCCTCATCGGAGGAGACGTGCAGCTCCTCCATGTTGGCATCTGGTAAGTCCTCCCCCCTTTGTAGTGCCAGGTTGTGCAGCAAGCCATGATGATCAGTGAGACCCTCTGGGGAGTGTACTGGAGTGCTCCACCAGACCTGTCAGCTGTCAGTATCGCATCTTTAAGGTGTTTATGGTTTGCTCCACCAATGCTCGGCTAGTGGCATGAGCATCATTGTGCCTTCTCTCTGCAGAGTTCTGTGGCTATCACACGGGTGTCATCAGCCACATCCTTTGTGAGTTCCCTTTGTCACTGAGGAGCCAACCCTAGACCCTGTGTGGCCCCTCAAACATGTCCAGGATCTGCAATCTACTCAAGATGTACAAGTCATGGACGATTCCTGGGTACCTGGTGCAAACCTGCAGGATCAGTTTCTTCTGGTCACAGACCAGCCGTACATTGAGTGAGTGGTAACCTTTCCTGTTCCTGTTGGAGTGCCTGTTGCCCGGGAGCTTTTACAGCCACATGAGTGCAGTCGATGGCACCCTGCACTTTGGGAATCTGGAAATCTCAGCAATGCCCAGTGCTCTGGTGTCCTGCCTTGCTTGACCTCTGTTGGAGTTGACGTAATTGTGGGCCTTGGCAAAATGGGCGTCTGTCACCTCATGAATGCATTTGTGTGTGAACACTTGAGAGATCCTGCAGAGGTCCCCAGTGGAGCCCTGGAAGGAGCCACTGGCATAATAGTTCAGAGCGGCCGTTACTTTCAGAGCCATTGGCAATGGATGCCCTCCCAGTCCCTGTGGCCCCAATTCCTGGAGAATGTGGCAAATGTGAGTCACCAGGTCCCTGGACATGTGGAGCCATCAGCGACTCTGTCTCTCGCTCATCTGCAGATAAGACATGCAAGTTCTGGACACTCTCGGTCTTGCGAGCCACCTACACACAATGTTTCTGTCAGCCTCATCCTCTGTGTCTGGAGGGGGCCCTGCTGCCCCTTGGCCTTGTGGTTTTGCTCCTTCCTTTGGCCAGCCAGGCGCCTCCATCACAATCTCCTCCTTCTCTCCAGCCTGTGTGTGACTGTGCAGGCAGTGATCAATCCAGCCTCCATCTTCCTGACAGTCTCCTCTCTGCAGTATCAATGAGAAACAGACAAGTGGCAGCATTAGCCTCCAAACATCTTATTTCTATCAATGACTCGTCAGTGACGGTGGGTTCAAGGGCTTTGTCCCAGTGTCGGTAACTATTCACCCCTGAAATCCTGGCCAGCTCAGGATGGGTTTCATGGTGCTTCTTCCCCTACCCCCAAACTCTTTACATGGCCGATTGCTATGGGATTGCTTTGGCCAGGCGCTTGGCTTCTCATTCACTGCACTCTAATACCACACCCTTTGCAATAAACACGAGGGAAATGTTTAGTCAGGAAATGAGATTATTTGAAGAGGGTCTGAGGCTCCCCTTCTGTGAACCTGCCAGTGTCACGATTCCAACATGCTTCTGAAGCTTGTCCAGCTGCCCAATTGCTCTGGAGTTCATTATCGCTCTGGGGAATTTCCACACTGCGGACAAGGGATTAATACAAGGAGATCAATTAGTGCCACTTTTCTGGATTAATATGACATGAATGTGCATCATTGTTTCACTTTCCTGATTCCCTGCAATGTCATTGAAAGGCTCCTAACATGTCTCAGCTGTGCATCTCTCCTCATTTGGGAATGCACAGTACAGTTGGGTGCCCCTTTACTTGGCACCCACACCCCCCCACCAGTGCGTGCACCTGCCCTCCTCTCCACCCTTGGACCCCGCACCAGCAGAGTTTCTCCTCATTTTAATTTTGTGATAGGCCATCACTGTAGGTTGGAAGATGGTGGTGCTGAGGTCTCACTGCCAGACCAGCTTGGACCCTCCCTGTGTGAGTGTGGAAACCCCTCTCATCATCCCAGAGGAGCTTCATGTTCAATTTCCCTCCTCCAAGAATCTCTCAATCTTCCCCCTGTATTCCTTGATTCCGTCGTGTTTGTGGTGGATATCTTTGTTACTCCTTAAACATGATGGGGTAGATGTGCCTATGTCCTATGTGGACCTTATCATTCCCCACATTGAGGATACTTGCACAATCTGACATATACTTCCCTCCTCTCCTGCGGCCCTCAAATGCCCCCACAATACCTTCTCTCCATCTGTAGGCTGCAGATTCCTCCCCTGACTGAGGGTGCCCTCCGCAGCCCAGCCTGATGTCAGAAGCCTCACAGACCGAGGTGTGTGATGTCACAACAATGTCCTGCACACAACATACTGGGCACGACTGAGGCTGGACTGAGTGCCCTCCGCCTGTCTGGACTGGGACAAGGACAGTCTTTTCAAGCTCAACATTGAAGCACTTCTTCACTCAGTGATCCTCCCATTCTGGCCCCAAGTGGCTTATATCATTCTGTGACACACTGTCTCCTCACCCTGGTGCTGAGGACACTAACCCCCCGACACCTGCCTCCCAGTCATGTATCTGAGTGGAACCTTCCCCACTCTTACCCCACAGTGGAGCCCTTACCCTTCAGTCCATTAAAAGCGCCCCCCCTGCCTTAACCCTGGTCTAGTAGACAGAGGCTTTCCTCTGACACACCCCTGAAAGTGACGTTTGCAAAGCCTGGCGCTGAGGCTGAGTTACCACAAGTGCTGAGTGAAGAAATGTAGGCAAACAAACTTCAAAGCCATGAGGAAAGTGCAGGTGGCCAGGTGCACATCACTTATTTGATGTTGTGAAACACGTCGGTCTATTTGGACGCTGACGTTCCCTCTTGAACCAGTGTCGGGAAATGATTCTGGCAAATATAATGAGATGCAAATATATTAAAATGCTGTTCCCAGTATGCCGTGCTGGGAAATGCAGCCCGCCAGTGGATGGTTGGAGTGGACGATCCCGAACTGCTTTCACAACGGTGGAAAACTGGTTTTTCCGATCTTGCGATATTTTCAGTTTTGCCCGTCGTGATGCCCACTGCAGGGGGAGATGGAAAAACCCACTCTAAAGGCAGAAGTTTCTGTTCTGTGGGTGTCAGGTGGGCTCAGTGCCGTGAGCGGAAGGCCAGAAATCAGTTTCACAAAGTCTTGAAACGTGTTAGTGATTGTCCGCTCAGCCTGTCGATGGCGGGCAGCGTTTCCCAGAAGCCTCATTGTAATACATCCCCATATCATTATAAAGCCAGCCCCCTGCAATCAGATAAATACTGCGGATGCTGGAAATCTAGAACAAAAACAAAAATACCTGGAAAAACTCAGCAGGTCTGACAGCATCTGCGGAGAGGATACAGTTTAACTGTGTCCCTCTCCCCTGATGCTGTCAGACTTGCTGAGTTTTTCCAGGTATTTCTGTTTTCGATCATTGTCCCACTGTTTGATTGTCCCCCACATGCTGATGTGTTTCGAAACAGCATCTATAAGGTGTGCACTTGGCAGGCTGCATTTGAATGGAACTGGGGGGTGAGTGCACAGTAACATTGCCCAGCGCTCGCCCAGGTCCCCTGTTGCACTTCAAGACTGAGGCACTTTGGGGGGGTGAGGGGGGAGCAAGGGCTGCCCTGTGGCTAAGGTGACTTGGGGGTGGGGGTGGGGGTGGGGGTGGGGGCAAGGGCTGCCCTGCGTTTGATGGTTACGTGGTACACAGGCATGTACAGAATGGGTTGGGGAGGAAAGCGACCACGCGTTAGGGAAACCTGTATAAAGTGACCATTCCTCCCCAGCTGAGACAGTTCAGGCACAGCCACATTGATAGGATTGGAGTCGGGTCTCCAGCTTATCTGCCCACTCAACAACACAGGGGCATCAAATACCACCAAGAGCTCGAGAGCTTTTCACCCATCGGGCACAGGCTGCAAACTAATGAGCGTTTTAGTGGACTGCAGAACAGTTGGACGACTGGGCACATTGTACAATCTCCTCGCTAAAGCTGGTCATGGAGCAGTCCCTGGTGGAGATGCTCACAGCCCCTTGGCAATGTCATCATCCCGGTTTGGACCAGTCTCCCCCATGGTTCAAGCTAACAGGGCAGCCTTGCAGTGTGGGTTAGGAGAATACCTGTGCCTGAGCTGAGAGCACAGCCTGCAGTCCAGTGAGCAAAGCTGCTGCCAATCGGTCAGGTGGAGTGGGGCGGAGGTGGGTGAGATTTCAGACAGCCATGCAGCGCGCTGAACTCTGGCCACCCAAGTGGTGGCCAACACTCTCCGGGATGCATTAAGGGGCCTTCAGACTTAACCAGGAGAGGTTCTTAGAACACCCAAGCTAACCCACACACCTCTTTCTTTCATCCCGCAGGAGGAGTACATCAGGAGCATGAAGCCTGGTGACTTGGCTGTATGCCTTATGGTGTACAGAAAGTGAAGACAATGGAGAACAGAGTGACTGAGGTGCCTGGCTGGGCAGAGGGCGGGGCAGCACCTTCAGGAAGAGGGGGTGGATGGGGCTCCCGCACACACTGCTGAAGAGCCACAGTGAGCCGTCACTGGTCAGTGCCTAGTTAGACCCAAGGTCTATAGACACCACCTTTCAATCCAGCAGATGAACGAGAACCAGTGTCACCCACGACTGCGCATGTCTAGGGAACTGGTCAGTCACATCTGCCACCTGCTGCAGGATTTAGCCCCACGGGGACATGGAGGGCATCCACTGCCAGTGGCTGTGAAAGTGACTGTGGTGCTCAATTTCTACGCCAGTGGCTCTTTCCAGGGCTCCACAGGTGACCTGTGTGGGATTTCACAACCTCCACCAACAAATACATCCATGAGGTCACGGATGCCATCCTCACGAGGGCCACACAACTTTGTGCATTTTGCCGGGGACCAGGACAGGCAGGATGCAAGAATGATTGGATTGACCCAGTTCTTGGCTTTCCCACAGGTGCCGGGTGTGATCGACTGCACTCATGTGGCGCTTAGATATCCGTTGCAACAAGCAGTCAACTATGTCAACCGCAAGGGATCCCATTCACTGAATATACAGCTGGTGTGTGATCACCACAAAATGCATCCTGCAGGACTGTGCACAGTTTCCAGGGAGTGTGCACAACTCCTACATTCTCAGTTGGTCTCAGATCCCTGACAACGTCCAGGGTCCACAGAGGCTGCAGGGTTGGCTCCTCGGGGACAAGGGCTACACACAGAGGACGTGGCTGATGACACCCGTGCAGTGGCCTCAGACTGCAGCAGAGCGACGCTATAATGAGGCTCATGCTGCAACTCGCAACTTGGTGGTGCAGACCATCGGGAAGCTGAAGATGAGGTTCTGGTGCCTGGACCGGTCTGGTGGAGCCCTGCAATACAGTCTGCAGAGGGTGTCACACATCGTCATCGTCTGCTGTGCTCTTTACAACCTGGCGCTGCAACGGGGATAGGAGCTGGCTGAGGAGGAGATGGAGGAGCTGGACGTCTCCTCCGATGAGGCGGAAGCCGATGGTGATGAGGGTGAGGAGGTCCTCGAAGGTGACGATGACACTCTCGCACTGGCCAGACGAGGCATGCATGCTTGGGAAGCCCCCATAGCTGCTAGATTTGTGGAGGATGATGACGAGATGCAGTGAGGAGACACCATAGATCTTCACATAGCCTCTGAGAATGTCTGACTCCTGTCTCGCTGAGGGCAGCTGTAGTGATTATGGTTTTATTTAGTGTGTAGTGTACCTTTAAGAATAATACTTATAGATCACATGATCTGTAGTAGCCAGTAGAAGAGTAATCTGGGCTACCTCAGCAGTCAGTGTAGAGATGGAGTTGGAGTTGAAAACACACATATAGTTGCTGCTGAGTATATTGTAAATAAACGTAAAGTTTCCACCCAAGAAGTTGTCTGCAGATCAACTCTATCATTAATAGTACAACTCGGACACCCTACAACGAACTGGTGGTGAGGATAAAACAGAATTGAATGGGAAAAATCAAGGTAGAAAGAAATTGGCACTGTACCTCGCCCAGTGATTGTAAGTAGCAAGCTCGGTTAGAATTGAAGAAGTTATCCACTCTCAAAATGCCACAATTTGGGAGAATTGAACCCTTTGAACCAGCCAAAGGCAATTTGTCTCAGTACATAAAACCACCTCCTGTTCTTTTTTCAGCGAATGAGATTATGGGGCAATCTCAACTATTTATGGGAACAAAACCTACTGTCTGATTCGAAGTTTGACGGCTCCCAGTGTCCCAGATTCGAAACATTTGATGAATTGGTGGACCTCATGAAGGGTGATTTTTAACCAAAGTCCTCAGTCACGATGCAGAGGTTCAGGTGAAATAGAGCCCCGGGTGAGACAATTGCATGCTACATGGCAAACCTGAAACAGTTTACGGAACAATGTGAGTTTGGTACGACTCTGAATGACATGCTCAGAGACCGTTTAGTGTGTGGTGTGAAAGAGGACTCTATTCAGAAAAGATTATTGTCCAAAGTGAATCTGGGTTTCAAGAAGTTGCTGGAGATAGCAGTGGCCATGGAAAGCGCAGTAAGAGATTCAAAAGCTACACAGGGTGTGCAAAGTGGCTCCGTCCCCCACATTCAGTGGGAAACCTCAAGCAAAAAGGGTGCAAAAAGCGAGACTTAGCTGAGAAGCGGGAAACAGCCCCCGCTAGCCGAAGAATAAAGAAATATAACTTAGCAATGAAATCGAAGAATTATTTTAATAGAGCTGGAAACAATCAGTGAGGCAATGCAAAGAAAGATTCAAGCAGGCTTGTGAACAAATGAAATCTACGATGTAGAAGAGCCTGAAACAACAAATTCAGACATTTACTCATTGTTTAATCTGAAAGTAGGAAAGACAGAGCCAATATTTGCCACAGTGAAAGTAAATGGCAGACCTGGTAAAATGGAAGTGGACATGAGACCTTCCACTACAGTAAATGGGGAACATACCTGCAGATATTTGAATAATGGCAAACATTAATTAAGTTTAGAACAAACAGCTACCAAGCTAAAAACATATATGGGTGAAGACATTCAAGTAAAAGGCATAAGCAGAGTAACTGTCCATTATGGAAGCCAATCGACACAGCTACCCATGATGATACCAAGCCTCCTAGGGCGAAATTGGTTAAAGGAGATTAAGTCAGAATGGTCTGAATTTTTTCCAGTTGAGAGCAAGCGGGCTACCAGAGCCACTTAGAAAGCACACCACTGTCTTCAAGGACGAACTGGGGAAAATCCAGGGTGTGCAGGCCAAGATTCATGTGAATCCAGAAGCAACCCCTCACTTTATGAAGGTGAGACTGGTGCCATGCCCCTGCGAGAAAAAAGTCAACACTGGGTTAAACAAGCCAGAGAAACTGGGCGTTATATAACCTGTTCAGTTCTCAGAATGGGCAGCACCCATAGCCCTGTCCTTAAATCTGACCAAAGAATCTGAATTTGTGGGGACTACAAACTGATGGTTAATAAAGTAGCTAAGCCAGATAGGCACCTCATTACAAAAACTGAAGACCTGTATGCCAAGCTGGCAGGAGAGACAATGTACACTAAGCTTGACATGAGTCATGCTCATCAACAACTAGAATTGAATAGAGCCTCCCGGGAACTTGTCACAATTAACATCCACAAACGGTTGTACCAATATACACTATTGCTTTTCAGCTTGTGCCAATTTTCAGTGAAGAATGGAAATCTTACTACAGGGACTGCCCCAGGCTGTGGTCTATTTAAACAATGTATTGGTGACAGGATTCACTAAAAAAGAGCATTTGGTAAACTTAGAAGAAGTCTTAAAATGTTTCTTGTAAGCTGTAGTGGGTTTAAAAAAGGAAAAGCGCACATTCCAAGTGAGGGAGGTAATCTATTTGGGTGACTGGGTAGATTCACAGGGCCTCTACCTGGTTAAGGAAAAAGTGAGAGCCATAAGAGAGGCACCTGCACCAAAGAACGCCTCAGAGTCCAAATCATTCCTCGGAATGATCAATTATTGTGGGCGGTTCTTATCTAACTTGTCCACAGCGCTGGCCTCCTGCATTCTCTACTCAAAAAGACCCAACGTTGGTCTTGGGAGGCCCCCCCAGAAAGAAGCTTTCATAAAGATGAAACAATTGGTGCACTCGTCCAATCTATTAGTGCATTATGACCAGACGAAAGAATTGGTGCTGACATGTGACACATCTCTCTACGGAGTGGGAGCAGAGCTCTCTCATTGGATGGATGAGGGCACGGAACAGCCAATAGGTTAGGTATCAAGGACACTCACCACTGCAGAAAATGGATAGGAAAAGAAGGGCTGTCCATCATCTTTGGTGTCAAGTCTGTACACGGCTGCCATTTTAGAATTGTTTCAGACCACAAGCCATTGCTAGGTTTGTTTAGTCAGGAAAAGACTATACCACCCATAACCTCAGCAAGAATACAACGATGGGCCTTAATTCTGGCAGCATATGAATACACTTTTGTGCATAGGCCTGGTAATCAAATCGCAAACGCCGATGTCCTTCGTCATTTGCCTTTATAAGAAAATGATGAGCACATCCCAATTCCACAGGAACTTGTTTGACTGTTAAATTTCTTAGATTCCTCGCCAGTATGTGCTCAACAGATCAGAGGCTGGACAAGGCAGGACCCAGTCCTATCTCAAGTACGAGAACAAGTGCTACGTGGTTGGTCACAGGAGCCCGTATCTGATGAAATGAAACTATACTTCAACAGAAGACATGAAATAACCAGCCAGGATGGGTTGTTGGGAGCATGAGTGATCGTTCTTCCAAAGCCACTTTTAATTGAACTACACATTGCCCATCCAGGAATTTCCCAAATGAAGACTATAGCACGCAGCTATCTATGGTGGCCTGGGATGGATGGTGAAATCGAAAGTTTAGTAAAGTACTGTGTGCAGTATAAGCAACTGCAAAAGTTGCCAGTGACAGCTCTGTTACACACATGGAAGTGGCCAGGTAGACCCTGGGTGCGGTTACACATTGGCTATCTCGGACCTTTCCCGGGAACAATGTTTCTGCTCATTGTTGGTGCCCATTCAAAATGATTGGATGGATATGAGGTGAAGTCACCATGTCGGCCACTACAATTGAGAAACTACGTCAGAGTTTTGCCATTCACGGACTACCAGAAGTAGTCGTTTCTGATAACAGCACGTCATATACGAGTGGTGAGTTTCAACGGTTTATCAGCCTCAATGGTATCGCTCATGTGAAAACTGCACTGTCCCACCCTTCCTCAAACAGACTGGCCAATAGGACATTTCAAATCTTCAAGACTGGCATGGAAAGGTTAACTGGTGATTCCTTAGCAACCAAGCTCTCACGCTTTCTTTTTCATTACAGGACTACCCCTCACACAACAACAGGTGTTACACCTGCAGAGTTATTGTTGAAACTCCGTCTCAGGATGAGATTGTGCTTAATAATGCTTAATAATTTAGAGGGGTAGGTGGAAAGGAGTCAGGGAAGTCAGAAAACTAGACACGACTGGATAGTCATGAAAGGAAATTTGCTGTGGGAGAGCCGGTATATGTGACAATCTTCAGGGAAGGACCAAAGTGGATATCAGGTGAAATAAGTGCGGTGACTGGACCTCTATCTTACCACGTGGAGGTGGTAGGCCGGATCATCCATAAACATGTGGACCATTTAAGAAAGAGAGATACAAATCATCAAGATATGATTCCACCTGTGACCATGAGCGGGTCATTTCCTGTTGAGGATACTCAACCCAGGACAGACGTGTCTGAGGTTTCTGTAAGAGTTGAGGATACAGAACTGCGAGTGCCCACCGAAGCACCTGATGTTAAGGCAACTCCGGAAAAGGAGATTTCTGATAAAGAATCCGAAGATGACATTTACATGTACCAGGAAACCACCTAAAAAACTGAACATGTAAATTCCTTAACCGGTGTAAATCTTATGTTGTCTTGAAAAATATGTATCTGTAAAAATATGTATAACCAAGTTAAAGGGGGAGGAATGTAATAATTATGGTTTTATTTAGCGTGCAATGTACCTTTAAGAATAATACTTTTTAAGAAAGATCACATGATCTACAATAAGAGAGGAGCATGGGGAACCTCAGCAGTCAGTGTAGAGATAGAAAATAAAAACAAAAATAAAAATACCTGGAAAAACTCAGCAGGTCTGACAGCATCTGCGGAGAGGAACGCAGTTATCGTCTGGGGTCCATATGACTCTTCAACAGAACTAAGGAAAAATAGAAGAAGGGTGAAATATAAGCTGGTTTAAGGGGTGGGGGGTGGGACAAGTAGAGCTGGATAGAGGGCCATTGATAGGTGGAGATAACCAAAAGATGTCATAGACAAAAGGAAAAAGAGGTGTTGACTGTCGTGATATTAGCTAAGAAATGTGCTAATTAAGGGTAGAAAGCAGGATGAGCAAGGTACAAATAGCCCTAGTGGGGGTGGGGGTGGGGGGAAGGGATCAAAATA
Organism: Cetorhinus maximus; assembly: GCF_964194155.1. Taxonomy (NCBI): domain Eukaryota; kingdom Metazoa; phylum Chordata; class Chondrichthyes; order Lamniformes; family Cetorhinidae; genus Cetorhinus; species Cetorhinus maximus. The sequence goes on from NC_135896.1 coordinate 102,142,661, forward strand.
GGCTAAAAGGTAGAGATAAAACAATGGATGGAAATACATTTAGAAATAATGGAAATAGGTGGGAAAAGAAAAATCTTTATAAATTATTAGAAAAAAGGGGGATCGGAAAAGGGGGTGGGGATGGAGGAGAGAGTTCATGATCTAAAGTTGTTGAACTCAATATTCAGTCCGGAGGGCTGTAAAGTGCCTAGTCGGAAGATGAGGTGCTGTTCCTCCAGTTTGCGTTCAACTTCACTGGAACAATGCAGCAGGCCAAGGACGGACATGTGGGCATGAGAGCAGGGTGGTGTGTTGAAATGGCAAGTGACAGGGAGGTCTGGGTCATGCTTGCGGACAGACCAATGGTGTTCTGCAAAGCGGTCACCCAGTCTGCGTTTGGTCTCTCCAATGTAGAGGAAACCGCATTGGGAGCAGCGAATGCAGTAGACTAAATTGAGGGAAGTGCAAGTGAAATGCTGCTTCACTTAAAAGGAGCGTTTGGGCCCTTGGACGGTGAGGAGGGGGTAAGTAAAGGGGCAGGTGTTGCACCTTCTGCAGTTGCATGGGAAGGTGCCGTGGGAGGGGGTTAAGGTGTAGGGGGTGATGGAGGAGTGGACCAGGGTGTCCCGGAGGGAACAATCACTGCGGAATGCCGCCAGGGGGGGTGAAGGGAAGATGTGTTTGGTGGTGGCATCATGCTGGAGTTGAAATGGCGGAGGATGATCCTTTGAATGCGGAGGCTGGTGGGGTGATAAGTGAGGACAAGGGGGACCCTATCATGGTTCTGGGAGGGAGAGGAAGGTGTGAGGGCGGATGCGCGGGAGATGGGCCCTCAACCAATCTCCCCATTTCACTTGCACTTCCCTCAATTTAGTCTACTGCATTCGTTGCTCCCAATGCGGTTTCCTCTACATTGGAGAGACCAAACGCAGACTGGGTGACCGCTTTGCAGAACACCTTCGGTCTGTCCGCAAGCATTACCCAGACCTCCCTGTCGCTTGCCATTTCAACACTCCACCCTGTTCTCATGCCCACATGTCCGTCCTTGGCCTGCTTCATTGTTCCAGTGAAGCTCAACGCAAACTGGAGGAACAGCACCTCATCTTCCGACTAGGCACTTCACAGCCTTCCGGACTGAATATTGAGTTCAACAATTTCAGATCATGAACTCTCTTCTCCATCGCCACTCCCTTTCATCCCCCTTTTTTCCAATAATTTATATAGATTTTTCTTTTCCCACCTATTTCCATTATTTTTAAATGTATTTCCATCCATTGTTTTATCTCTACCTTTTAGCCTATTTCGATCCCTTCCCCCCACCCCCACCCCCACTAGGGCTATCTGTACCTTGCTCGTTCTGCTTTCTACCCTTAATTAGCACATTCCTTAGATAATATCACCACCTTCAACACCTCTTTGTCCTTTTGTCTATGACATCTCCTGGTTATCTCCACCTATCACTGGCCCTCTATCCAGCTCTACCCGTCCCACCAACCCCACCCACCCCGCCGCCCCCCCTTAAACCAGCTTATTTTTCACCTCTTTTCTATTTTTCCTTAGTTCTGATGAAGGGTCATACGGACTCGAAACGTTAACTGTGTTCCTCTCCGCAGATGCTGTCAGACCTGCTGAGTTTTTCCAGGTATTTTTATTTTTGTTTTTGATTTGCATTTCCAGCATCCGCAGTTCTTTGCTTTTATCTTAGTGTAGAGATAGAGTTGGATTGAAAGCACATGTGTAGTAGCTGCTGAGTATATTGTAAATAAGCTAAAGTTTCTACCCAAGAAGTGTCTGCAGTTCAACTCAATTACCAATAGTACAACTCGGCCAACCTACAACAGCAGCTCACTTGCTCTCTGTGATCAGGGTCATATCATGGAGACGCAGCCATGAAACTTTAAAAGCACCTGATCCTTTGTCTGCCTTCAGGAGCAGAGCATCACTGGTCACAGATGCTGAAGAGATGGGGACCAGCCCCACCTTAAAGCTGCTGAGAGCACACAGAGAGAATGAGGGAACTCTGTGACACCTGCCCACAACATCCTGGCAGCAACGACCAGCACCATCGAGGTGCAGGCATCAGTAATGTGTCCAGGGAGTGTGAGGCTGGACCATCACTTTACTCTGAAGGTTACACAGACACAGGGAAGAGGCCCTGGACTGAGACACCTGCCTTTATCTTGTGCAGAAAGGTTTTACATCTGAGTGACAAGAACACTGCTCATCAGAACAAGGAGCCATAAGCAGGGAGACATTCTTAGGAGTTTGTTTGCAATGGTGAACATTATGTACAAGTGATTAACCTCCGTGCCCAGGCTTTGCAAATACATCTTCTTAACCTTCCTTACCCTGTGTTCGTGCTCCCCGGACATCCACAGTAGAGGTGGAGGCAGCCTGCTGACTGCTACACCCTGTCTGTGATCACCTTGATGGGCGTCCTCTATAGGGCTGAGACCTGAAGGGCCCCGGCCTGCATTTGGAATCATGCTGTGTGGCAATGGCACCCTCCTAGACCTGTGAAGCTGGAGCTGGGGAGGTCACAGGAAGAGGGGATTCGGGTGGCCTGGACACTCATAGAGCCACCTGGGTAGATGACCCTGGGGTGTGCACCTGCTGATCCTCCTCCCTATGGGTGCCCGAGGGCCCCTGGCTGATACCTTGAGGAGAAGTGGAAGCTGGAGTGAGATCGAGCTGCCTGGCATCTCTCGCACGTACACACTGTTGGAGGCCAACTATGGTGTCAGCGATGGAGTTCAGCCCGTGCAGCAGTGCAGGAGCGATGTCCTGGACCAAGGTCTCCATGGCGCCATCCTATCAGTGTTGACCTTGGTGCGTTGCAATGCCGGCGCTATCACCTCAGCCTGAAGGTGGACGGACTCCTCCATTGTGCCTTGCAACCTGAAGAGTGCAGCGGACATCCCTTCCTGATGTTCCCGAGCTTGTCTTTGCAGCTCCAGCAACTGTGACATGACCGAGTCCAGAGGCTCCTCATCTGACTCGGACTCAGCAACGTTCTGGCCTCCAGCAGCTCCTCCGAGTGCCGGGGACCTGGGAAGTTCCTGCCTCCGCCTGCTGTGGATCAGACAGTGCCATGTGCTCACCAGATTGTGATCCTGAGGCTACTCTAAAGCTCGGTCCCACCGAGGTGTGTGTCTCTGCGCTGGTGGAGGGTGTGGGTGATGCTGTGATGGGAATTCAGGGAGGGAGCCTCCAGATTCCTCTTCAGAGGTTTCTTCGGGGGTTGATTGGAGGCCCTGGGTCACGGACTCTGTCGGCTGTTTCCCAGATGTGCCTGTGAAAGCAAGGGGAGAGAATTAGTGCCTGGCAGTGGCCTGTGAAAGAGGGCACATCACTCACAGCCTGGCTGTCTGATGGATGCTGGATCCTCTCTTGGTAGACCATAGCCGACCTCACTGTCAGCACAGGGACGGTCCAGATCCTCACCAGCCAGCTGGATGGCTCTGTGTTTCTCTCCCACGAGTCCGTGACTCTCTCCCTCTTGTTATGTGCCAGCCTGTCCTGCATAAATAGAGATGGAGAGAGTGTAAGCAGGATGCCTGCCAGGCCAGATGGTAAGTATGCCTGGAATGTGTGGTGAGTGATCCCATGGACTGGATGAGGACAATGAAGGTGTGTGTGAGAGAGTGAATGGTGATGTCCCTTGAACTGGCAGTGAGTGAGGGCCCTGTGGATATGTGATGGGTTTGTGAGTGTTTGAGTTGAGAGCGATGAGAAGAGTGACTTACCCTGGTAAACAGAGGAGATCATTCACCCTCTTGCAGCATTGGGTGTTTGTCCTCTTTTGCAGGGCGTTGGCACTGACCATCACTGTCATAGCCTCCCAAGCCAGGTTGTTAATGTTGTTGCCCTTCCTGTGGCCAGAGCTGGGGTAGGGGACATCACAGTGGGCCTCCACCACACTCGAGGGGTACATCGTTCATCCTGTGAACTGCCTTTTTGTGTTTCAGAGCTGTGTCTTCCATGCAGTGGTCCTGAGCTGGAAGCACTGAGAGGTGTGTGTACAGCTGTACTTTAAATGTAGCCCCTGGTGTGATGAAGCGGCGAGGTGATGGCTCGGTGGGCGAATGAGAGCCCGTTGCCATGGAAATGGTGTGTTTCCCAGGAACATATAACTAACATGGGGAGTTTGGGACGATACAGCGTGAGAAGCTGCCATTGTGGTCGGTGGGTAAAATGTCCTTTTCCCTGCCCGCTACTGCACTGAGTGCAAATCCAGGACAATTCCACCCTCAGTCTACAAAGATTCTCAATGTCTGCTGTCTTCATTCATTCATTCTCCCTCTTCCCCATGACTGTGTCTCCTTCATCTGATCACTCCTTTTTTATTTACTTAACCTTTTCTCCTCGTTACAACCTTGGACATTCACACTTCACCTAAGTTTATCAATGTAAATAAAGATTTGAGGACATTTGGAACTAACATTCACATTTGTGTCAGCTTCAGAATATTCAAGCTGCAAATTTTAAAAACTGTCCTGGGAGACTGTGATTTCCTGTCAATAGTCTATAGATTCAGTTAACAACTGGGAGAATTCAAATCTTTTATGGTGCTAATGAGTGCTCCATGTCAATAGACCACGTGGTTACAATATTGGTCTCAGAGGAACATTGTGTACTGATGAGAACATGCGAAATTGGTCTGGAGATGGTTTCTGAATATTGATAAATTTACCATTGATTTGCATAAAGCAGCTGTTCCTTTACAAGCAAAACAGAGTTTTCATGTTTTTTTCTCAGTCTGTTGGAATACATTTTGAATATCTAGCTCCTGTCTTTATGGCTGTGAACCTGCCCCCATCAGGCTTCACTTTCTGTCCTGTGGGCTATTTTACTACATTAAGCTGAGTCCAAAACCAGGTCTGCCAGGATCCAAATGGCTTACTCCTGCTCCAAGTCCAATCTTCCCTATGTTCCCTACATTAAAGATGCGATATAAATACAGGATGTTGTTGTTATTAACTAACAGAAGACTTGGGAACAATAGGTTTAAAACTAAAATGACAGCTAACATTGAGTGTGTGTAAAATCAGTGAAGTTTTTTTTGTTCATTCACAGGATGTGGGCTTCACTGGCTGGGCCAGCATTTATTGTCCATCCCTAGTTGCCCTTGAGAAGGTGGTGGTGAGCTGCCTTATTGAGCAGCTGCAGTCCATGTGGTGTAGGTACACCCACAGTGCTGTTAGGGAGAGAGTTCCAGGATTTTGACCCAGAGACAGTGAAGGAACGGCGATATATTTCCAAGTCAGGATGGTGAGTGACTCGGTGGGGAAGTTGCAGGTGGTGTTGTACCCATGTGTCTGCTGCCCTTGTCCTTCTAGGTCGTGGAGATCACGGGCTTGGGTGTTTTTGAAGGAGCCTTGATGAATTCCTGCAGTGCATCTTGTAGATGGTACACACTGTTGCTATTGTGCATCGGTGGTGGAGGGAGTGAATGCTGAAGGTGGTGGATGAAGTGCCAATCAAGCGGGCTGTTTTGTCCTGGATGGTGTCGAGCTTCCTGAGTGTTTTGGGAGCTGCACTCACCCAGGCAAGTGGACAGTATTCCATCACACTCCTGACTTGTGCCTTGTAGATGATGGGCAGACTTTGGGGAGTCAGGAGGTGAGTTACTCACTGCAGAATTCCCAGCCCCTGGCCTGCTCTTGTAGCCACAGTATTTATATGGCTGGTCCAGTTCAGTTTCTGGTCAATGGTAATACCCAGTATGTAGATCATGGGGGAATTCAACGATGGTAATCCCATTGAATGTCAAGCAGAGATGGTAAGGTTCTCTCTTGTTGGAGTCGGTTATTGCCTGGAAATTGTGTGTTGTGAATGTTATTTGCCACTTATCAGCCCAAGCCGGAATGTTGTCCAGGTCTTGCTGCACACGGGCACAGACTACTTCAGTACCTGATGAGTCCCAAATTGGGGGAGGGGTTGGAGGTGGGAGGGAGGGTGGGGAAGTTGTTGTTTGTTTATTTATTCATTCATGGTATGTGGCAATCACTGGCTTGACCAGCATTTATTGCCCATCCCTAATTGCCCTTGAGAAGGTGGTTGTGAGTCGCTTTCTTGAACTACTGTAGTCCCTGTGGTGTTGGAACACCCACAGAGCTGTTAAGGAGGAAGTTCCATGGAGAATGCACCATTTTATGGTGACTGACAGTTAACTGCCATGGCAACACCCTTACCAATCAGAGTCCACTTGCCAACCAATCAGCATTCTCTTCTCACACTGTATTAAGGTTGCTTCCTCCGACATTGGGATTTCCTTGCCGATTGTCCTGATGAGTGCAAGATGAAAAGCTTTGACAAAAAAAGTCTCTTTTTTCAGCAACACCCAAGTTCTGCCCCACCAAACACTAATGTGCATTGCTGCAATTATTGAATTTGACAGGAAGGATGAGCACCAACTGTCATTTGAGGTTATGGGCTGATCCTGCAAGTTGTGGTGTTTTGTAATTCTTTGGCCCAGTGACAGTGAAGGAATGGTGATGTGGTTCCCAGTCAGGATGCTGTGGGGCTTGGAGAGGAACGTGCAGGTGGTTGTGTTCCTGTGCATCTGCTGCCCTTGTCCTTCTAGGTGCTCGAGGTCGTGGGTTTGGAAGATTCCATAGGGTTTTGCTATCTAACGTCTAGAGCACATCTGTTTCAATCTAGTTCACTGAAGTCCTCTCTCTCATATTCTGTGAAGTGGTTCTTCAGTAGCTGGTTGTTTTTTAATGGCAGGTAATTCTTCAAGTGCAATGCTGAACATATGGTGGAGGGGAACAAATAATTTCAAAGGAAAATTGCTGATATTTTTAAGAGCTTCTGTAGGAGAAGCAATGTTAATAAGATCCCACGCCAAGTTCATTGGCCTCGGTTTTGCTATTGCCTTAATATTGAGTTTAATGCACTCACTGTTGTTAATGTGTAAATTGACCAGCAACTTGTGGTGAGTAAGAGAAATCCAAAGAATTACAAAACACCACAACTTGCAGGATCAGCCCATAACCTCAAATAACAGTTGGTGCTCATCCTTCCTGTCAAATTCAATAATTGCAGCAATGCACATTAGTGTTTAGTGCTGCAGAACTTGGGTGTTGCTGAAAAAAGAGACATATTTTGTCAAAGCTTTTCATCTTGCACTCATCAGGACAATCGGCAAGGAAATCCCAATGTCGGGGGAAGCAACATATTTATACTTTATGAGGAGAGAAGCTGATTGATTGGCAAGTGGACTCTGATTGGTAGAGGTGTTACCATGGCAGTTAACTGTCAGTCACCATCAACTGGTGTTCCCAATGGCAATGCCTCTACCAATCACAGTCCCCTATGGTGTGCTTGATCAATTTTTGGTAACAGTGTAGCTGCTGCCATATGTATGCTGTCCATTTGTGTGTGAATTACACACCAGGGTCATGAGCCTTTGGTCAGTGGATAGCCTTTTTCACCCATTTGCAATTCTCTTGTCCGTTCTGGTGGCTCAAATGCAGTTGGCACTGTGGACTGGCGCAGAATGGAAGTACAATGACTACTTCCATGACACAGGACACTGGCCTGTATAATGCATTTAATCTGGTCACAGATCAGCTGCGCATGAGGAGAGTGGAATCAGTGGAGCATAGCAGCTTGAGTCAGCCATTTAACCCCTCAAGCCTCTTCTACCATTCAATGAGATCATAGCTGATCTGTGACCCAACTGTTTAACCAGGCCTTGTCCCATATCCCTTAATAGATTGGTTTATTTTCCTTCCAGTTTCTGTACATCTCACAATTGACATGCAGTGCCCGCACAGTGATGTGCGTGCAGTCAATGGTGCTCTGCATCATGAGGAAACCTACAATCCTCACAGAGCTGCGTGCTCTCCACCAAGCCTCTCTCTGGCACGAGAAAGTTTGTTTTGCTTTCTTTGCAGACAAAGCCTCAGAGAACTTACTCAACAATGAACAGCAGACTGGGAATTATTACCTGCTCCAGCTTCAAAGGAACTAGATGAGATTCAGGTGTAAGAATTGCTTCCTGACAACCCTACTGGATATGACCTCCTGCTGAGAACCCTTCTCACCCTCCTTCTCCTCCCTCTTTGCGCAGTTTGTTCTTTGCTACATCAGCGCTGTTCACTCTTCCTGTCACACTCCAGGCCAAGGAGGTTCCACACGACCCACCCATAGCGAATGATCTGAAGAGGATCTTGAAGCCAACGCCAATGCATGCAGCACATACCACACCATCCCCTGTAGAGCTCAGCAACTTAAAATAGTAGTACAAATGTCCAAACAATTCTACAAACTCAGCAACAGCCAATCAGCAACTAACCTGAAAGTAGTTAATGATTTCTAAATCACACGGGGGAGGAGAGGGTGGACTGGTGGGGGGTCCCTTCCTTTAGCTGATTGCATGTTCAGCAGTGTCAGGATAAAAAAAGGTGTTAACTGGAAGATTGAAGTTCAAAGTAGCACTGCTACCATGAAAACAGCATTACAGAGTGAATGGCATCATACTCTGCATACTTCCTCACCAAAATGTTGTCCTCCATGGCCAATAAATGCAGATGGTTTTTTGGAACAAATGTGGCACCTGTAATGCCAAAGACAGGGGCACAACATATCTGAATTTTGCAACATAAGTTTCTTCAATCCTTTCTCTTAACTCACACCAAACATTGTCAATTAGTCTTGTGAATCTTCTTGCACTGACTGCAGTGCTAGGGTGCTGTGGTATAAGGGCCTGGCACATATAGGGTTAATGTGGGACTGAACACAGTGCCACCCACGCATTGATGTAAGAGAGCACATGACCTGCACCCAGGGTTAGTTGAGTGTTGGACAGAGCCATGCGTACCAGCCAGCACGGAGACAGCTCCTAGCTTTTACCCTTCACTGCAAATAATTCTATGAGTCAATAAAAACTCTTAATCTGTGTCTGACTACGAAAACGTCTTCAGATTTAGTGAACTGTAACAAACACCCTAAAATATGGTGACAGCTTGTGGAAAAACCCAAAACCTCATAGAAAATACCGAGAAAAACTAAAAGGCTGGAAGACTGAGAAAAAAATTAACAAAGCATTCTGATCTGAAAAGAAGATTCAGAAGCAGAGGCACAGAGGAAAACTCATCAGGAACAGGCTCTGAGGAAAGGCTTGGAAGCTGAAAGCAGAGATTTAAAATTCCTCACCACAGCAGAAGACTGCATCTCATCTCCTTTGGAAGCCTCGCTTCACATCCCAGAGTGCAGAGTCAGCAGAACAAACAAGGGTGAGCTAAATCTTTGATAATTCCAGGTCCCAGCAAGCCCTGAGAAATCTTTAAAACATTCACAGTCAGGAATGCAGTTTGAAGAAACCCATTGCTAAAAACCCAATTCCCGAGTTGGTGCCTTAACATGTGACATCTGAGCTTGCTCCGAACATTTTTCACAAATAATTAATTGAATACTCCAGGAGAATCGCAACTTTCTGCTAAAGGCACACAAAAGCCAGGATTGGATGAATTCATCACTTTAAACATAAATGCTAGGTAAGAGATCTCTGCAGTTCCAGGTAGCCATTGTTGAGAAAAACATTTTTCAAGCTGAGCATGATCGCCATTGTAGCAGAGCCTGCCAAAACCAGCAAGCGAGGGAAATTCCTTTGTCCCCAAGTGAATGGTGACACCATCTTAAAATTCAGAAAACTCTTAAAGCAGAACTTATACTAGTAAATTTTTAACCATGGATCAGAATTCCACTCATCCAGAACCATTTGGGCTTATCCAAGGGCCAAACCTAATGGGAAACTTGGAGTCCGGGAGAAGAGAATTTCTAAACTACAAAAGTACATCAGATCTAAGCAGAAAATCAGAATAAGTCCAGATTAATATCATTTTTTACTGGTTTGGGGAAGTTGTAGAGAAAATGATCCTAATTCAAGGCATTGATGAATCCTCAACCAGCTTCGATGAAATATTTAAAGGCTTTGATGAAAATGTTAACCTTCCAGTTGTGGAGTGCGCATAGCTTAAAAAGAGGGATAAAAAACCCCCCAGCAAGGCAATGAAAGGAAAAAAGGACATTACCCATGCAAACCACATGAGGGCGGCAGAGAGGCCAAGAAAGACTAAGAGGAAGAACAGGCAGGGAGCAATTACTGAACACAGTGGGACTGGGGGTCTGAAATGCGTTTGTTTCAATGCGAGAAGTATAACAGGCAAGGCAGATGAGCTTAGAGCTTTGATTAGTACTTGGGACTATGATGTTATTGTTATTACAGAGACTTGGTTGAGGGATGGACAGGATTATCAGATAAACGTTCCAGGATTTAGATGTTTCAGGCAGGATAGAGAGGGATGGAGAAGATGTGGGGGATTTGCACTGCTGGTTAAGGGGAATATCACAGCTGTACGACAGGAGGACACCTCGGTGGGCTCATGCAGCGAGGCAATATGGGTAGAGCTCCGGAATAGGAAGGGTGCAGTCACAATGTTGGGGGTTTACTATAGGCCTCCCAATTGCCAGTGGGAGATTGAGGAACAGTTATGTAGGCAGATTTTGGAAAGATGTAAAAGCAATAGCATTGTTGTGGTGGGTGATTTTAACTTTCCCTATATTGACTGGGAATCACTTAGTGCTAGGGGTTTGGATGGTGCAGAATTTGTAAGGTGCATCCAGGAGGGCTTCCTGAGACAATATGTAGATAGTCCAACTAGGGAAGGGGCAATACTGGACCTGGTATTAGGGAATGAACCCGGCCAGGTGGTCGAAGTTTCAGTAGGGGAGCATTTCAGGAAAAGTGACCATAATTCAGTAAGTTTCAAGGTACTGGTGGATAAGGATAACAGGAGTCCTGGGGTTAAGGTGCTTAATTGGGGGAAGGCTAATTATAACAATATTAGGCAGGAACTGAGGAATCTAGACTGGAGGTGGATGTTTGAGGGCAAATCAACAACTGACATGTGGGGGGCTTTCAAACGTCAGTTGATAAGAATTCAGGACCGGCATGTTCCTGCTAGGATGAAGGGTAAGCATGGCAAGTTTCAGGAACCTTGGATAACGAAGGATATTGTGAGATTAGTCAAAAAGAAAAGGGAAGCATTCGTAAGGGCTTGAAGGCTGGGAACAGATGAAGCCCGTGGAGAATATAAAGAAAGTAGGAAGAAACTTAAGCAAGGAGTCAGGAGGGCTAAAAGGGGTCATGAAAAGTCACTGGCAACCAGGATTAAGGAAAATCCCAAGGCCTTTTATACATATGTAAAAAGCAAGAGGGTAGCCAGGGAAAGGGTAGACCCACTCAGGGACAGAGGTGGGAATCTGTGTGTGGAGTCAGAAGAAATGGGAGAGATACTAAATGAGTACTTCTCATCAGTATTCACCAAAGAGAAGGACTTAGTGGTCGATTTGTCTAGGGAAGAGTGTGTAGATAGCCTGGATCATGCTGAGATCAAAAAAGAGGAGGTGTTAGGCGTCTTGAAGAATATTAAGGTGGATAAGTCCCCAGGGCCAGATGGGATCTACCCCAGAGTACTGAGGGAGGCAAGGGAGGAGATTGCTGGGGCCTTGACAGAAATCTTTGTATCCTCACTGGCTATGGGTGAGGTCCCAGAGGACTGGAGAATGGCCAATGTTGTTCCATTGTTTAAGAATGGTAACAGGGATAATCCAGGAAATTACAGGCCGGTGAGCCTTACGTCAGTGGTAGGGCAATTATTGGAGAAGATTCTTCGTGACAGGATTTACTACCATTTGGAAGCAAATGGGCGTATTAGTGAGAGGCAGCATGGTTTTGTGAAGGGGAGGTCGTGTCTCACGAACTTGATCGAGTTTTTCGAGGAAGTGACAAAGATGATCGACAATGGAAGGGTAGTGGATGTTATCAACATGGATTTCAGTAAGGCCTTTGACAAGGTCCATCATGGCAGACTGGAACAGAAGGTAAAGTCGCACGGGATCAGAGGTGAGCAGGCAAGATGGATACAGAATTGGCTTGGTCATAGAAGACAGAGTGTAGCAGTGGAAGGGTGCTTTTCTGAATGGAGAGCTGTGACTAGTGGAGTTCCGCAGGGATCAGTGCTGGGACCTTTGCTGTTTGTAGTATACATAAATGATTTGGAGGAAAATGTAACTGGGCTAATTAGTAAGTTTGCAGACGACACTAAGGTTGGAGGAGTTGCAGATAGTGAAGATTATTGTCAAAGGATACAACGGGATATAGATCAGTTGGAGACTTGGGCGGAGAAATGGCAGATGGAGTTTAATACGGACAAATGCGAGGTAATGCATTTTGGAAAGTCTAATACAGGTAGGAATTACACGGTAAATGGCAGAACCCTTAAGTGCATCGACAGGCAGAGGGATCTGGGTGTACAGGTCCACAGGTCACTGAAAGTGGCAACGCAGGTGGATAAGGTAGTCAGGAAGGCATATGGCATGCTTGCCTTCATTGGCAGGGGTATTGAGTATAAAAGCTGGGAAGTCATGCTGCAGCTGTATAGAACCTTGGTTAGGCCACACTTGGAATATTGCGTGCAATTCTGGTCACCACATTACCAGAAGGATATGGAGGCATTGGAGAGAGTGCAGAGGAGGTTTACCAGGATGCTTCCTGGTCTGGAGGTTATTAGCTATGAGGAGAGGTTGGAGACACTCGGATTGTTCTCACTAGAGCGACTGAGATTGAGGGGCGACTTGATAGAAGTTTACAAAATTATGAGTGGCATGGACAGAGTAGATAGTCAGAAGCTTTTTCCCAGGGTGGAAGAGTCAATTACTAGGGCACATAGATTCAAGGTGAGAGGAGAAAAGTATAGAGGAGATGTGCGGGGCAAGTTTTTTACACAGAGGGTAGTGAGTGTCTGGAACTCGCTGCCAAGGAGGTGGTGGAAGCAGGTACGATAGTGGTGTTTAAGAGGCAGCTTGACAAATACATGAACAGGATGGGAATAGAGGGATATGGACCCCGGAAGTGCAAAATGTTTTAGTTGACGGGCAATATGATTGGCGCAGGCTTGGAGGGCCGAAGGGCCTATTCCTCTGCTGTACTTTTCTTTGTTCTTTGTTCTATTTCTGGAAGTCCCGAAAATATATCTTTTCCCTGAACTGCTACAGCAGGGGGCAGTGTTGAGTAAGCAGCTGACTGTGAATGAAGGAAAGCTATCTGATGAAGTCTAAAATATACAAACCCTGTAAAAGGAAAATGAAATAAGGTTGGAAAATGTTAGCATCAAAGCTGAATTGGAAGATTTGAAACACAAATTTAAGCTGAGTATATACCTTTGAAAACACACGATAAACTAAAGTCTTAAATGAACCAAACTGTTCGAGGTAAATTACAACTCTGGAGTCCATTGTTGGCAACTTGGACCGGGAGTTGGGAAAACCCAACCAGAAATGCAGCCAGGTACTACAGCAGGCATAAAACGTACTCAAGAAGTTGTGGCCTTGAAAGAACTGAAGAACCCGTTGGCAAAGGAGACTCAGGAATGTTTATATTCCAGGAGGAAGCCAAGAGGTACAAGAATAAGACTACAGAGCTGAAGAAAATGGTTGGGCATTTGGAAGAAAACTTCAGAAAACATTACGTTCCAAAGATAAATTTGAAGAGATGAAAATTAAGAACCTAGAATGGCAAGAGCAAGTAGAACTTCTCACAAGAAGAAGTGCAATTACAGAAAGTGAGCTTGAAGGACAATGCAGAGGAATTATACTCTGCTAGAGAAAAGCTGATTAGCGTAGAGAACCAACTTTCATATATGAAAGATAAAAGCAAAATACTGCGGATGCTAGAAATCTGGAACAAAAACAGAAAATGCTGGAAAATCTCAGCAGGTCTGACAGCATCTGTGGAGAGAAAGACTTTGGTTTTTCTCTTTCCACAGATGCTGTTAGGCCTGCTGAGTTTTTTCCAGCATTTTCTGTTTTTGTTTCAAATACGAAAGGTGACTTTGTTAAAGAAAAACCAGAACTGATGAGAACACTGGATTGTCGCTCACAGGAAGTAGAACATTGGAAAGGGGACTTGAACACTTCAATAAAGAAGTTGAAGATGCAATTTCAACAAAGATGGATCTTCAATTAAAACCTGATGAACTTCAAGCATCAGAAGTCTCTCGTAAGCATTGTACAATGTACCTGGAACAGGAGGAAACATTTCTGATGCATGATGAAAGCAGAATTAACAACCAACACTGATGAATCTCTTGAACTTTGGTCCAACCTGAACAACATGAAGATTGAGATACGCAACTTGGAAGAGCAAATCCAGACTTCGAAAGCAGATCAGAGAAATTCTAAGAAACAGATTGATGATGTAACGAGTGAATTGAAAGAGTCCTAGGAGCAGTCAGTGACTCTGGAAGAAAGATTCCAAACAGAACTGAATGCCCAGGTGAAGTTGTCAAACTTAAATAAGAGTTCCACAGATAACTCTGAAACAAAGACAAATCAACTTATCAGAGTCGTTGCTGAGCTGAATGAAATGATTGATAAGCTTGGAAAACAACTGGAAAAGAAGGAAATACTCAGGAAATTGGGTAAAATTGTGAAACAAGTGGGAACGAGTTTTTGATGAAGTGTAAACTTCTACATACGTCGCAATGACTACACGATGACGGAAGAAATGAAAGAAATGACAAGGAGATGAGCATAATGTTCAACCACTACACAAGAAACAAGTCAGGATAACAAACACTGACCAGAACAACAGCCGGACTGACCAAGTGCAATTCAACATGAAAGAATGGAAGAAAAAGATGAAAACGTACCCATTTGCCAGAACAACCTCCAAACCTACAGGAGGAACCAGCAGTGACGCAGCCTACGTCTGACAGGAGTGCGAGTGAGATATAGAAGCGTATAAGGCCTCCAGACCACCTGAACCTTTGAATTCACGGACTTGAAGGGGGAAGATGGGGTTGTGATAACGTAGTAATGACAATGTAAATGTATGATAGTAATAACAATGTAAGAGAAGGTAAACCATAATCACTTAAAATACATTGGATAAAGACATGGGGGAGGTGTAGTATAAGGGCCTGGCACATGTAGGCTTAATGTACAGTACCACCCACACTGTGATGTAAAAGAGCAAATGACCTGCACTGAGGGTCAGTCTAGGATAGGACAGAGCCATGTGTACCAGTGAGCATGGAGACAGCTCCTTGCTTGTACCCCTTACTGTATATTTGTAAATATTTTGAAGAGTAATGAAAGGCTTACAGTTAGCCCACGTATGACTATGAAAACTTGTTCAGACGTAGTGAACTGTAACCAGCACCCGAAAACTGATTCTCAGTTACCAGAATTGGATGAAGTAATCAAGGTTTAATCTGATTAGAACATTATAAAGTAAGGTCAACACTTCCCCTGACTTATACTCTAGTTACGTAGTTCAAATTCCTATCAACTTAGTTGATTGTTGCTCTGCATTGCTGGACATGTGTGAAGTCAGGTTTACTAAGGCTTCCAGGTAGATTTCAGCTTCATCTTCCATTAACAGCATTCATGGAGTGTATAAAATAAAACAGAAAGTGCTGGAAAACCTCAACAGGTCTGGCAACATTTATGGAGAGAGAAACAAAGTTATCATTTCCAAACCAAAATGGCCTTTCTTCAGAACTGAAAAGAGATAGAAATGAGATGGATTTTATGCAGTTGAAAAAGCGGGGAGGGGCAGGTGAAGCCAAAGAGAAGGTCAGGGATAGCTTAGAAGATGAGGGAGATTAAATGACAAAGATGCCATGGAACCAAAGGCAAAGGGAGTAGTAATGATAGTACTAAAGAAGCAAAGGGTTGGCCCAGAGTAGGTGTGAATAACAAAATAAAGGTCAGCGCTTTCTGAAAGCGAAATAGCAGAATGTGTTAATAGCAGGATAAAGGTCAGTGCTATTTGAAAGCAAAAACATGAGAACAAGATGCAAACTGGCACCTGGGGGGAAGAAAATCAAAATGGGGACAGGTACATGGTCTGAAGTTGTTGAACTAAATGTCGAATCCAGAAGGCTGTAAAGTCCCTAATCAGAGGATGAGGTGCTGTTCCACCATCTTGCATTGGGCTTCATTCATTCTATATTCATGTGGATGTATAGTCTATCTCTTCTTCCTACATGTAGCACTGCAAAATGAATTTGTCTTCATTAGTCATCTTCAATTGGCCTTCCCACTTTAATATCTTATCCAAGTCACTTTGTGGTTTCTGAGGACATGTTGTTCATGTATCCTGCTGCAGATCATCACCTTGACATCGTGGAGGGTCTTTTACAGTCCTGATGATCCTTTGACCAAAGCCGTTGGGAGCTCCTGGTTCCTTGTAGGGTCAGGCTGGGAAGAAATGCCAGACAAAATGCGGTCCAAGGAGTCCCCAATGGCAGAACAGACAAAGGAAGACCATGCATCTCACTGGCTGTGAAGAAAGAAGGAGATTGCAGCAGTAAGATGGACCCAATCTTTGTGGTTTGACACATCACCAAAGTCTGACCACCAACATGTCAAGATGGTGTGGACAATGATGGAGCCCCAGATCCACACAGAAAAGTCATGTGCAGCTCCTACCATGGCCCATTGGTCAATTCCTGTGGCGATGGGGAATTGGCAATGGGGACAGGGCTGTGTAACTGGGAGTCCCTAGTCAACAATTGCACACAGGGGATAGGTACATGAAGGTCATTGGACACCTGTGTTGGGACTGTCTGTGGCCAGCAGCATCCATGACTGAGCAGCTTGCTTCAGAATACCGTCTGCTCACCCCAAATCATAAGGGGCCTAGAAATGCTGTCCTAAAAATAGGCTGCCCCACGTTCTCCTGGCTGGGGAACCATACCTGCAAGATCTGCCTGGACACCCAAAGACAAATCCAGGAGATAAAGGACATGCGGTGGAAAGAGAAAGCTGGAGAGATCCAACAATCGCTGACCGTGACACGTGGAGCTCTTTTCAAGCCATCAGGGCTATCAATAGACCAGGGTCAAATGGACAAAATCCCCTTCATTCACAGGATGATGTTTCTCTTCTTAAGGATGACAATGCCACCTGGCAATTGTGGACAGAACATTTTAAATAATTCCTCAACTGCGAATCCACAATAACAGCTGATACTCTGCAGGCTATCCCCCAGCACCCTGTGGTAGAATCCATGGGTGAACCAGCATCAATGAGAGAGCCACAACTAGCAATCGAGCAATGAAATGTGATAAAACCTGCAGCCTCGATGGGATTCCAACTAAGGTCTTCAAAGCAGGTGGACCTTGGCTCCCATCGAGATTCCATAGGACACTATGGAGACTCATCCTACAGATTTGGGAGGAGTAAGAACTCCCCTGCCCCTGGCTTCAGCAATGCGACAATAGTAACTATCTTCAAGAAAGGAGATAAATCATGCTGTGGAAACTATCGAGATATTTCCCTCTTGCCCACAGCAGGGGAAATCCTGACACACATTCTCCTGAATCACCTACTTCCTGAGGCTGAGGGAATTCTCCAAGAGATACAGGGTGGGATATTCCATGCCCGCTAGTGTTGGACATGTTCAGCGGCGGGAGCAGACAAAATGACGAGAAGGCCCGAAATCGGTTTCAAGGCATTGTGAAGCCAGTTTGCGATTGGCCGCTCTGCCTGCCGATAGCGGGCCCTGTTTCTCACCATCGGACATCTGGAACCTCATTGTAATACATCTGAATTTCATGATAAGCCCAGCCCACACTGTCATCCTCCCACACTGGATCATCCGCCCACGTCAGTGGGAAAACACACCGGTGCAGAACAGCTGTTGACAAGTGTGATGCACAGAAGTCAGGGCCTTGCTCACACCATGAACATCTGAGGAGCAGAAGGTGCTGGAAGCCGACAGCAACGGCACCCTGGAGGAACGTCTATGGCATGCTGGGTAATTCTCATGGACAAGGCTCTACTGCGAAGCAGCTCACGGAAGGGGGAAAGACACCATTGAGGGTCTGCACACAACGGATGATGGTTGAAGGGGTGGAGAGGAAGGTCCAGCTGTCTTTGGGAAAGGAAGATGTACTGGGGGCTGCGAGAGGAAGGTCTAGGATCAACTGGGAGAGGGAGAGGTGTCGGGGGGAGGTGAGGTTGTGGGGTATGAGGTTGGGAGGAGGGAAACAAAGATGTCGGGGGGTGAAGTTGGGGTGGGGATCGAAGGAGTCGGGAGAGGCTGGGAGGGGAGAGGGAGTACAAGGGATGAAGGGGTAATGGGGGAGGAGACAGCAACTGGGGAGGTAGGTGTAAGGGCGTGGAAAGTGTAAGGGAAGGAGTTTGGATGGGGGAGGGAGTGTGAGTGGGGAGGGAATCCAGAGGGTGGAAGGAGTGTAGAAAGGTGAGGGAGTGAAGGTGGAGGAAGGAGTAAGGATGGAGGAAGGGGTTGGGAGGAGTTAGGACTAAGGGAGGCTGAAGAAATAAGTGTGTCTGAAAGAGTCAGGAAGGGGGAAGGACTAAGTGGTGGGGGCGGGGGCAGTCCAGTGGGTGAGGGGGTGGGAGTGGAAGGAGTTCCAGGGAAGGAAGGAGTTCCAAGGGGAAAGAGGTTCCAAGGGGGTAGGGCTTTACAGGGGGGAAGGGGTTCCAAGGGGAAAGGGTCTGGAGGGCAGATATCCAGGTGAATGTTCAAGTGAGGGCTCTGATGAGTCCATGACTGCCTCCTGAGGAGTGAACTGAGGGTAAGCATGGAATGAGGGAACGGTGAGGATGACCAAGGGCAGAGTGAAGCGGTAGGGTGGGAGGATGAAGGTTCAATGGTATCAGTAGAAGGGATGGTGAGTGTGGTTGGTGGGGACTTGGAGGCAGACAGGGACCCTGGGGGTGGGAAGGAGGGGGTCAGGGAGAGGAATGTGGATGGAGGCAGGATTTTTGGGAAGGAAGGGAATGTGCACGTTCACTGGACATCCCCGAAGGAAAAGGGTTGTGGCTGGTAGGTCATGGAGGGGAGGTGGAGGGTGATTGCAGGGCATCAACAGTGATGGGGCAAAGGAAATGGGTGACTGGGGGAGGAGAGCGAATTAAATACTGTATCACCACCATGCTGTCTAAATCAAAAGTGAAAGAGAGTGGTGTTGGGGGAGATCAGGTGCTGCTTGGGAGTGGGATCAGTGGCTGGGTGAAGGTGCAGCTCAGCTCAGATGGACACCTGAAAGTGAACCCCAGCGGGCAGCATTCAAAATACTCAGGACAGTGAGGTGAGTGTGAAACGTGAAGGATCCGCGTGTGTGGGAGAGGCTTACACGAGGCTCCGAAAGGCCCTGCCACACACACACTTTTCCCACCAGAATCACTCGTTGTCCGGCTGCTCCCTCTGCAGTGACAGAGAAGGAGATTGAGGGGATCACAGGCAAAGGGGACTCAGAGGGAGAGGACAGCCTCGGAGATTCCTGAGTGGATGACCCAGGGGTGTCCAGCTGCTGATCCTCCTCCCTGCAGGTGTCCAGGGGCCCCGGCCTGACTCCTTGAGGGGAAGGAGCATCTGGAGGGATGTCGAGGTGCCCTGTTTCCCTCTCATGTTGCCGCTGCAGGAACTCACCCATGGCTCCCATGATGGAGTGCAGGTCTGCGCACATCTCCACGTTCTGCTGGACCAGGGTCACCATGGCATCTGCCATCTTCCCTGTGGAGACCTCCATTTCTGCACATGTGGGCCCCACTTCCTCAGAGAGCAGGCAGACGCACTCCTCCAACTCGAGTGCCACTCTGTTGAGGGCTTCCAACAGCTCTGTGTGATGTTCTCCCACCTTCTGCTGAGTCTCCAGGATGAGTTGGAAGACCAAATCCAGAGGCTCATCATCTGACTCGGACCTCACAGATGCCTCTTCCTCAGCAGCCCTCCAAGTATCGGGGAGCTCGGCTGAACCTGCCTCCTCCTGCTGTGGACACGTGTCCGTGAGGTGACCACCAGACTGTGAACCCGTGCCTGCTCTAGATCTAGGTCCCACCGAGGTGTGTGTCTCTGCGCTGGTGCAGGGTGTGGGTAAGCGCTGTGACAGGTCTCCCAGGCTGCTTATTTTCAGCTCTTCAATGGAGGAGGTGTCCTCTTGGCTGGAGGTGAGGACCTGGATGGAGCTGAGGGACTGGCTGGCTGAGGGTGTTGGTTGTTTAGCAGAGCTCCCTGTGAACCAAAGTAGAGAGAATTAGTGCATGGCAGCGGAGTCAAAAGCAGGAGAGAGAGAGCACTCACAATTAATTAATGTGGTGGGTCTGGGACGATATGGTGTGAGAAGCCGCCATTGTGGCCGGTGGGTAAAATGTTGTTTTCTCCGCCCGCTACTGCATTAGTGCAAATCTGGGATGATTCTGCCCACAGTGTGGCTTTAGACCGTCTAGAGGAACGTCTGACATGGTCTTTGTTGCCAGACAAATCCAAAAAAAATGTCAAGAACAACAGCAGGAACTCTTCATTGCATTCATCAACTTGAACAAAACACCTCACCCAGTAAATCGTGAGGTTCTGTGGGTTATGCTCCAGAGATTTGGATATCCAAGAAAATTAATCATAATCCTGCAACTGCTTCATGATGATATGACTGTAATTGTCTTGAGCGGGAGATCTAAAACAGACGCTATCAAAATCTGGACTGGGGTCAAGAAAGGCTGTGCGATAGCCCCCATACTATTTACAACCTACCTGACACTGGCTGTTCACCTCATCAAAGACCAACTGCCCTCTGGTGTCAGTATTAAATACCACTTAGATGGAAAAGTCTTTAACCTCAGTCACCTGTGTGCCAAAACTAAACTGATCACCATAGACATATATGATCTACAGTTTGTGGATGACTACAATGTTGTCCACTCTGCACTAAACATGCAAACCACTCTTGATCTCTTCAATTCTGCATACAAGAGACTTGACTTGTCCTTAAATATTGCCAAAACAAAACTCATTTATCAACCCAGACCTGGTCAACTAAATATTCCATCTCCCATATATGTTGAAGGAGAGACTCTGGAATATGTTGAGCTCTTCTCATAGTTAACTCTCTCAAAAAACCACCATATTCAAGGAGATCCAACACCGGACCAGCTGTGCCAGCCCAGCCTTTTACAAATTATAGCAGCAAGTGTTTGACAACAGAGAGTCTGTAAGTGAAGAAAAGTCCTGGTGTACAACACTCCGACACAGCACTGAGACCTGGACTGTTTATCAGTGACACATAAGAGCACTAGAGGAAACCCCATCAGCAATGACTTGACTACAGTCTCCAGATTCAATGGAAAGACCACTGAACAAACCCTAGTGCCCTTCCAGAAGCCAGCTTAAAAACCATTCCGGCAAAATTCCTGCAAAATCAACTTCCATGGTCTGTGTTTTTATGGTTGAAAAGTAATTCTCCCACTAGGTCCTGTTTTCTCTAACTCTCAAATGGCCAATGTTTCAGGAAAAGACAAAGAAAATACTTCAAAGGCACTCTGAAGCTCTGCTTGAAGCATGGCAGCATTGACATTAATGACTGGGAGGAGTTTGCCACCAATTCCTCAGAATGGCAATAGCTTGTCCTTCCAGCTGCCTCACACTTGGCGTCCCAATGTCTTAATGATGCAGCAGAGCGGGAGCAGAGAAGAGAAGAAAAGGAAGCAAATCCTCTACACCGGATTCCACCACCTGCTGGGACATCCTGTCCCATGTGCCCAAAGATCTACAGGAATCAGCCGATTCACACAAAGGTCCAGGGCCGAAACTCACGACCCTGAGTAGACATTGTCCTCTCCCTGCTTAAACTCTGCTCACCCTCCTGTGTCCACTTTCAAAACAGCTCACCCTTCTGTGTCACTCCCACTCCCATCACCAATGTTCATGTCTTCCTTTGTAAATACTTCACAATTTTTACTATTTTGCGCCAATTCTCAGTTTCAAGCTTGTTTGCAGCTTTTAACAACTCACCCAATTCCATTGCCCCTCTTTATTTGGCACCACCTGAAAATTTGATGGCTTTTCTCCGAATTTCTGAATTATTTAGAATTTTTTGCATTCACCTTCAGTTTCAGTTCTGTTTGCTTCTTTTGTGGTTTTAAACTTTTCCTTGGCTGCCCCTCAACCTTGGTCTATTGGTAAAGGTAAAATACTGCAGTTGTTGGAAATCAAACAAAAACAAAAACTGCTGGGAGAGCTCAGCAGGTCTGACAGCATCTGTTCTCTCCCTGGATATATCGCTGTTTGTCTTCCACTCTCCCCTATCTCAGCTAGCTCTGTTCAAGCTGCCATCCCAGGGTTCTTGTTGGCACATTTCCACTTAGTTCATGCTGGTATTCTCCTTCAGTAACCCCACCACAAAGCACCACTCCCAGTTTCAGCACTCCCTCTCCCAGTTTGTTAACATGCAGTTTCTGCTTTCCCCTGTTACCATCCATGTGCCTCACCCTTCAATGCTGTTGATTTCCCCCTTCACTGCTATCTATTCCCATCCACTCCCTCTATCCCCTCCCCTTCCATTTCCCCCCAACCACACATTCTACCTCTTCTGCTCTTATTATTAGTACATTGTTACTCCTTCCTTACAATACATACTCTCTTAAAATATATACAATACAATACAATACATGCAATACAATACAATACATACACTACAATACAATACATACTCTCTTACAATACATACACTACAATACATACAATACAATACATACAATACAATATATACAATACAATACAATACATACAATACAATACATACACTACAATACAATACATACTCTCTTACAATACATACACTACAATACATACAATACAATACATACAATACAATATATACAATACAATACAATACAATACATACAATACAATACAATACAATACATACAATACAATACAATACATACACTACAATACAATACATATTCTCTTACAATACATACACTACAATACATACACTACAATACATACACTACAATACAATACATACTCTCTTACAATACATACAATACAATACATACAATACAATACATACAATACAATACAATACATACAATACAATACAATATATACTCTCTTACAATACATACTCTCTGCTCCTTTTAACATCCAGATTTCCCTGTCTTGAAGGGTTCTCAAAATTCCCACATTTTTCATACCATCAACAAGGGTTTTGACTTTTGGACTTTTACCTGAAACCAGACAACGAGAGAAGACAGAATACGCATTCTTCCCTTTAAAACAATCAACACGAAACTAAAGCCCATCAAAATCTTGCATAAATAATCGCTACTAACTACAGGGGCAAGAAGACCACAATCAATGCAATTATGTGAACCCATCAATACTCCACACATACAATGGCTTTCAGTTCAAGACTAGTTACGGGGCAGGAAAATAATGATAAACATCATGCGAGCCCATTAAAAACAACGAGACAACAATTGCCTGGGGAAGCCCACCAAAATCAGACAAAGAACTAACCTTGATTTGGATTGAGATAAGAAATTTAAAAAAAACCCAGTATAACTGGGCCAGGAGATCTGAAGTGAGCAGTTTATTTGGCAGTGACACAGAAAGGTGAGCTGTTTTGAAAGCGGACACAGGAGAGTGAGCAGAGTTTAAGCAGGGAGCTGAGCCAAGTGGAGGAAGGAGATCTGGAGGTTTGCCGGCCCGCAGGAAACATCACGGCGAGGGGCAGGGGGTGGCAGGCTCAACCGAAGACAACAAGGCCACAACCGCAGCCCGCCATGAAGATCGACCACCCACAACCGCGCCCTCCACGGAGATCGACCACCCACAACCGCGCCCTCCACGGAGATCGACCACCCACAACCGCGCCCTCCATGAAGATCGACCACCCACAACCGCACCCTCCACGAAGATCGACCACCCAGAACCGCTCCCTCCACGAAGATTGACCACCCACAACTGCTCCCTCCCCAAAGATCGACCACCCACAACCGCTCCCTCCCCAAAGATCGACCACCCACAACCGCTCCCTCCCCAAAGATCGACCACCCACTACCGCTCCCTCCCCAAAGATCGACCACCCACAACCGCTCCCTCCCCAAAGATCGACCACCCACAACCGTGCCCTCCACGAAGATCGACCACCCACAACCGCAGCCTCCACTCAACTGAAGAACCTTTGCAGATTCCACAGACCAGGACCACGTGAGGACGGCAGGCCCCAGAGGACACAAAGACCGTACCCCAAAACTGCAACCGGCTTACATGGCTGGATTTCAAACTGTCAAGGAACCCTGGGTTGGTGAGCATGACCCCTGACCTCTCCTAGTTCAATTTAGTTATGTTTTGGGGGTGGGACAAGGGTAAGGGGATTAGTAGCGTGATTTTCCCTCTTTATGCCGTGTTCCCCATTCTTAACTAAGTGTACTTTGTAAGTCTGTATAATCTCAGAGTAATCCTAATGTTATAAGTTCATTTGTAACTTCAATAAACTCAGGTTTTTTCTTGCACCAAAACCAGTTGGTGCACTTTGTCACAATCCCCAAATAAATCCAAGGTCTAGAACCCAGGGTGTGGGAGCGATTCGGGCCGCTCAGGAGTCAGAGGTGAAGCTGACACACACACCACCCCCTACAGTCTGCTCCAACCTAAAGCCGGTGACAAATGCATAGATGATTTGATTTGATTGTTGAATTGGTAGATTAGCCACCAGACTCGAAAGGGATGAGATGAAGGAGAAGGGCCACAAACATAAACAATGGAAACAGGAATCCCAAAAACTAATTGTGTTTCAAAACAATGGGCAGAATCTTCTGGCTGGTGTGTGGGTGGCGGAGTCCACACGCCAGTGATTAAATGTCGCGCACTGATGTCATGCGAGGGTCCCGATATCAGTGTGCGGCATCGCGATGTTTCGGTCGGCGGGCGTTCTATGCAGCCCACTACTGCGCCCGCCATTAATTAAAGGCCTTGTTAAGGCCATTAAATCATTAATCGACCAGGATTTTGAGGGGCCCGTGTGAACTTCGGCTGGGTGCACGGGCCCAACGGGCAGGCGGGTAGGTGATTTTTTTAACAAACCTCATCCAGTGGCGGGATGAGGTTTGATATCGGGTTTAAAAACTTTTAATAAAGTGTTTGTTTATTACATTAACATGTCCCATCTCGTGTGACATTTTCACATGAGGGGGACATGTGAATGATTTTTTTGATGTTTCGATTTTTAATGTTTCACAGAGTGTCAGCGATCTCCCTGAGGCAGCACTTTGCCCCAGGAAGATGTGCGCTCTGTTGTGTGTATGTGTGAGAGAGTGTACTCTCAGAATGGCGGAAACCATCCCCGCCCCACACAGGGAGCGCATAGCACTTCCCGCCGGGCAGGCTTTAACTGACCCGCCCACATGAAATGGCAGCAGGGCACGTTTCAGTGGCAGCGATCGGCTGCCCACCCATCACTGAGTCAGTTGGGCCCGCCCGCCCGCTAAGGGCAAAACTCTGCCCAAAGATTTGCAGATATGATGGAAGAAGTAGGCATTGGCATTTTGTTTCACTGTGTCACAGACATGAATCTAGATAAGTAAGGCCATTCTTCCCATCTGGGTTATCCTTCCAGTGAAGCCTCCATTCCTGCCTGCTGACTGTTCCATGTAATCATCCTTTATGTGAGTCTTGTTTCATATTATCAGTCCTGAGTTCACCATTTATCAGGTGTGAGAAGCATCATTCTCGGTCAGCGTTTGTACCCAAACATATTCGAGCCCTTTTGGAGAAAGTAAATCTGTCCAATACTGCTTCCAAATTGTTAGACACTGAAACATCCAGTAAGGGGAAAATTAGACTTGCAATATAAGTTCTGTTGTGACTATTCCAATTTATTATGCAATGTCTGACATAACCACTTGACATGCATAAATTACAGCTGCGATGTTAAGAAAATTGGCATTGATACAATACATGAGGCAGAAATCCAAATTTCCACAATACTCCGAAAGTAAGTAAAACAATTTATTTGCAAAAAAAAAGTCAAAAATGTGTCTTTAATGAGTGTATCAAATGATAGAAGAAATTTCAATAATTAGTCAAGAAATTAGAATTACATTAACAAAAGAGCAACAATCCAAGACACTAATACAGAGGAGGAATGTAATATTCCACTTTGTAGATCAGGATCTGATACTCCTTTGATTTCAGTGAGCGTCATTTCATCAACAATGACAACTTGCATTTTTGTGGAGTTCTTTATTGCAGAAAACATTGCAAACACTTAATCAAAGCAAAGTAGATGCCAAGCCGAAGGAATTGAGAGTAAAGTTTGGTCTTAGTGGTGGGTTTTATGAAGAGTCTGATAAGAGAACAGGAAAATAGAGATTTAGGGAAAGAAATCGAGAACATGTGTTGCAGGCAACTAAAGGCAGGGCCAGCAATGGTGGCAAGAGGGAGAAGGAGGGACAAGAAACCACAAGTCAGAGAAACCGAGTTTAGGAAAGCTGGTTATGGCACTGAGGGAGATGACAGTGCTAGGAGGGGGAAAGCACTATTTAAAAAAAGGCAAGGAATTATGTCTATGTCCTGACTTTAAGAGAATTGGCACAGGCAATGCTGGGCCAGATGGCCACCTTCTGTGCTGTAAAATTCCATGGTTCTATCATTCTAAAAGTAAAATTTAAAAAGTTCTTTGAGTTTATCATCGCAACTGACAAGAATAACGGTGAGAGTGAGAAATTTGATTTGCGTCTAAATGGGCAGGAAGTCAGCAAATCAATGACACACTGCTCCATGTTGGCTTGAGGCCTGAGCCAAATTTAGCTTTGCCCTCATTTAAATGCTGCTGGCAAGTGGGGAGCGTTGCACAGGTTCCCTGCTGCAGCTTGGCAGTTAGGAAGGGCAGAAATTCAGCCGTTTCCTCCACTGAGCTGCTGACAGGTGAGGAGAAAGTGCCCTGGGAGGGGGTTGGGGGTAGCAGGGGTGGGAGAGGGGTGTGCAGACAGTTCCTCAAAATCAGAGACTCCAGTTTTTATATAAAATTAAAATAGAAACTTTCTCAGGCTCTTTTTTGAGCAACTTCGGTGGTCCCTTAAAAACCATTGGTTCAGCCGCTCAGAGCCTGGTACAAGTGAGCAAAACAGTTGATGAAAGGTCATTAACCTGAAACATTAACTCTGTTTTTCTCCACAGATGTTGCCTGACCTGCTGAGTGATGCCAGCGCTTTTTGGGTCTTTTTATTACTGATTTCCAGAATCCGCTGTATTTTGCTTTTATAAATTATTTGAGGCACAATTTGAGGGACTATCTGTACCTGCATTTTGCCTTCAGGATCCATCAATGAGCATAAAACCCCAATTTTCTTATTTCAGAATCTAAATAACCATTTCAGGCAAATGCTCCGGATGACTACAAATTGCCCAAGTCAATGTGGCATCCATCGTATTTCCAGTCCAGTTCAGGCATGGCAACCACAACACAGAACTCACTGATCTAACAAGAAAATTGGGCAATTGTGAAGGTTATTAGCACATTAGAAAGGGATGACCTAAGTTCAGGAAACTGAGACATAGAAACAGCTTGGGTAGATATGAGAAATTATGGGAGCAAGAAGTCACTTGTGGGAGTGGTGTACAAGCCCTCTAACAGTAACCACGTGGTAGGATGGGGTATAAAGGAGGGAATAATGGGGGCTTGTCAGAAAGGTACCGCGATGGTCATGGTGAGAGATTGCAGAGCTCTGAGATGCAGAGGGATCTGGGTATGCAGGCACAGCAAGTAATTAGGAAACCTAATAGAATATTATCATTTACTGTGAGGAGAATTGAATACATAAGTAGAGAGGGTACGCCTCAGTTATACAGGGCATTGGTGAGACCACATCTTGAGTACTGTGTAAAGTATTGGTCACCTTATTCAAGGGAGGATGTAAATGTGTTGGAAGCAGTTCATAGAGGTTTACCAGACTAATACTGAGAATGAGCAGATTGTCTTATGAGGAAAAGTTGGACAGACTAGGCTTGTATCCACTGGAGTTTAGAAGAGTAAGAGGCAACTTGTTTGAAACATATAAGATCCTGAGGTGCCTTGACAGTATCGATGTGGAGAGGATGTTTCCTCTTGGGACAATCTAGTAATACGAGCCATTGTTTAAAAATAAGGGGTCGCCTATTTAGCTCAGAGGTGAGGAGAATTTTTTTCTCTCAGAGGGTTGTGAGTCTTTGGAACTCTCTTCCTCAAAAGGCAGTGGAAGCAGAGGGTGGAATTTTCTGTTAGCTGTCTTGGTGGGTTCAGGCAGACAATATAGCAGGAAGGCCAAAAATCAGTTTCACAATGTCGTGAAAGCAGTTTGCGATCGTCCACTCTACCTGTCAATGGCGGGCCCACATTTCCTGCCGCCGGATGTCGGGAATGTAATTTTAATACAGCTGCATATAATAATAATCCCTGCTCGCTGGAACCAGCCCTGCACAGTGGATCATCCCGGCACACCAATGTGTTTCACAACAGCATTTAAAAGGCATGCATCTGGTGAGCTGAAGTTTGAGGGGAATCCAGAGATGAGTGCGAGAATCACCTGTTTGACTTCAAGGCAGAGGCTTTGTGCATTCAGGCGAGGGCACAGACAAGTTACCTTTCCCCGGCTGGTTGACAGTGAGGTGCCAGGGGCAAGGGCTGCACTGTTGTTTGGGGCAGGTTGGGGGGGGTGGTGCAAGGCAGCACAGTCTGATGATCGTGCACAAGCACATGCGGGGGTGGGGGTGAGGGAGAGGGAAGTGGCCACGCATTAGGGAAAGCTTGTAGCTGAGACAGTTCAGGCACAGCCACATTGACATGTGTGGAATCAGGCCTCTAGCTTATCTGCCACTCAAGCAATGGAGAGACATGAAAGTGCCACCAAATGCTCCAGGGCATTTCAGCTCGGGCACAGACTGCAAACTAATGAGCAAATGGTTATTTGGTCATACAGAGCTTGAGTATTGCTGAAAAAAGATGTCTATTTAAAATCTATGGGCTGGATTTTGCTGTCGGTGACCAGGAGCCGGGGCCCGCTCACCGAAGTGTAAAATGACGCAGGGTGACGTTGGGAGGAACCCCTGACATCATCCCGCCCCATTTAAATATTCAGGAAGGCGGGGGCTCAGCGAAATCAGCTGTCCGCCCGCTGACCTGTCAATGGCCAATTGAGGCCGTTGACAAGATCATTTATAGAATTGAAGGACCTGCCCGTCCAACCTTAAGGTTGTCGGGTCGGTCAGGAGCCCCAGCGGCAAATAGAGAAAACATGAAACCTCATCCAGCGGCGGGATGAGGTTTCATGTAGGGATTTAAAAAGTTTAATAAAGTTTTAGCGTAATTTATGAACATGAGGGGGACATGTTAAGGAATTTTTTTTCTATTTTTAACATTTTTCAAACTGTCAGCGATCTCCCTGAGGCTGCACTTAGCCTCAGGGGGATGTGCGCTCTATCATGTGCACGCGGGAAAAAGCAAACTCTTGCTTTTGGGGAATCCCCTCCCCCGCCTGCACAGGGAGCGCATTGCGCTTCCCGCCGGATGTCACGCTGGATGGGCCTTAATTGTGGCCCCGCCCATGTAAAATGGCATCGGACCTGCTTCTCCGGCAGGGATTCGGCTCCCCGCCCGCCGGAGATTGGGTCAGGACCGCCCGTCCGACAGGCAGGAAATTCTGCCCCTAAAGTCATTTTCAATGGCTCAGGTCCAGGGAAGAAAAATTTGGTCAGGCATAAGAAGGTCCTGCCCACTCCGATCTGTGTGGGTCCTTTGTTAAAATGAATGCTGTAAGGTGTGTAGATTGTAAAAGCAGAGCCAACACCTCTGGAGGTCTATGTTTCAGAACTGGCTTGTTGAGGATGATTGACATAAAAAGTGGGAGACATGGCTTGTTCAGGAGCAGAATTATTCTATGTCTTTGGTAGAAGTAGAAGTCTGTATTAGTCTCGTATTTTAATCATAATCAACTTTTATTTCCTCTATTCTTCCAGAGGAACTCATACCTGCCATCTTTAAGAGATTTTCTTTCTAACAATATTCCAGCAATAGTGCTGAAGACTTGTGCTCCAGAACTTGCCGCGCCCCTAGCCAAGCTGTTCCAGTACAGCTACAACACTGACATCTACCCGGCTATGTGGAAATTTGCCCAGGTATGTCCTGTACACAAAAAGCAGGACAAATCCAACCTGGCCAATTACCACCCTATCAGTCTACTCTCCATCATCAGTAAAGTGATGGAAGGGGTCATCAACAGTGCTATCAAGAGGCACTTGCTTAGCAATAACCTGCTCACTGATGCCCAGTTTGGGTTCTGTCAGGGCCACTCAGCTCCCGACCTCATTACAGCCTTGGTTCAAACACGGACAAAAGAGCTGAACTCCTGGGGTGAGGTGTAAGTGTCTGCCCTTGATATCAAGGCATCACTTGACCGAGTGTGGCATCAAGGAGCCCTAGCAAAACTGTAGTCAATGTGAATCAGGGGCAAAACTCTCCACTGGTTGGAGTCATACCTAGCACAAAGGAAGATGGTTGTGGTTGTTGGACGTCAGTCATCTCAGTTCCAGGACATCACTGCAGGAGTTCCTCAGGGTAGTGTTCCAACCATCTTCAGCTGCTTCATCAATGACCTTCCTTCCACCATAAGGTCAGAAGTGGGGATGTTCGTTGATGATTGCACAATGTTCAACACCATTCGCAACTCCTCAGATACTGAAGCAGTACATTTCCAAATGCAGCAAGACCTGGACAATATCCAGGCTTGGGATGACTAGTGACAAGTAACATTCACGCCACACAAGTGCCAGGCAATGACCATCTCCAACAAGAGAGAATCCAACCATCACCCCTTGATGTTCAATGGCATTACCATCACTGAATCCCTCACTATCAATAGCCTGGGGGTTACCATTGACCAGAAACTGAACTGGACTAGCCATATAAATACTGTGGCTACAAGAACAGGTCGGACGCTGGGAATCCTGCGGCGAGTAACTCACCTCCTGACTTCCCAAACTCTGTCCACCATCTACAAGGCACAAGTCAGGAGTGTGATGGAATACTCCCCACTTGCCTGGATGAGTGCAGCTCCTACAACACTCAAGAAGCTTGAAGCCATCCAGAACAAAGAAGCCCGCTAGATTGGCACCACATCCACAATCATTCACTCCCTCCGCTCGACACACAGTAGCAGCAGTGTGTACCATCTACAAGATGCACTGCAGGAATTCACCAAGGCTCCTTTGACAGCACCTTCCAAACCCACAACCACTACCACCTATAAGGACCAGGGCAACAGATAGATGGGAACACCACCACCTGGAAGTTCCCCTCCAAGTCACTCACCATCCTGACTTGGAAATATATCACCGTTCCTTCACTGTGGCTAGGTCAAAATCCTGGAACTCCCTTCCTAACAGCACTGTGGGTGTACCTACACCACATGGACTGCAGTGGTTCAAGAAGGCAGCTCCCCACCACCTTCTCAAGGGCAACTAGGGATGGGCAATGAATGCTGGCCCAGCCAGCGACACCCACATCCCGTGAATGAATAAATAAAGTCTTTGGGTTGCATGGCCTACATTCCTAGCGTCACACTGGCACTGAAAATCATCTACCCCATTACTCATTTGGGTGAGAGGCAGAACAGTCTTTTTAGCTCGACAGCAGCTTCCTGTTAGTGGTGAATACCACTCGTGTTGCTCCTGCATAGTCGCAGCGTGAAACAGCTAGCTTCACCTGTTGCTCAAGCTTTTGATATACTTTGTTTTTCCAGTGTACCTGTGGTAGACTGGGCACAGTTCATGGCCAAAAGTGATGACCTTAGGCCTGTTCATGAGTTTGTGTGATATACAGTGTGAAATGATCTGATCAGGGCAGCCATTATCCTGCAGGATGTCTTTGACGTGCCCCTATTTCAGCATCAAGCTTACATGGTGAGCAAATGGCTTGGGCCCTATTTACAAGGTTGTCAATAAGACCGATATTATAGCGTGTGGAACTGGCAGGATCTCAACGCGTGTACTGACCAGTGAAGGGGGGCTTGTGGTAGACTGTGGTAGAGAATCTCCTGGTAGATTTCCCAACTAGTAAATCAAGGAAGGGGAGTTCATTTGGCTGCTCCATTTCAAAGATGAATTTGAACACAGGATGGATCCCATTAAGACATGTAAGGAAATTATTACATGCAGCTGCAGATTTAAATATAGCAAACATATCATCCACATATTCAAGAGAAGGAGGTTGGGTGTTATTCCATCGAAGGTGCTTTTCTTATGGAAGCCAATAAAGATGTTTGCGAGAGCTGGTCCTAAAAGTGACCCCATGACAACACCATCTATTTGGGCACACACGGTGTGGCTAAAGCTAAATTCTGCTGTGCGAGTTGCCGAGTTCACACAATGATGGCAGGTCTAGATCACCACGGTATTACACTGCAGTGTAAATATCTATGGCTTCACCAATGTTCCACTTAAGGAAGCCTGGGGTCAGAGAAAGAGTGGATTTGGATGGGCCTGACACTCCTGGAGACACCTGAGTGGATGGCCCTGGGGCGTGCGCCTGCTGATCCTCCTCACTAGGGGTGCCCAAGGGAGTCTGGCTGACTCCTTGAGGAGAAAGGGAAGCTGCAGTGAGATCGGGCTGTCTCACACCCCTCTCGTGTTGACACTGTTGGAGGCCAACTAGGATGTCAGTGTTGGAGTTCAGCCCACAGAGCAGAGCAGGATCAATGTCCTGGACCAAGGTCTTCATGGCAGCCGCCATCTTACCAGTGTTGACCTCAGTGCTTGGCAATGCTGGTGCTGTCACCTCAGACTGAAGGTGGACGTACTCCTCCATCGTGCCTTGCAGCCTGAGGAATGTAGCGGACATCCCTTCCTGATGTTCCCGAGTTTGCCTTTGCAGCTCCAGCAACTGTGACATGACCGAGTCCAGAGGCTCATCATCTGACTCAGACTCAGCAGATTTCTGGTCTCCAGCAATCCTCCGAGTGCCGGGGACCTGGGAAGTCCCTGCCTCCGCCTGCTGTGGATCAGACAGTGCGATGTGCTCAGCAGATTGTGATCCCGAGGCTACGCTAGAGCTAGGTCCCACCGAGGTGTGTGTCTCTGCGCTAGTGGAGGGTGTGGGTGATGCTGTGAGGGTGTCATCAGATTCTTCTTCTGAGGTTTCTTCAGGGCTTGAACTGAGGACCTGGATTGTCGACCCCTCAGTTGCTTCCCAGATATGCCTGTGAAAGCAGGAGAGATAATCAGTGCCTGGCCGGGGTCTGCGGAACAGGGGAACTAACTCCAAATCCAGCTACTCTCTGGCCAGCTGGATAGCTCAATTTTCACAGTCTGTGAAGGCCTTGGTTTCAGGCATTTCTCCGCCAGCCTGTGACCTCTCATTCTTTTTGTGTGTCATCTTGTCCTGCATGAAGACAGATGGAGACAGTGTAGGCAGGATACCTACCAGGGCAGATGATAAGGATGCCTGGCATGTATGGATGATGAGTGGTGCCGGGAATGGAATGAGGATATGATCTGCAGGGCAGATGAAGGTTTGTGAGAGTGAATGGTGATGTCCCTTGAGCTGGCAGTGAGTGAGATCCCTGTGAATGGGTGATGGGTTTGAGTGTGTGAGCTGAGAGTGATGAGAAGATTGACCTAAAAACAAAAAACTACTGCGGATGCTGGAAATCCAAAACAAAAACAGAATTACCTGGAAAAACTCAGCAGGTCTGGCAGCATCGGCGGAGAAGAAAAGAGTTGATGTTTCGAGTCCTCATGACCCTTCAACGGAACTCCTTGCACAGTTCTGTTGAAGGGTTGTGAGGACTCGAAACGTCAACTCTTTTCTTCTGCGCCGATGCTGCCAGACACGCTGAGTTTTTCCAGAAGATTGACCTACCCTGGCGGGATGGAAGAGATCGTTCATCCTCTTTTGGCATTCTTTCTCTTCTTCTGCAGGGTGTTGGCACTGACCACCGCTTCCACCGCCTCCCAGGCTGAATTGGTGGCCTTGCTTGCTGGGTTTCACACGGAGCTGGGTGGAGGACATTGCGATGAGCCTCCACTGCATCCAGTAGGTGTTTGAGGGAGGCGTCACTAAATCTCAGGGCAGCATCTTTCCTCCTTTTAGTAGCCATCCATTCAGAGCAGCTTCCTATCCCTTGAGGAGTGATCGCTCTGTGCACAGGCGACCTTTAAACATGGTGCCCGGTTTACTGAACTCCTGAGGTAACAGTGGGGAGGGCGAATGAAAGGTCGGCCTGCCAGTGACCCAGCGTATTTCCTGGAAATGCATAATTAATGAGATGGGAATGGGAGGATATGGCGTGAAAAGCAGCCATTGTGGCTGGCAGGTAAAACGTCCTTTTACCCACACACTACCCCAGTTAATGCAAATCTGGGACAATGCCATCCTGAGACTTTGAATATTTTTAAGGCAGAGATAGATAGATTCTTGATAAGTAAGGGGGTGAATGGTTATTGGGGATAGGTGGGAATATGGAGTTGAGGTTACAATCAGGTCAGCCATGATTTCATTGAATAGTGGCCTACTCCTGCTCCTAATTCGAAGAAGAAATACATTTCTCCCTTCAGAGCTTCTGAGTGAGAACCAAGCCCAAAGGTTTCATCTGAGGCATTTGGACAAAATTCTACACATAATAAAAAATAAACTTGCATTTGTTGGATTACAACTACTTTTTATCTAAAGAACTAAGATGGCTTGTTACTGACTTCCAATCATCCCAAACTCACATTTACACATTACACAATTCACCTGGGGTGTAATTCTACATTGATATAGAATGGTGAAATATCACCGATATTCAGCATTTTATTCGAAGTAGTCTATTCTGGTTAAGGCAGCACTCTGAATGGGCCTAGCAGCATTTATTAAATACATCAAAATCTCCCAGTTTTTGTAAGCATGAACTGTTTAGTTTAGGCTTCTGAGAAGATAGTTGCAGCAAAAATAAGAATTAAAATGTTTGTTAAAACATGCCTCCATCTTTATGCATATAGAGTTCATCACCGTACAGAGACTAAGAAGAGATGGCAGAGTTTTACATTATTAATGATCTCAGCTGGTCTTGGATCTGTATTTTAGGATACATTAGGGCCAATCCACTTAAGTTAACTAGTACAGTTACAAAAAGGAAGATAAACAAACTCCTAAACTATGCTCTGGAGTGTGATTCAAGCCTAGTGGGAGAAACCTAGAGCTGAAGGCATCAGATCAAGTAATAATGTTTGATTTATTGAAATGCATTTAATGGGTGAAACATTCCTACAAAATACATTACGTGCTAATGTTTGGCTGTACCTTCAAGATCATCAATAAATAATGAACTGGAATATGAATTAGTTAGATGAAGCTAACTGAGGCCCATAAACAGACATTAGCATGATGATATTCCAAGCATGAAATAAAAAAAACTCGGATTGTTTTACTTTACATAAATAAGAAAACATCAGGCAAGAATGATAAAGTTATCAGGTAATATATGCTTTTCAGATCATTGATTTTAATTCTGTGAAACTATCAACACCCCAAAGTATTGTAAAAACTATTAACCATTGTTGTGCTGAAGTAAGTGGGATCTTTACAGGTTTAGTCAACAAATGTCATGAGTTTTTAAAGGATTGATCAATCAGTGTTTGTGTGCTTTTTAATGCCAATACTTATGTTCATGATAACAATTTAACAATTGATAGGGTGCAATTTAAGTGGCAGAGAAATGAGCCACTCGGCTATGAAGTCTGGAGAATTGATGTAGTAATCACATGATTTAAACCTCTGTAGCTATGACAGGATGAGGCAATGAAATTCTTCCACTTGGTTGAGTTATCTTCAATTAAGGAAGACACCTGAAAGCTTCACACTGTTGTGAGGGGCCTTTGACTGAAGTCTTAGTCTAACAACCAGCATTTATTTAATGAATTCATTGTATTAAATATTTTTAGACCAACTTTAACTCAGCAGACAGGCATTGAAAAACAACTAGTGAAAAGCATTTATATTCATATGGTGTATGGAATTTGTGGTTACAGGGATTTAGCACAAAGGTATCATTGCAATTTTTATTGTTTATACTGCCACGTTTACATGATTTTCTCCTAAACTGCCATCATTAATAAGTACTAGTCTGCATGTGACTCATACCGTGTTATAATCACCTTCTTACAAATTTAATTATTTTTGTGTGCAAATGTTTGTATTGGAGACACTGTGCTAGTTATATCAATCCGAAACTCAGATTAAAAAATAGACTCACCCCCATGGTCTCTGGTTTTATATATATTTTAGGATTTTTCATTGATTTTTTTTTTACATTAAAATAAGTCAGTCCAACAGTAGTTTTTAAGTGTTGTATTTTGAATTTGCATGGATTTTAAAAGGAAGACGACAAGCTGCGGACATTATGGGTTAAAGTCAGACAGGCAGTTTGCGCTGTGTCATGTTGAAAACTGATGAAGGTCAGTTTACTCAGGCCAAGCTCATTCATTGTGAGAATAGACAAGAGATGTTCTCTCTAAACCTACAAACATGGGGGCAGTTAGCTGGTTTTATTAATTGGCATACTAATGAGAGAATGGCAATGAATGAACCCCACTGGGACTGAGAATAAAAGGACAAGGGGATGCTTAGGCAGATAGAAAATAAACTTAGGGCCTGGCAAGGCCAGGATTGGAGGCAGCTAAAAGTAACCCCGAGGCATTGCCAGTTCCCTGACTCCATCCCGCTCCCTGGCCATTTATGAGACTTTGGAATTTAAAAAATTCTTTCATGGGATGACTAAGCTGGCATTTATTGCCCATCCCTAATTGCCCTTGAAGAGGTGATGAGCAGGCCTTTGTGAACTGCTGCAGTCCACGTGGTGCGGGTACACCCAGTGCTTTTAGGAAGGGGGTTCCAGGAATTTGACCCAGTGACAGTGAAGAGGGGAGGAAGCAGAGCTAACCAGCTGCCCATGGAGGGTAGCCAAGGTGGCTCAATAAAGGCCACTCAAGGCCAATGAAAGGAGGCTGCCTGGGATTTTCAGGTTCCTGCTGGTAGGAGGGGGCAGGTTAGCTGTCTGGAGCCAGGCCCTAGCAGCAGGCTGAGGGGGAGGATCACACTCTGGGCAGATGAGACACCATCCCTGCCACGCTGGCTGATTTAGCAGCTGCACACCACCCTGCAGAGGTGCTTTCCCCAGTTATTGATTGGCTGCAAAACCCATTTTTAAAATAGAAATTTTAAAAATGTTGGAGAGAGAGGGCACCTCCATTTTGATGCTCCTCTCCCATACGTACCTTCTGTCACAGTCCAGAACGGCCCTCCAGCATCAGGAGCCCACCTGCCCTCCTTAATTAGATGTGAATCTGCCCTTTGGCCATTAATTCGCTGCCCCAGGGGAATTAACGTTTCCCGCACAGTCTGGGCTTCTGAGCCACATTTCAAGACTGAGGTTGGAGTTTGAAGCCTGCAGAGTAAATCCTTCCCTTGATCTTTGCATTAACCTGAAAGTTGAAATGCAGGAAATCCTGTTTTGCAATTGAAAGATTAAGGTTACTACAATAGCAGGTTACATTAAGGTTAAGGATTAGGGATGGGCAATGAATGCTAGGCGTACCTGTGATGCTCATATCCCACTAATGAAGAAAAAAAACCCTCTGTATAAGGAATGGGTTTTGTGCGATTTAAAATCTCACCCAGTGTTCCACGTATATTAGAACATGATTTGTGTTTCCAGTTTTTAGGTATTGAGTAAACAATGTTAACTTCCAATGTAGTCTCCTGTACTCCATCCAGATTATACTTTAAGTCAAAAATCTAGCCAAGCGTCTGCAGCCAAGAGCTCAAACACCTTTCCCAACAGCTCCAACTTTAAGCTTATGATTTGTCATCTAACACACAAAGTGGTGACACATCCCTGTAATGTTAAACTATTATACTTTGTTGTGTGATTAATGCCAATCCTTTCAACTAACTTACATTTTGCAAATGTTAATTCTACCTCCACCAGGAAGATTAGTTGTGACTTACTGTATTATTTGGATGTTAAAAGTTTAAAAAGTTGAGCCCAAAATTAGGAATGTTTTGGAACCAATACCATAATCTTCAATAAAACTCTTCAGGCAATGTTGGAATTTAAGCTGCATTGTACATTTTACAAGATGGAAGCCTGGTAATTACTGAAGATATGACTCTGAGACCAGTTATATCTTTTAAAGGGAGATATCACACGACTTGGCTTCTTTCAATATTTAAAAATATGATCTTGCAAAGACCTGCGAGGATTGGATGGGTAAAGGGCATTCAGCATATTGAGTCCACTTCTTCCAATGTTACATATTGGTACATTATTTAATGCACACAACATGATATTAGTATATGAACATTAATATCTGAATATATTAATGTCATGTGGCATGTATTCATCCCCATAATAGTCAAATGAACTGTCCTTTCATAATGGAAATGAGCTGTAATCAACATGCTATATATATGGTGAGGTAATAGTGAAATGGCATAATTCTTACTGTAACCCTGTAGTTTGTTCTACCAAATTAATTCCTTGTCTGAGGGAATGGATTATCTGCAGGTAAAACAGCCAAGAAGGAAAACTATGAGGTGTCTTCTTGATCCCAGTAATGATAAAATAACATAATCCAAGATTTTAAGATAAATTTCTTTTTAAATGAATAGCCTCACAGAAGTTCCTGTAAGTAGTGACAATAAGATGCAGAAGATGTCATTTTTCCTGGAATCTGTTTTTAACACACCCCAGGATTGCAATTACTTCAGGGATTTGATTTATTTTAATTTAGCTTATTTCTCTTTACATGTAGGATTTTCAATGCAGAATAGATTTTACAGACTATAGCAGGTCACCTATTTATTTACAATTAATTCATATTGTTAAGTGCAAGAACCTACAAATGACACTGATGATAAAAATCATCATAAATAATGAGTGAACTAACTTTCATCAGGAAAACTTTGGGAGATTTCTAATAACATTAGTAAACGTTGATTTAAGCTCGGTTTCTGAATGCTCATTTAGCTGACGGCTACAATTACCTTAGAGAGGGTGAAGGAAGGCTCACTAGATTGATTCCTGGGATGAGAACACTGTCCTATAAGGAGACATAGGAAATAGGAGCAGGAATAGGCCATTCGGCCCCTTTGTTATGACCCAGGCAGTTGGTAAAGCTGAGTTATTTAAAAATCCCAGAGGGAAACTTTAAAAAACTGTTATAACTTATATTTTTATTTTGTATGTTTTGAGATGCAGCTCTAAATTCAGGAATCAGGCCACCAGTCCTCGAGAAGTTTTTATATCAAATTATATGAGACATTTATTAATTTATGCACATTAAGTATATACACATGGCTACAAATTACTACTATCATAACTTATAACAAATTCCCAAACTAATCTCCATTAAGGCAACAATAACTTATAGACTTAACCAGACACCAGGCAAAATATTTTCACCGTACAAATTCAAAATGAGGTTCCTTTCACTTTTGTTCCTTTGCTGACACAGTGATAGGCTTACAGGCTTTGATCTTACATTGCCTCTGCCCTGCACACACAAAACTGCTATCGGTTATACCTATCACATCTCATTGAATGTAAATTATCATTGTATCACCAGCCCCTTTGAACTCCACCTCTTCTAACAATAAAGCCCCTTTCATAGTACCAACTTTATTAGTAATATAAACATTGCTTGGTCAATGCTAGCTAGGTGCTAGATTTCACTCTCCTTGTTGAATGCTCTATTCAACAAAATGCAAATGTGCCTTGACTTCTCTGGTTACATCTCAAAACTAGTGCACATCAAATCTTCCAGACTAGCTGTTTTTAATCCAATTAAGACACACCCACAGACTAACCCTCTATTTAAAAAAATAATTTCCAATAATATACGTTAATAGCTTCATGACACCCTCAAGCCTGCTCCACCATTCCACTAGACCATGGCTGATCACCTACCTCAATGCCATTTTACCGCTCTTTCCCCATATCCCTTGATGTCCTTAGCATCTAGAAATCTATCAATCTACCTTGAACATACTCAATGACTATGCCTCCACAGTCCTCCACATTCAATGATTGTCCACCCTCTGAGTGAAGAAATTCCTCCTCATCTTAGTCCTAAATGGCTTGCCCTATATTCTGAGGCTGTGTCCCCTGCTTCTAGACCCCCAGCCCCTGGCCAGGGAAAGCATCCTATCCACATCTACTGTGTCAAGTCCTTTAAGAATTTTGCATGTTCCAATGAGATCACCTCTCATTCTT
Organism: Cetorhinus maximus; assembly: GCF_964194155.1. Lineage (NCBI taxonomy): Eukaryota > Metazoa > Chordata > Chondrichthyes > Lamniformes > Cetorhinidae > Cetorhinus > Cetorhinus maximus. The sequence goes on from NC_135896.1 coordinate 102,182,756, forward strand.
CTAAACTTTAGAGAATACAGGCCCAGTCTCCTCAGTATCTCCTTAGGACAATCCCACCATCGCAGGAATTAGTCTGGTGAACCTTTGTTGCAGTCCCTCCATGGCAAGTATATCCTTTATTGGTAAGGAGACCAAAACTGTGCACAATACTCCAGGTGTGGTCTCGCCAAGGCTTTATACATTGCAGCAAGCCATCTTTACTCCTGTACTGAAATCCATGCAGAATGGATCTATATTCTCTGGAGTTGAGAAGAATGAGAGGTGAATTCATTGAAATGTATAAAATTGTTAAAGGGATTGACAGTTCAGGTGCTGAGATTTTTTTCCCTGCCTGGAACAAAGGGGCACAGTCTCAGGACAGAGAGTTGGCCATTTAGGAATGAGATGAGGAAAAACATTATTCACTGTTTATTTTTGGAATTATTTCCCAGAAGGCTGTGGATTCTCAATCAATTTTATTCAAGATTGATAGATTTTTGAGCAGTAAGAAATTCAAGGGATAAAATGAGAGAATACTGGAAATGCTCAACAAATCAGGCAGCATCTGTGGAGAGAGAAACAGAGCTAACAGCACAGATCTTCAGGTCTCCAGATGGTCATTCCCGGTGGAACCCCAGAAGATGAGCTGGGGGCCCCTCAGAATTCCCAATACAAGGACCCCATGGTAACTGCCTGGGAAGTTTCAACTTCTGATGGAAAATTGCCTTGCATCAGGAACTGTCCAATAAAGTTTCCAACTCTGAGTTAGAGTTGAAGACATTGGGAAGTTTCAAATCACTAACCTGAGTAGTTACCCAGGAAATGTTAGACAGGAAAAAAATGTTTCTAACTCCTGAGTAACTATACAACTGAGTCCAGCAGGAGGTTCTGTTCTCAAATCATACCCTTCGCCTAAAACCATGAGCTCTGGGCAGTTTTCCTAATTTATATCAATAATTGCCTCCTGTGACTTTCCAATTTGTGTAGGAGGCCATTGTTCAGGTACAGTCAAGGTATATTCCCACAGAGGGGAAAGGTAGGGCAAACACACCCAGAACTCAGAATGATGAAAGAGTCAAAATTAAAATGAAGCTAAAAAGCATGTTTATGACAGATGTCAGATGGATAATACAATTGAGAACAGGCTGAATATGGGAGATTCAGAGGGGAATTGTAGAAGCAAATATGAAAAATAAAGAGAGAGTATGAGGAGAGATTGGGAGCTATCATAAAAAGGAATCCAAAAGTATTCTATAGGCAGATAAATAGTAAAAGGGTAGGAAAAGGAGGAATGAGGCCGATTAGAGATAACAAGAGGATTTACATATGGAGATGGAGGGTGTACATGAGGTACCAAATATACAATTCGCATCTGTCTTTACAGGAAAGAAGATGCTGCCCGGTCTTGGTGAAATTGGCAGATGGAATTTCATGCAGAGAATTGTGAAGTGATTCATTTTCGTAGCAAGAGCATAACCACTTTCTCAAGGGCAACTAGGGATGGGCAATAAATACTGGCCCAGTCAGTGAAACCCACATCCCGCGAATACGTTTTAAAAAGGAAAGAAAAAATATAAAATAAAGGGTACATTTCTAAAGGGGATGCAGGAGCATAAATCATTGAAGGTGGTAGGACAGGTTAAGAGAGCAGTCAATAAATCATTCAGGATCCTGGCCTTTAAAAATAGAGGCATGTAGGAGAATCGTCCAGATTTGCACAAAGTGCGGTAGTGGGTGTGAAAAAAGACATTTTACCCACCAGCCACAATGGCAGATTTTTGCAGCTTATCATCCCCCTTCCCAGCTCAAATTATGCAGTCACAGGGGGGACACACCAGCTCACTGGCAGCTGGCCTCTGATTTGCCAGCCACGCTGTTACCTCACTGTTTCCTCACACCGGGGGCTATATTTAACCTGCAGCCGCGTGCAGAGCTCTCAATACTTCCAGCCCAGGACTGCTCCCAATGGCCCAGAAGTGTGCAGCCCCCCCGGTTCAGTGACACATCCCTGGGACGTCTTCTGGACACTGTGGAGGCCACCACAACATCCTCCACCTCTGCTCTGGCCACAGGAGGCCCAACACAGAAACATAGAAACTAGGAGTAGGAGTAGGCCATTCGGCCCTTCAAGCCTGCTCCACCATTCAATATGATCATGGCTGACCCTCTATCTCAACGCCGTACTCCTGCTCTCTCCCCATACACCTTGACTCCTCTCGAGTCCAGAAATCTATCTATTTCCTTCTTAAATATATTCAGTGACTTGGTCTCCACAGCTTCTGTGCTATTGAATTCCACAGGTTCACCACCCTCTGAGTGAAGAGGTTTCTCTTCATCCCAGTCCTAAATGGTCTACCCCGTTCTGTATGCTGTGAGCTGTCACCCCTTGTTCTAGAACCACCCCACCCCACCACCCCCAGCCAGAGGAAATATCATCCCAGCATCCAGTCTGCCCATCCTGTCAGAATTTTATACGTTTTAATGAGATCTCCTCTCATTGTTCTAAACTCCAGTGAATACAGGGCCTAGAGGGCCCAATCTCTCCTCATACGAATCAGCCTGGTGAGCCTTTGCTGCACCCCCTCTACGTTGGTGTAGGGCTCCAGCATCTTCTGATCCTCGGATGTCTGCGATGTGAGCCAGGCCCTGCCGGGTAAGTCCCGACTTCTGCACGTCACACTTGTTGAGACGTGTTCTGTACTGGCGTGTTTTCCTGCCGACACAGGCGGACGATCCAGTGGCTGGGGGAGTGATTCCGGTGGGCTGGCCTTATAATAATATGTTGACGTATTAGAATGAGGTTCCCAAATGTGTCCCGCCATTGGCCGGCTGAGCAGGCGATCGCAAACGGCTTTCACGCCGTCAGGAAACTGATGGTGTCATATTGCCTGCTCACGCCGCCAAACACGCCCGACGCCAGCGGGCACAGGAAATCCTGGCCCATGTTTTTGGTGGCAATAACAATGATCATTTGAAGTTATTGAAGCAGTTAATAAGATACCATCATAAATGTTGAAATATCCGTTTTTCCAACTGTGGAGTTTGCAACTTCTGTAACAATAGGTTTCACAAAAACTGAAGTAATCCTAATTTATCCAAAATGCTTTGCACGTGCTAAGGCACATACTTATTGTTCAGTCTTTGCTGTATGAGAATTGTTTTCAATTACTATCAGTCATTGTTATTAGCCATTATTCGTCAAATCTTTTATATTATAATAGGAACATAATGGTCAAGAATACATTTTCTAAGTTTTTACCAATTTTGTTTTGCTATTCTGCCACCAATCTGATAAACCTATCTCTGCTCCATATTTGCATTTTGTGCAAGCTTCCTTACTCTTTGTATATTAATAACATTTCCGATTGCCTTTTACATTTCAGAGCATGCAAACACCTAAGCACACAGGACTACGGGCCAAGTGCTGGAAAATGCTATTAGAATAGATAGGTGCTTGATGGCACAGGCACGATGGACCGAAGGGCCTGTTTCTGTGCTGTATAACTCTATGACTCTATAAAAGTATATCTTTTCTGAGGTAAGGAGACCAAAACTACACACAATACTCCAGGTGTGGTCTCACCAAGGCCCTGTACAGATGCAATAAGACATCCTTGCTGCTGTGCTCAAGTCCTCTCACAATGAAGGCCAACACACCATTTGCCTTCTTAACTACTTGCTACACCTGCATGCTTGCTTTCAGTAATTGGTGTACAAGGGCACCCAAGTCCTTATGTACATCAACATTTCCCAATCTGTCACTATTTAAATAATACTCCACCAATCTGTTTTTCTACCAAAGTAGACAACTTCACACTTAACCATGTTATACTGTATCTGCCAAGTATTTGCCCACTCATTCAACCTGTCTAAATCGCCTTGAAGCCTCTTAACACTCTCCTCATCGTTCACATTCCCACCTAGTCTCGTGACATCAGCAAATTTGGAAATACTACATTCAGTTCCCTCATCCAAATCATTGATATATATTGTGAATAACTGGGCCCCAAGCACTGATCCCTGCGCTACCCCACTAGTCATTGCCTGCCGCTCTGAAAAAGGCCCCTTTATTCCTACTCTGTTTCCTGTCTGCTAAACAATTCTCAATCCATGCCAATATATTATCCCCAACCCCAAGTGCTCTAATTTTACACACTAACCTCTTAAGTGGGACTTTATCAAAAGCTTTCTGAAAATCCAAATACATGACATCCACTGGTTCTCCTGCACCTATTCTGCTGGTTACATTCTCAAAGAACTCGTAAGTTTGTCAAACATGATTTTCCTTTTCATAAATCCCTGTTGACTTTGTCTAATCCTGCTGATATTTTCTAAGTGTTCTGTTATCACATCCTTTATAATAGACTCTAGCATTTTCCCTACTACTGAGGTTAGGCTAACCAGTCTGTAATTTGCTGTTTTCTCCCTCTATCCTTTTTTAAATAGTGGGGTTACATTTGCCACCCTCCAATCTGCTGGGACTGTTCCAGAATCTACAGAATTTTGGAAGATGATAACTAACACATCCACCATTTCCATGGCCGCCTCCTTTAGTACCCTGGGGTGTAGATTATCAGGCCCTGGGATTTATTGACTTTCAGTCCTATTAATTTCTCCAGCACTATTATTTTAGTAATACCAATTTCCTTCAATTCCTCCTTCTCACTAGACCCTTGCTTCCCTAGTATTTCTGGGAAGTTATTTGTGTCTTCCTCCATGAAGACAGAACTAAAGTAGTTCTTTAATTGCTCTGCCATTTCCTTGTTCTCTATTATAAATTCTCCCATTTCAGACTGTAAGGGACCTACATTTATCTTCATGGATCTTTTCCTTTTTACATACTTATAGAAGCTTTTACAGTCCATTATTATGTTCCTTGCAAGTTTACTCTCATACTCTATTTTTCCCCTCTTAATAAATCTCTTGGTCCTCCTTTGCTGAATTCAAAACTGTTTCCAATCCTCAGGCTTGTTACTTTTTCGAGCAACTTTATATGGCTCCTCTTTGGATCCAATATTATCCTTAAACTCTTTTGTTTGCCATGGTTGAGCCACTTTTGTGTTTTTGCACGGGAAAGGAATGTAAAACTGTTGTAATACATACAATCATTCCTTAACTATTAGCCATTGTCTATTCACAATAATACCTGTTAATGGAGTTTCCCAATCTATCTTAGCCAACTTGCTCCTCATACCTTCGTAGTTTCCTTTGTTTAGATGTAGGACCCTAGTTTCAGATTGGATTACTTCACTCTCCATCCCAATCAAGAATTCTATCATGTTATGTTCCCTAAAGAACCCCACTCAACAAGATTAATAATTAAACCCTTTTCATTGCACAATACCAAATCTAAGGTGGTCTGTTCCCTAGCCGGTTCCTCGACATACTGGTCAAAAAACCCATCTTGTACACATTCCAGGAATTGATCCACCGCAGTATTATTGCTAATTTGGTTTGCCCAGTCTATATGTAGATTAAAGTTACCCATGATTACTGTAGCACCCTTGTAATATGCATCTCTAATTTCCTGTTTAATGCCGTCCCCTACTTTACCACTACTGTCTGGAGGCCGATAGACAACTCCCACTAATGTTTTCCACACTTTGTTGCTTCTTCGCTCCACCCAGACTGATTCTACATCTAGATTTTTTGAGCCAATATCATTTCTCACCATTGCAGGGATTTCATCCTTAACTAACAATCCCACGCCACCTCCTTTCCCTTTTTTCCCTGTCCTTCCTAAATATCCAATACTCTTGGATATTCAGTTCCCAGCCTTGGTTACCATGCAGCCATGTCTCCATAGTCACAATCATATCGTACCCGTTTACATTTATTTGCGCTGTTAATTTGTATAACTTATTGCGAATGCTCTGTGTATTGACAAGCAGTGCCTTTAGACTGGTCTGTATGCTTCTGGATAACCAGGGGTCTGTAGATTTGGTGGTACCTCCCTTTTTCTTTGTGCCGACATATCTACACTACCTGTAGAATCTCACTTTTAAGTACCTCCCATTGATTGGACACTATTTTCCCTTCTAATCGCTGTATCCAGTCCACTTCTGGCAGTTCACCTCTCAGCTTTGTACAATTTGTGTTCCCCCAATTTAGAATTTTTACACCTGTTCTACCTTTGTCCTTTTCCATAAAAATGCTAAATCCAAATATATTATGGTCACTATCTCCAAAATGGTCCCCCACTGCTACTTCATCCACTCGTCATAACATTCAAGGCTATGGGCCAAGTGCTGGTAAATGGGATTAGGTAGGTAGGTCAGGTGTTTCTCGCATGTCGGTGCAGACTCGATGGGCCGAAGGGCCTCTTCTGCACTGTGTGATTCTGTGCCTAGCTTCATTTCCTAATACTAAATGTAGAATTGCATCCCCTCTCATTGGGCGTGTTACGTGCTGGCTGAAAAAGTTCCCTTGAATGCAGTTCAAGAACGTTGTGCCCTCTGTGTCCTTCACACTGTTCATATCCCAATTGATATTCAGGTAGTTGAAATCCCCAACAATTACTTCCCCATTGTTTCTGCACTCAGAAATTTGCCTACATATTTGCTCCTCTAATTCTCTTCCACTATCTGGGGATCTATAGCACACTCCTAGCAGTTTGGCTGCCCCTTTTTTATTTCTGAGCACAACCCATGTGGCCTCATTTAGTATATCATCCCTCCTCACAACTTTGTTTGTTTAACCAATAATGCTAAACCCTCACCTGTTTTTATCTCCCTCTATCCTGCCTGAAAACTATAGCCAGGAATGTTGAGCTGCCATTTTTGCCCCTCTTTAAGCCAAGTTTCCGTTATAGTGATGATATCATGCTGCCATGTCTATCTATGCCCCTCAATACATTGGCTTTATTTGCTATATTCCTTGCACTTACATATACACCTTTTAACACTGCCTGATTCCTGTGCTGTACACTTTTTAACCTGTGCTTCTTCTGTTTTTCAGAGTCACTCACTAATTCTCCTTCTCCCATTCCCTGCTCTGAATTTGACGTCAGGTTCCCAGCCCCTTGCCAATCTAGTTTACCCCCCCACCCTGACCCCCAACAGCACTCGCAAATCTCCCTGCGAGGATATTCATTCCAGTCCTGTTCAGATGTAGACCGCTCATCTTGTATAGGTCCCACCTTCCCCACAATAAGTCCCAATGCCTCAAACCTGATGCCCTCCCTCCTACACCAGCTTTCCAGTGGTGTGTTCAATTGCTCTATTTTCCTATTTCTATACTCAGTTGTACATGGGACTGGGAGTAATCCTGAGATTGATGCTTTCGTGGTCCAGATTTTCAATCTCCTTCCTAACCCCCTGAAATCTGTTTACAAGACTGTTATGACATGGCAGATGATGTGTGCCAAGGTGGGTTAAATCCATGAGGAAAACCTGATCACGCAGTCACAACTGTTTTGCAATTTGTATTTTATTTCGAGGTGTGTGTCCCGAATTCAGCAGGAATAAGCCGACCACGACTTCAGAGGTTTAACAAGCTAAACTAAACATTACTGGAAGAAAAGAGCTCAAACACATACATAAGTTTACAAATTACTACTAGAAAAACTCCTAAAATCCCTAATTAATCTGGCTCCCAGTTACACCTCCGTTAAGGCAACAGTAAAAGAAAAGATTTAAACAGATCCAGAAAAAGTTTCATATTATCCTGGACAGTAAAATTCAGTGAGTTTTCTCAGCTTTGGTTCCTGTCGACAGCAACTGTACATCAAGTTGCTGGGAGATTTTCACACTTGTGTTAGATCTTATAATTCCTTCTTCTGACACATTGCCTCATCTCCTTTATACATGTTCCTCCCTTTTTAATGCAAATTCCATTGTTCCAATGTGTCTTTGTAACTTTACTTTTCTCATAATGTAAATATTTCATCTACTAATATTATCAGTAACCTTTGGGAAAAATAAACACACTGTTTGGCTTAATTTCTTCTGGCTAGGTGTAACATCTTACTATTTCTTTGAAATTCAAACTAACCTAATTTATCTAAAAATGCAAATTTTCCTTCACACCTCACATTCTAAAACTTTAGCCATGTTTACATGTTTAACACTTCAAACCGAGCTACCTTTCAATAAAAAGCCTCCAGACCAGCAGTCTCCAATTTAATTAAATCCCACACACACACAGACAGACAAACTATCCAACCCCCACTATCAACTCACTTTTAAATTAAATTACAATAATATTATGAAAATATTATATTTTCATGACAAGGACCTCATCCCCTTCCCTACCTAAGTCATTTGCACCAATGTGGACAACGACCTCTGGATAACCTCCCCCCCCCACCCCCAGAAGAATGTCCTGCAGCCATTCCATGACCCTGGCACCAGGAAGGCAACGTACCATACGGAGTCACATCTACAGCCACAGACCTGCCTGCCTGTTCCCCTAACTAATGAATCCCTATCACTATTGTTCTTCTGCTGTTCTTCCTCCTGTCCTGTACAGCAGAGCCACTCATGGTGCCACAAACCTGGCTCTGACTACACTCCTCTGAGGAACCAACACCTTCATCAGTATCCAAAGGAGAAAACCGATGTGGGAGCAGAACCCCAGGGGAGTCCTGCACTACCTGCCTGGCAGTCACCCATTCCCTTTCTGCTTCTAGACTCCTAAGCTGTAGAATGACTACATCAGAATGTGCTATCCACATAAATCTCAGACTCGCAGATGCGCCACAGAGGCTCCAGCCACCACTCAAGCTCCGAAACCCAGAGTTCAAATTTCTGCAGCTGGTGATGTCTCCTGCACATGTGGTCATCTAGAACACTGGCAGCATCTATGACTTCCCACATATTACATGACACACATTCCACATGACCGAGCTGTACTACCATTGCTCCAATTTACTTCCCTTGTTAACTTTATTTTACTATGGTTTCCTTTTACTACTTTATTTTACCTGACCTTGAGTGAACTTTATTTCCCTATTGCCTGTGTTTCTTAATGAAATCCAAGTAGATGCTCATTTCAAGGATGTGTTTTTCGAACTTTCAGCTACTTGAAGACTCCCCTCTAACAGCAGTTTCTCACCAGCTGATGAACTTGTGTTCCTCCTGTGAGGCCACTCGAGGATGTTTTTAAAACTCAGGTCTCTCATACAGCTTTTCAACTCCTGGTCTCCTCCAGGCTGAGGAGGATAGAGGAAGAAAAAAGAAAAGAGCATTTCCCCTCTCCCTTCCCCTCCCACTCCCCCTCCGTCCCCCTCCCTTCACCTCACCCTCCCCCTCCCTTCCCCTCCCTTAGCCTCCCCTCCTCCTCCCTTCACCTCACCTTCCCTTCCCCTCCCAACTTCCCTTTCCCCTCCCTACCCCTTCACCTTCCCCATCCCTTGCCCCCTCCCTTCCCCTCTCCCTTCCCCCCTCCCTTCCCCTTCCCCTCCCCCTCCCCCTCCCTGCTCCCCCTCCCTTCCCCTTCCACTTCCTCTTCCCCTACCCCTTCCCCTCCCCCTCCCTTCCACTTCCTCTTCCCCTTCCCCTTTCCCTTCCCCCTCCCTTACCCTTTCCCTTCCCCCTCCCTTCCCCTTCCCCTCCCCCTCCCTTCCCCTTTCCCTTCCCCTCCCTTCCCCTTTCCCTTCCCCCTCCCTTCCCCTTCCCCTCCCCCTCCCTTCCCCTTTCCCTTCCCCCTCCCTTCCCCTTCCCCTCCCCCTCCCTCTCCCTTCCCCTTCCCCTCCCCCTTCCCCTCCCTTCCCCTTCCCCTCCCCCTTCCTTCCCCTTCCCCTCCCGCTCCCTTCCCATTCCTCTCCCCCTCCCTTCCCCTCCCCCTCCCTTCCCCTCCCCCTCCCCCTCCCCCTCCCTTCCCCTCCCCCTCCCTTCCCCTTCCCCTCCCCCTCCCCCTCCCTTCCCCTCCCCCTCCCCCTCCCCCTCCCTTCCCGTCCCGCTCCCTTCCCCTTCCTCTCCCCTCCCTCTCCCTTCCCCTTCCCCTCCCCCTTCCCCTCCCTTCCCCTTCCCCTCCCCCTTCCTTCCCCTTCCCCTCCCGCTCCCTTCCCATTCCTCTCCCCATCCCTTCCCCTCCCCCTCCCTTCCCCTCCCCCTCCCCCTCCCTTCCCCTCCCCCTCCCTTCCCCTTCCCCTCCCCCTCCCCCTCCCTTCCCCTCCCCCTCCCCCTCCCCCTCCCTTCCCGTCCCGCTCCCTTCCCCTTCCTCTCCCCTCCCTTCCCTTCCCACTCCCCTCCCCCTCCCTTCCCCTTCCCTCCCCCTCCCTTCCCCTCCCCCTCCCTTCTGCTTCCCCCTTCCTTCCACTTCCCCCTGCCTTCCCCCCTCTCTTCCCCTTCCCCCTCCCTTCCCCCCTCCCATGATTAGGCCTTCCCAAGCCTCTAAGAAACTTGAAAGAGAGTAAATTTAAGTAAAATGTTGAATTTCAATCAAGCAGTAGTGGATTTTATAAAAGATTAACTGTTAAAATTTAAAATTTCACTCCCATCTCATCAAACTCGCAGCGATTCCACTCTGTAACAGTGCACTCCCACCCAATGGGCAGAATTGTTGCTGGTGTCAGGCGTGCTGAGTGGTGAGTGGACAATATGGCTAGAAGGCCAAAAATCAGTTTCATGACATCGTGAAACAGTTTGCGATCGTCCGCTTAACCCGTCAATTGTGAATGTGTTTCCCGCCATCGGATGTCAGGAACCTCATTGTAATACACCTGCATATCACTATTTATTTTATTTATTCATTCACGGGATGTGGGCATCACTGGCTGGGCCAGCATTTATTGTCCATCCCTAGTTGCCCTTGAGAAGGTGGTGGTGAGCTGCCTTCTTGAGCCACTGCAATCTCTGTGGTGTAGGTACACCCACAGTGCTGTTAGGAAGGGAGTTCCAGGATTTTGACCCAGTGACAGTGAAGGAACGGCGATATATTTCCAAGTCAGGATGGTATGTAACTTAGAGGGGAACTTCCAGGTGGTGGTGTTCCCAACTATCTGCTGCCCTTGTCCTCCTAGATGGAAGTGGTCATGGGTTTGGAAGGTGCTGTCATAAGAACATAAGAACTAGGAGCAGGAGTAGGCAATTCAGCCCCTCGAACCTGCCCCGCCATTCATTACGATCATGACTGATCTCATTTCGGCCCCAACTCCAATTTCCCACCCTCTCCCCATAACCTTTCAACCCGTTACTAATTGAAAATCTGTCTATCTCCTCCTTAAATTTATTCAGCGTCCCGACATCCACTGCACTCTGAGGTAGTGAATTCCACAGATTCACGACCCTTTGAGAAAAGTAATTCCTCCTCATCTCTGATTTAAATCTACCACCCCTTAGCCTAAAATTATGGCCTCTTGTTCTAGAATGCCCCACAAGGGGAAACATCCGCTCCACGTCTACTTTGTCTATCCCCTTTAGCATCTTATATTTAACCTGCAGCCGCGTGCAGAACTCTCAATGCTTGTAGCCCAGGACTGCTCCCAATAGCCCAGAAGTGTGCAGCCCCCCCCGGTTCAGTGACACATCCCTGGGATGTCTTCTGGACCCTGTGGAGGCCACCACAACTTCCAGGTAGAGGGAGTGCAGCGAAGGTTCACCAGAACAAGGGGTCACAGTCTCAGGATACGGGGTAGGCCATTTAGGACTGAGATGAGAAACTTCTTCCCCCAGAAGATGGTGAACCTTTGGAATTCAATGCAATGAAAAATGGCCAGTCATAAAAATGATCATTTGAAGTTTTTAAAGCAGTTAATAAGATACCAATATAAATTTTGAAATATCCGTTTTTCCAACTGTGGAGTTTGCAACTTCTGTAACAATAGGTTTCACAAAAACTGAAGTAATCCTAATTTATCCAAAATGCTTTGTGTGCTAAGTATGTGCTAAGGCACATACTTATTGTTCAGTCTTTGCTGTATGAGAATTGTTTTCAATTACTATTAGTCATTGTTATTAGTCATTATTCATCAATCTCTCCTCATAAGACAAGCCCCGCATCTCTGGAATTAATCTAGTGAACCTCCTCTGAACTGCCTCCAATGCATCTACATTCTTCCTCAAGTAAGGGGACCAGAACTCTGCACAGTACTCCAGGTGCGGTCTCACCAATGCCTTGTACAGTTGCATCAACACTTACCTATTTTTAGACTCTATTCCTTTAGCAATAAGTGTCAAAATTCCATTTGCCTTCCTTATTACCTGCTGTACCTGCATACTATCAGTGATTCATTCATGAGGACACCCAGATCCCTCTGCACTGAAGCATTCTGAAGTTTCTCTCCATTTAAATAATAAGTTGCCTTTTTATTCTTCTGACCAAAATGGATAACCTCAGACTTATCCACATTAAACTCCATATGCTAAATTTTGGCCCTTTCACCTAACCAGTCCATATTCATTTGTAAATTTCTTATTTCTTCATTGCAACTTATTTTCCCACCTATTTAGCTATAGTATCTTCTATCCCTGAATCCAAGTCATTAATATAGATTGTAAATAGTGGGGGCCCAAGGACTAAACCCAGTGGCACCCCACTAGTTACAGCTTGCCATCCAGAAAAAGACCCATTTATCCCGACTCTCTGCTTTCTGTTGGTTAGCCAATCCTCTATTCAAGCTAATATATTACCCCTAATTCCATGTGATCTTATCTTGTGTATTAATCTGTTGTACGGCACCTTATCAAAGGCCTTCTGGAAGTCCAGATATACTACATCTACAGGATCCCCATTATCCACTTTTATCCATCTTCAAAGAACTCTAGCAAATTAATCAAATACCATTTACCCTCCATAAAGCCATGCTGATTCAGATGGATTACATATTGACTTTCCAAACGCCCCATTACTACTTCCTTAGTAATGGATTCCAACAATTTCCCAATGAAAGATGTTAAACTAACTGGTCTATAGCTTGCTACTTTCTGCCTCCCCCCCTTTTTGAATAAAGGGCGTTATATTAGCATTTTTCCAATCCACTGGAACCTTTCCAGAATCCAGGGAATTTTGGAATATTATATTCAATGCACCCACTATCTCTGCTAACACTTCCTTTAAGACCCTGGGATGTAAGCCATCAGGTCCTGGGGACTTGTCACTCTTTAATCCCAATAGTTTGCTCAGTACTTTTTCTCTAGAGATGGTGATTGTTCTAAGTTCCTCCTTCTCTATTCCCTCTACACTACCTGTTACTATTGGGGTGGTACTAGTGTCCTCCAACATGAAAACTGAGGCAAAACATTGATTAAGCTTCTCTACCACTTCTGCGTTCCCCAGTATTAACTTCCCAGTCTCATCCTCCAAGGGACCAACATTAACTTTAGCTACTCTCTTTCTTTTTATATACTTTTGAATGAGCCTGGGCGAATTCCTGCAGTGCATCTTGTAGATGGTACACACTGCTGCTACTATGCGTCGGTGGTGGAGGGAGTTAATGTTTGTGGATGTGATGCCAATCATATGGGTTGCTTTGTCCTGGACAGTGTCCAGCCTTTCAGTGTTGTGGGAGCTGCACTCATTCAGGCAAGGGGAGAGTATTACATCACACTCCTGACTTGTGCCTTGTAGTTGGTGGACAGGCTTTGGGAAGTCAGGAGGTGAGTTATTCATCACACGATTCCTAGCCTCTGACCTGCTCTTGTGGCCACACTATTTATAAGGTTAGTCCAGTTCAGTTTCTGGTCAATGATAACCCCCAGGATGTTGATAGTTGGGGATTCAGTGATGGTAATGCCATTGAACATCAAGGGATGATGGTTGGATTCTCTCTTGTTGGAGATGGTCACTGCCTGACACTTGTGTGGTGTGAATGTTACTTGCCACTTGTCAGCCCAAGCCTGGATATTGCCATCTCTTGCTGCATTTGGACATGGACTGCTTCAGTATCTGAGGAGTCGTGAATGGTGCTGAACATTGTGCAATCATCAGCAAACATCCCCACTTCTGACCTTATGATGGAAGGAAGGTCATTGATGAAGCAGCTGAAGGTGGTTGGGCTGAGGACACTACCCTGAGGAACTCCTGCAGTGATGTCCTGGAGCTGAGATGACTGACCTTCAACAACCATAAACATCTTCCCTTGTGCTAGGTATTACTCCAACCAGTGGAGAGTTTTCCCCCTGATTCCCATTGACTCCAGTTTTGCTCGGGCTCCTTGATGCCACACTCGGTCAAATGCGGCCTTGATGTCAAGGGCAGTCACTCTCACCTCACCTCTGGAATTCAGCTTTTGACCATGTTTGAACCAAGGCTGTAATGACGTCAAGGGTTGAGTGGCCCTGGTGGAACCCAAATTGGGCATCAGTGAGCAGGTTATTGCTAAGCAAATCCCACTTCGCCTCATGGATGTCAGGCTTGAGTTGCTAGATCTGTTCGAAGTCTATCCCATTTAGTACAGTGGTGGTTCCACATAACACGATGGAGGGTATCCTCAATGTGAAGGCGGGACTTTGTCTCCACAATGACTGTGCGGTGGTCACTCCTACTGATACTGTCATGAACAGATGCATCTGCGGCAGGCAGGTTGGTGAGGATGAGGTTAAGTATGTTTTTCCCTCTTGTTGGTTCCCTCACCACCTGCCACAGACCCAGTCTAGCAGCTATGTCCTTTAGGACTCGGCCAGCTCGGTCAGTAGTGGTGCTACCGAGCCACTCTTGGTGATGGACATTGAAGTCCCCCACCCAGAGTACATTCTGTGCCCTTACCACCCCCAGTGCTTCCTCCAAATGGTGTTCAACATGGAAAAGCACTGATTTATCAGCTGAGGGAGGGCGGTACGTGGTAATCAGCAGGAGGTTTCCTTGCCCATGTTTGACCTGATGCCATGAGGCTTCATGGGGTCCAGAGTTGAAGACGCCCAGGGCAACTCCCTCTTGACTGTATACCACCGTGCCGCCACCTCTGCTGGGCCTGTCCTGCCGGTGAGACAGGACAAACCCAGGGATGGTGATGGTGGAGTTTGGGACATTATCTGTAAGGTATGATTCTGTGAGGATGACTGTGTCAGGCTGTTGCTTGACTAGTCTGTGAGACAGCTCTCCCAATTTTGTCAATAGCCCCCAGATGTTAGTAAGGGGCACTTTGCAGGGTCGACAGGGCTGAGATTGCTGTTCTCATTTCCAGTGCCTAAAATGATGCCGGGTGGTCCATCTGGTTTCATTCCTTTTTTGAGACTTTGATACAAATGTGTAGCTTGCTAAGCCATTTCAGGGTCATCCACCTCGCTGTGGGTTTGGAGTTACATGTAGGCCATGCCAGATTAGGCAGATTAATGAACCAGTCAGGTTTTCCCTGACAATTGACAATGGCTACCATGGTCATCATTAGACTTTTAATTCCAGATATTTATTGAATTCAAATTCCACCATCTGTCATGGCCGGATTTGTACCCAGGTTGTCAGAACATTACCCTGGTTTACTAGCCCAGCTACAATACCACAATGCCCGATGTAAAAGGCCAGATTGCTGGAATCACCACTTCAATCCTGCCCCGACCCACTGGATCGCCCGCCCACGTCAACCTGCAACCCCACCACGTGTTTCACAACAGCAGAGAAGGTGTGCACTTGGCAGGCTGCACTTTGAGGGGAACTCGGCGGTGAGTGCACAGTAACATTGTGCAGTGCTCGCCCGGGGCCCCTGTTGCACTTCAACGTTGAGGAGCTTTGGAGGCCTTGGGGATGCAGGAGCTGCCCTGCGGTTGATGCACATTAAGGTGGATGTGGAGGGCAAGAACTGCCTTGCGGTTGAAGGTGGTGCACTAGCACGTGAGGGGGTGGGGCGAGGGAAGTGACCACCCGTTAGGGAAACCTGTATAAAGTGACCATTCCTCTGTAGCTGAGACAGTTCAGGCACAGCCACATTGACACGATCGGAGTTGGGCCTTTAGCTTATCTGCCCACTCAACAACACAGGGGCATCAAGGTGCCACCAAGAGCTCCAGAGCTTTTCACCCCTCGGGCACAGGCTGCAAAGTAATGAGCGTTTTAGTGGACTGCAGAACATTTGGATGACTGGGCACATTGTACAATCTCCTCGCTAAAGCTGGTCACGGAGCAGTCACTGGTGGGGGTGCTCACAGCCCCTTGGCAATCTCAGCATCCCGGTTTGGACCAGTCTCCCCCATGGGGCAGAATTTTGCCATTGGCTGGCGTGCGGGCCCCACCGGCTCAGCGGCGGGTGGACAGCTGACCCCCACCACTGAAACGGGGCCCGCTGCCATTTTGAGTGGGCCGGCCAATTAAGGCCTGTCCAGCGGCCTGCCCGACGGGAAGCGCTATGCGCTATGTGCTCCCTGTGCGGGGAGGGAGGGAATCCCCATCTGTAAGAGAGCGCACTGCTCCCTGAGGCAAAGTCCCGTCTCAGGGAGATTCGTGAAAGGTAAGTAAAGTCTAAAAATAGAAAAATATTAAAATTATTAACCTGTCCCCCTCATGTGACAATGACAATGTTAATAATAAACACTTAAAATTTATTACATTTTTAAAAAACAGACATGAAACTTCATCCCGCTAGTGGATGATGTTTCATGTTTTATCAGGAACCCGCTGGGACTCCTGGCCTGCCCGCCAGCCTTAAGGTTGGCCGGGCAGGGTCTTTAAGTACTTGGCCATTGACAGGTCGGCGGGCGGACAGCTGATTTCGCTGTCCCCCTGCCTTCCTGAATATTTAAATGGGGCGGGAAGACGTCGGGGGTTCCTCCCAACGCTATCCCGCGTCATTTTCCCAACGGCAAGTGGGCCCCACCCCCAAAACGCAGAGGGGAAAATCCTGGCCATAGTTCAAGCTAACAGTGCAGCCTTGCAGTGTGGGTTAGGAGAATGCCTGTGCCTGAGCTGAGAGCACAGCGTGCAGACCAGTGGGCAAAGCTGCTGCCAATCGGTGGAGTGGGGCGGAGGTGGGTGGGGTTTCGGGCAGCCATGCAGCGCACTGAACTCTGAGCATCCAAGTGGTGGTCAACACCCTCTGGGATGCATTAAGAGGCCATCAGTCTTAACCAAGAGAGGTTCTTAGAACACCCAAGCTAACACATGCATTTGCCTCTTTCATCTTGCAGCAGGAGTACATCAGGTGCATGGAGCCTGGTGACCTAGCTGTATGCCTCTTGGTATACAGAGAGCAAAGACAATGGAGAAGAGAGTGGCAGAGATGCCTGGTTGTGCAGAGAGAGGAGCAGCACCCAGAGGGAGGACGAGGGGGTGGATGGGGCTCCCGCACACACTGCTGAAGAGCCACAGTGAGCCATCACTGGTCAGTGCCTAGTTAGACCCAGGGTCTATAGACATCACCTTTCAATCCAGCAGATGAACGAGAATCAGTGTCGCCAAAGACTGCGCATGTCTAAGGAACTGGTCAGTCACATCTGCCACCTGCTGCAGGATTTAGCCCCACGGGGACATGGAGGGCATCCACTGCCAGTGGCTCTGAAAGTGACAGCGGTGCTCAATTTTTATGCCAGTGTCTCCTTCCAGGGCTCCACAGGTGACCTGTGTGGGATATCGCAAGCGTCCACCCACAAATGCATCATGAGGTCATGGATGCCATCTTCACAAAGGCACACAACATTGTGCAGTTTGCCCAGGACCAGGAAAGCCAAGATGCAAAAATGATTGGATTTTCCCAGATCTCAGGGTTCCCACAGGTGCCGGGTGTCATTGACTGTACTCATGGGCGCTCAGACCTCCATTGCACACATGGTCAACTATATCAACCGCGAGGGCTTCCACTCGCTGAATATACAGCTGCTGTGTGATCACCACAAATGCATTCTGCAGGTCTGTGCACAGTTTCCAGGGAGTGTGCACAACTCCTACATTCTCAGTTGGTCTCAGATCCCTGACAGCGTCCAGGGTCCACAGAGGCTGCAGGTTTGGCTCCTCAGGGACAAGGGCTACACACAGAGGACGTGGCTGATGATACCCGTGCAGTGGCCTCAGACTGCAGCAGAGCGACGCTATAATGAGGCTCATGCTGCAACTCGCAACTTGGTGGAGCAGACCATGGGGATGCTGAAGATGAGGTTCTGGTGCCCGGACCGGTCTGGTGGAGCCCTGCAATACAGTCCGCAGAGGGTGTCACACATCGTCACCGTCTGCTGTGCCCTTTACAACCTGGCGCTGCAACGGGGAGAGGAGCTGACTGAGGAGGAGATGGAGGAGCTGGAGGTCTCCTCCAAAGAGGAGGACGCCAACGGTGATGAGGGTTAGAGGGTCCTCAAAGGCAATGGTGATGACCATGAGGCCCTCACACTGGCCAGACAAGGCAGGTGTGCTCGGGAGGCCCTCATAGCTGCTAGATTTGTAGAGGATGATGACGACACACAGTGAGGAGACACCATAGATCCTCCCATCGCATCCGTGAATATTTGACTCCAGTCTGGCTTATGTCCCCTCTATACATAATAATACATTATGCCCTCTGTGAGAATGTTCCTGTCATGGAAATGCAGCGGAGGCCCTAATAGTCGCTCGACCACAGGAAAATGATGATGACATGCAGTGAGGACACTCCATAAGTCTTCACACAGCCTCTAAGAATGTCTGACTCCTGTCTGGCCGAGGGCAGCTCGCTTGTGCTCTGTGCCGGACACCTGGGAAATCCCTGACTCTGCTGCTGTGGATCAGACAGTGCGATGTGCTGAGCAGATTGTGATCCCGAGCCTATTCTAAAGCCAGGTCTCACCGAGATGTGTGTCTGCACTGGGGGAGGGTGTGGGTGAGCGCTGTGACGGGCCCTCACGGAGGGTTTCAGTGGATTCCTCTTCTGATATTCCCTCAGGGCTTGATTGGAGGCTCTGGGTCATGGACACTGTCGGCTGTTTCCCAGATGTGCCTGTGAAAGCAAGGGGAGATAATCAGTGCCTGGCAGTGGCCTGTGGAAGAGGACACATCACTCACAGCCTGGTTACCTGATGGATGTTGCACTGCTGGATCCTCACTTGGTAGAGCAGCACCGACCTCACTGTCAGCACAGGACCGGTCCCGGTCATCGCCGGCCAGCTGGATGGCTCTGTTTTCAAAGTCTGTGAGGACATTGATTTTGGGCATTTATCCACCGGTCTGCGACCTCTCCCTGTTGTTGTGTGCCAGCCTGTCCTGCATGAATAGAGATGGAGAGAGTGTAAGCAGGATGCCTGCCAGGCCAGATGGTAAGTATTCCTGGAATGTGTGGGTGGTGAGTGGTCCCGTGAATGGGATGAGGACAATGAAGGTGTGTGTGGGTGAATGGTGATGTCCCTTGAACTGGCAGTGAGTGAGGGTCCTGTGGATGTGTGATGGGTTTGTGAGTGTGTGAGTTGAGAGTGATGAGAAGAGTGACTTACCCTGGTGGCACAGAGGAGATCATTCACCCTCTTTTGCAGGGCGTTGACACTGACCATCGCTGCCACTGCCTCCCATGCAGGATTGGTCACCTTGCTTGCTGGGCTACGGCCAGAGCTGGGGTGGAGGTCATCATGGCGGCTCCACTGTGACCAGTAGGTGCTCAAGGGAGGCGTTGCTACGTTTGGGGGCAGCAGTAGCTTCTTATCCCTTGAAGAGTGCAAGCTCTGTGCAGGGGCAGCCTTTCAATATGGTGCCCAGATTACTGAAGGCCTGAGGTGATGGCGGGCAAGTGAATCGGAGTCTGCCTCACCAGCGACCCTGTGTATTTCCCGGGAATGCACTATTAATGAGGCGGGATGCGCTGGGGAGGGAACGACACAACCTGAAAACCCGCCATTGTGGCCAGCGGCTAAAACTACTTTTTTCACACCTAAATGCAACCGCATTTAGTGCAAATCTGGGAGAATTCGGCCGATAGTTTCATATTGTTGTCGAAAATTGGACAGTATAGTTGGGGGAGGTGTAGTATAAAGGGTTAACAGAATGGATATGCCAATCTATGAGGTACATTATGATGTTGCACTGACATTAGGGCAGTCATATGCTAGGTATTGTAAGCAGCAGGCAGGTAGCTCTGAGGGGAGATGTACCTTCCCGATAACCCAGTATGTACATACTGTAAATACTGTAAATAAATTCGTTTTTAGGTAAAGACTCTGATACGCCTACAGCTCTTCCTTGTTCAAATCTAGACTTAACACATTCTACAAGAGAGAAGGGGGGGCCTGGGCCAGCCTGAGGATTGGGTAGCCCCAACTGCTAGCAGAGGAAGGACCAGCTCGGGGACAATTGAAAGTGCCGGGGGTAAACAGTTCTGCTGCTCTTGCCAGGAGCACCATTCCACTTCTCCAACAACGCGTCCCTTATATTTTCTCCAGCATTGGCCACCCTGTGACAACAGCAGTAGAGGCAGCAGAAACAGCAGAGGAGGTGGCGCCAACAGTGTTGGAAACTATGGCCCATAGAGTCAGCATCAGCAGTGAAGCAGCAGTAACAGTGGAGGAAGGGGAGGAGGAGAAGGTAGCAACAGCAGTGGAGGCAGTGTCACTATGTGTTGAGGCTCTGCCTGTCCCTGATATTGCAAAAGTGTATCAGGCCTCATTGCCATGGAATGCTTCCAGCAGTTGGCCTGTACCACACTAACTGTCCCTCCTGGAAAAGTTGATGCAGAAAAACACCTTTGACCGCAAGTCCATCAGGCAATGGTCCACCTGTAATGTCCTCGAGGCCCTGCAGGAAAAGAAGGTGCTGGATCCTGTCAGATGGTTTCCTGAGCAGCCTGTCCATGTCACCTGGCAAAATGCTTCATCATCAGAACTTTCAAACAAGCGCCAAGGTACTTGGCTGGTGGTGCGAACAGCTCCCTGTCAGATCCTTCCCGCACACCCTCTGCACAATGCCTGCGAGGTGACTGTGGTGGGGAACAGACCATTATCCACCTCCTTTCGGAATGTGTCTTTGCATAAAAGGTCTGGAGAGAGATGCAGTGGTTTTTGTCGGTTGCACTCCGTGCATCTCTGTGACGCAGGACTCTGTGCTCTGAGGGATGCAGACTGAGACATGTATCCATCGTGGCTGGAGGACCATTAACTAGGTGAAAGATGCTCCTTTGTCTGCCCAAAACGTGTTAGTCTTCCAGTATAAAGAATTGTCCTTGACTGAGTGTTGGAGTCTGGCACATTGTAAGGTCCAGGACTACGTGCTGAGAGATGCACCAAAGCTGCAGAGGCACAATGGGGAAAAGCCACAACCAACGGCCTTTCAGCCATAGTTCACCAAGGGGCTGGGAATTGTGTAGAGTCCCTTGGGGCTGTTTGTCTGGCATGGAATATATATCGAAAATATCAAGGGCAGGATTTCCCCTTAGGTGGACACAGCGGGTGGACCCGGGAATGGCCACGAGATGGACCGCTGCCTGCAGTTGGGCTGTAACCGCGGTTTCACACTGGCCGGCCAATCACCAGCCGGCCAGCGTGAAGCACACGCTCCGAGCCTCAGGGTTGGATGGGGTGAGGGTGGGAGGAGCACGAGTGCTGCATGGGGGGAGCACTGACAGCCCCCTGAAGGCTCAGAACTGCCTCCGGGATTTTAAAATGAAAAATAAAAATTTTACAAATGATATAAACATGTCCCCACGTGTGACTCAGACACATGAAGAGGGACATGTTTAAAAATGTTAATTTATTTTATTTGCTGTTGGAAACCTCATCCTCCCCAAGGGTGAGGTTTTGTAGAAAATGCAAAGGCCGCCTGGCCGATTCACCAGCCCGTCAGCTGTCAGACAGTGAAAAATAGCATTCACTTACTTGCTTAAGGGCCCTAATAAACCTCTTAATGGTCAGCGGGCACACTGCCAACTCTCATACCTGCCCGCCGACCGGAATATCATGCGAGGGCAGGATGACATCGGGATGCTCGCCCGGAGTTATCTTGCGCTATTTTATTCCCGATCGGGTCGGGTGCTCGTCTCCCTGTGGGATGAACATTTCCGCCCACGACTGTTGCAGTTGTCAGGAGGCACCTCAGAGTGGAACATGCTGCATGGAGAATTTATTGCGCTTTCTCTAATATCCAATTCAAAATGTTTTAGAATGCACTTTTACAAATTTTATGAATGAAGTATATTTTTGGTGAAAAAAATGCGAGACCCACCTTGCCTGCTTCAGGGAACGCCTGCCTTATTACACGGCTGGACATTGGCAGGACTTCTCCGAGATCAAGTTCCCTAAGGGGTTAAAATCATACCCCCTCAAACTGCCAGCCAATCAGAGGCCGGCAGCTCCTCATTGCTATCAGCCCTATTGGGGGCAGCGGCAAACGCTGGCAATGTGTCCACCTGAGGCCCATCAGGGACAAACCCAGGCCACAGGTGAGTGAGGGCAGGATGAGGGTTGTTGAAGAGGATGGGGGTTGGCAGCAAGGGCAAAGGGGTGACTTTCGGTGGCTTCTTCCCAACGCCGCGTTCCTCCATCAGTCACTGAGTGCTTTGAACGAGGGGCACCATCTCCCCTCCCCCCAACTGCCCGCCATCCCCAGGAGTCGGGTTTGCTTTTCCTGCTCCCTGCGTGGCAAGTGCCCTGCTCACCCCTGGGTGAATATCAGTGGTGGCAGAATGATGCTCCTAAGTGGACAATAATTGCCCACTGAAGGGCCTCAATTGGCAGCTGGGTGGAAGGACTGCCCATGAGCCTTCACAGCCCAAACTTAATTGGTGCAGAGACAGGATGGTGGCTATGCCCCTCCTAGCACCCTACCACTTGATTAAATACCCCCCCCAACCTCCAAACCCACCTCAGGAGAGGGCATTAAATTCCACTGCTTGCATGAGGAGCTGTTTTATCTTTTGCACACCTCAGACCGAGTATATAATTTCCATTACATTTGAGTATAAACCAAGCTAACTTTTTATTCTGAGTGCATCCACATAAAGTTGTGTTGAGTCAAACCAGGAGTTTGCACCCTCGTTCATGTTCACATTCAGCCTGATTAGTGGATGCATGTACGTTTAAAATCACATTTTGGGCTGACAAGTTATCAGAGTTAATTGTTTAAGCGATTCACTATATTGTAAGCAGAATGTTAATTTTGTGCTTTTTTTGTTCCTAATTGCTGTTTTCCTTCCAACAACTAATCGAGCAGTGTTGGTACATTGCTGTGACAGTAAAGTTTGTGAAATGCCTGAAGTATCCAAGACAATAATTAAGACTGTGACAACTTTGTTTCTTCTTCATCTGCACTTTCGGTTTATTCCATTGTTCCACATGCTATGATAACATCTGGAAATTTGATGCAGAGCTGGTTTAGGAATCAGAGACAGTATCTATAATCAGTACATTGAAATTTACTGTCAAACACCTTTCAGTAAGAACCAGCTCAAAATGATTTCCCCAGTGGAACTTGTCATCAGCTTCCTCAGCATGTTCCCATCTATTGCTGCATTACTAGAAATAATGATGCTGCTCATTGTAAACTGGGGTTATTTGTGCTAAAATGTGTTCAATATTGATGATGATATGTTCTGTTGATGCTCTTGGCACTCCATTGTTTTTACATTGTTGACAGAATGATGATGTTGACAATAAACTGTCAGCTGCCAAAGGGTTCTAATTCTTACTCAGTCAACATTTCAGCTAAAACTGTATGACTGTCTCACCAACATTCCGACATCTTTTGAACATGTATTTATTTTAATAACTTAATCTTTTATTGACCTAATTATCTGTTTTATTCTCTTCCTACCAATGAATGACTCCTAACATATCTGATTTTCATTTTCCGAGCTTTAGTTATACGCCTGTACCTCATTGATGAACATATGTAACAATCCCATAGTCTTAACGTTAATACTCCTGTGCAATTTGGATAACAATCTGCCAGATCCAACTGGTCGAGATCAGAAATATCACTTATGTTTGAGATGCATCTACAATTTATTTTTACATTGCCATCACATATTCGTAACTCTGTACAGAATCTATTAATTCTTCCACTTTCCTACTGTTTTTTATTTCCAGCATTTGAATCACACTCTCTGCTATTTGTGAAATCGCCCCAGCTCTCCACCATCTTTAATTGTTTCACTGATTATCTGATGCTGATCTAAAGGCCACAAAGCTTTAAGTAAATAGCAGCTAGGACATGTATTTGGAAAAAAAAAACTCATTGAAAGTACCATTTTAGCCCAATCTCCAGGTTTAGGACAGCAATGCATGTTTCAGGATTTGTGATATTTACCCAAATCATCTCAGGAGTGAAATTGTATATAATTTTCACCAACAAAAAAAGACATTGTAATTTAAAAATCAAATCAATATTAGGGAGATACAGTCTCTAAGGTTGGTATATTGTAGGAATTTTATTTATAAAAAAGTTATGAGCTCTCTTTTCTTACCTATTATCGACCCTATTCTGAAGATAAGAGGGGTATTGGCTGGGATTTTCTGGCCCTGTTGCAGGTGGGACCTGCCCCAGGTGAGGCGATGCCCCATCCTGAAGCACATTGACTTGTGGTGGGACCGGAAGATCCGGCGGGCGCGGAACATCCCGCCCAGAGTAAATATATGTCAGGAGCCCTCTGGTACGTCACCCAAGGAGACATTATACGGCTCTCGGACTTATACTGTCAGAATATTGGAGTCTTTACCAGCAAGCCGTGGTACTGTCCACTTAGACCATGGTTTTGCTGAATCCATGGGACCACCAAGGTTTAGGGATTACATTCTTCAGTTCTACTTTCTATGAGCTAGCAAAGCTCATGATTCATTTTTGAGCTTCAAAGAAAATTAGCAGCTATTGATTTGTCGATAAATACACTCCAACCAACTCTGAGCCTGTCTTCAGTAGTATCTGTGCTTGTATTCAAGCAGTATAATGAGATGCTAACACTGAGTGTGAAACCTGGCCAATTGCCACTTTTTCCCAGGGATGCAGAAATTAATTGTGGCACCATCACCCCAGCTAAGGTCAGCAGCAATTGAACCTGCCTAGTCTGCATGATACAGCTGCCCAATGGACAACATGATAAGTCATCAATGAAATTATAGCAAGATAGGAAAGAACTTGTGTTTACATAGCACCACTCACATCCTTAAGATGTCTCAAAGTGCTTTACAGCTAATTATTCATCTTGAAGTGTAGTCACTATTGCTCTGGAAGTAAAGACAAAGGCGACTGGTGCATGATGATGTCTGACACACAGCAATGAAATAAAGAGCCAGTTAATCTGTTTTGATGGTATTGGTTGAGGGGAAAATGTTGATAAGGATGCTAGGATAACCCACCTTTTATTTTCGAAGTCATGCCATGGCACCTTTTATGTAGGATGTAGTCTTGGGTTGAGCCTTGGGTTGATGCAGCTTCTGGTCGTTGGGTAGTAATTATAAAGGTAACATGGCTGGCAGTTTGTTTTGGAAGTTATGAACTGTGATATACATCCCTCCATGTTAGGTATATTATTGTTCTGTATTGAAGCAAACCATCAGAACATTATTTGGGAAGCTACTCCCTGAGTTAGCTTTAGAAAAATGCCCTGTTTGATACCCTAACTGCCCTAACATGTAAACTAGTTTTGCGCTGAATTTGTGTCAAAGTCCAGAGAAACTCAGCCTATTGTTTTTATTAAGTAGCACCATTAGGTGGCATTTCTTTTGCATTATCCCAGTCTCTTGGAGGATTCTTTGGTACCATGACCTTTAGTATACATAAAATTAAAACATGCTTTTTAACATTTTTCAGTTTCATGTTAAAATCCCACAGGATTCTTACTCAAGATGCACAATGGAAACAATTCTCTGTCATAGACACAGCACAGACAGAAGCCATTCAACTCAGCCCTCCATGGAGAGCAATTTGTAATATATGTTGTATGGTCAGAATAGTTGTAAGGCTATAGCCTGTTGCGTTATGGGTTCATGTGATGTCTCGATAAGATTTTGAGACTTGAATGTTTAAACATGAACTATTTATTCTTAATCTTTAACTATGTACAGATCCCAGTTAATGTCATGCACGGTGCTGCTGCCATGCAGGTAAGCTGCCTCTGGAGTGTTCTCTCAATCTATTACCATGTGACTCTATGCATCATACCATGGGCAGTGCTATTCTCCAGTCCACGTTAACCCTGGCTGTGCTGAGCACCTTTACATTACAATGACATGCAGTCACATACAACATCATACAACACAGTCTACACACAACCTGCACTAAGCTAATAAAGAGCAATAACTGCAATGTAGCAGAACCTTTAGGAAGAAAGAAAAAATATTGTACCCAGATAATTGAGAGTAATTTTACTAGAAACCTTATAAACTGTTCAATAATCATACCTTTGTGGTTATTTGTATTGTATGTTTTTAGGTATTATTTAATTGTACTCACTCTTAGCCCTGAGTGCTTTTTTATTATATACACTCCTGTTTTAACCTACAGCTATCTCTGCCTATTTTCATATTCAACAGACATTGAAATTAAAAAGAACATTAGGATCAACATCAGAATTACAACTACAGCAAACCTTAACCAAAGATCCTATACTATTAGCCAGCAATATTTCTCAATATAAAGTGTTAAAGTTGGAAATTTGATGATTAAGCCAAAGCACAAATGAATATCATCATCAATATCATTCATACTTACAAGTAAATCAGGGCAGAAAAAGGTACATGTACTACAAACAAGCACATCAAATTATTGTAAATTACACATCTAATGTGGGTTGTATTAACCAATAACAGTAAAAGGGAAAACCTAGATTATTAAATTTGTCAGCAAATTAGGAAAGATAGAAAATAGTTTCAATCATTTGTCAAAAAGCAATAGCCAATGGCCTGGTAGTTCCAGTACAATAGTGTTTGAGTAAATCTGGAAAATCTCCCACCAAGAGGTAATTACTGACTGATGCTCCCTTGTGTATAATCACAAAAATGACTGAACAAAATGACCATTACAGCTCTGAAAGTACATTAGCTAAACAATATATTTAAATTCACAAAACAGAGGATTTTGTAGCAGTGAACGTTCCCCCAGAAAACTTGTGCTCCAGGTACCAATCAGAGGTGACTACTAACCTCAACATTAACTGTCAGGAGCCTGTTTTATTAAGAGTTTTTTTTTGATCTGCAACAGAGAAAATTCACATTTATTTTTGAAAACAATTTCATGTTAATCTATGCAGTGCTAACTTCACAGTGTTCCCAAGTGTTACTCTATGAGGGCACTTGCCTGCTATTCAAAGGCTTGAAAGTATGTTATATCTTTGCATTTTTAATATGTGCTGAAATATAAAACAAAAATTTTGTACCAAATTTTGCTCTGAATAAATCTTTTTTTTTGCAAGGACACAATAATAGTACAAAGTACAGGAAGCATTGCAATTACAGTGACTGGACTCAGTCCAGTAAATTTGCACATGTTAAAACATATCCAGCTTTCTCTGGAGTGAAAGATGATAAATATGTCTTCACTTTATTAATACACAGATTAATTCTGTTCCAGAATCAACATTTCTAAACTATAAATAAAAGTGAGATGACATTTTGTCCTGTTTTCTTTATAATGCCTTTCACCTTAATTGAATGTGATGGACAAATCCATGGGCTTAATTTATTACATTACATTTCCTAAGAAACTCATACTGTGTCTGATCTTTTAAAATGACACATATTAAGAATGAGATAAAATTAATGATTTGAAATCTCTTGAATTGCTAAATGACAGGTATTTTTGATCTCTGTTCTCCCTTTCGTTTGGGTAAAGTGCATCATTTTTTAAAATCCAAAATATCATTACAGGGTTTGTGTGAGAATAGTGTGATACTTGCTCATTATTGGAACCCATGTGAAATACTCTAATATGCTCCTATCACCAACTATCACGTGTTTCCTGTCCAATATCTGGTCAAGGTGCTTACTGAAGTGCAGATTCTAAAAACAATAGAACCAAGGGGTCTGAAAGCTGGGTCATGGAGAATGGGGTAAAAGTAAAGGTCAGGGTTTTCCAACAGCAATTGTATGTTCCACACAAAAGGGTATTACTTAAAATTAGGGCTCATGGGATTGGGAGAAACATATTAACATGAATTAAGTATTGGCAGAAAAGTATTAAGAGGCAGAAAAGAGAATAGGAATAAATGAATCATGTTCAGCTTGGCAGGTTATAACTAGTGGGATCCCACAAGCATCAGCACTTGGGTCTTGGCTATTTACAACCTATACCATTATCTTACATAGAAACATAGAAACTAGGAGCAGGAGTAGACCATTCGGCCCTTCAAGCCTGCTCCGCCATTCAATATGATCATGGCTGATCATCCATCTCAATACCCTGCTCCCACTTTCTCCCCATATCCTTTGATCCCTTTCGCCCCAAGAGTTATATCTAACTCCTTCTTGAAAACATACAATGTTTTGGTCTCAACTACTTTCTGTGGCAATGAATTCCACGGGCTCACCACTCTCTGAGTGAAGAAATTTCTCCTCATCTTGGTCCTAAATAGTCTACCCCATATACTCAGACTGTGACTCCTGGTTCTGGACTCCCCCCACCATCGGGAACATCCTTCCTGCATCTACCCTGACTGGTCCTGTTAGAATTTTATAGGTTTCTATGAGATCCCCCCTCATTCTTCTGAACTCCAGCGAACATAATCCTAATCGACTCAATCTCTCCTCATATGTCAGTCCCGCCATCCCAAGAATCAGTCTGGTAAACCTTCGCTGCACTCCCTCTATAGCAAGAACATCCTTCCTTAGATAAGGAGACCAAAACTGCACACAATATTCCAGGTGTGGTCTCACCAAGGCCCTGTATAATTGCAGCAAGACATCCCTATTCCTGTACTGGAATCCTCTGGCTATGAAGGCTAACATACCATTTGCCATCTTTACCGCCTGCTGCACCTGCATGCTTACCTTCAGCGACTGGTGTATGAGGACACCCAGGTCTCGTTGCACATTCCCCTCTCTCAATTTGCAGCCATTCAGATAATAATCTGCCTTCCTGTTTTTGCTACCAAAATGGATAACCTCACATTTATCCACATTATACTGCATCTGCTATGCATTTGCCCACTCACTCAGCTTGTCCAAATCACACTGAAGCATCTCTGCATCCTTCTCACAGCTCACCCTCCCACCCAGCTTTGTGTCACCTGCAAATGTGGAGATATTACATTTAATTCCCTCATCTAAATCATTAATATATATTGTGAATAGCTGGGGTCCCAGCACCGATCCCTGTGGTACCCCACTAGTCACTGCCTGCCATTCGGAAAAAGACCCGTTTATTCTTACTCTTTGTTTCCTGTCTGCCAACCAGTTTTCTATCCATCTCAATACACTACCCCTAATCCCATGCACTTTAATTTTACATGCCAATCTCTTATATTCTAAATGTGGTCTGACCAGAGCCTTATAAAGCCTCAGCAGCATATCCCTGCTTTTATATTCCAGTCCTCTCGAAATAAATATGCCAACATTGCATTTTCCTTCCTAACTACTATGAAGCAGTTAAAAGGCACGACTCAATGCTTATGAGTTTGTCACTGAAGCTTATTAATTAAAGTTTAGAACCATAAGTAAGAAACCTAATCAGACATTTGTCGCATTTGCGAGAGGAAAAGAAATGCTGTGGGATCAGTGGTTTCGATCACTGAAGTTTGAGAAAAATTTTGAGAATGTGAGGGAAATTATGATTATGGAAGAATTCTGAAATAGTATTCTAGTAACCATTAAGACTTATTTAGATGAGGATTAAGTAGCAAAGATCAGAGAAGCAGCAGTTTTGGCTGATACCTATGATATCTTACACAGACAGTTACATATGGGGAAATGTTCACAGGGGAAACACCAAGGAAACTGGATGAACAGGAAAGAGTCTGGCTTTTATATAGAAGGTGGAGGATGTTCCAGTCAAGAAAAATGATCGTGTAGAAAATAAAAGGGATGAAAATAAACTGGTATGATTTTATTGCCATAAGACAGGGCGTCTCAAAGCCCATTGTTGGAAGCTGCATAGTAAACCAGTGGCAGTAGTGGAAACACTTAAGGAATCCTCAGAAAAGGATGTACAAGAAAAAGAAATGGGTTTCAACCCATAGCAGTGGTACAGGTGAAACATGTTCCCTCAAAACCGCTTAGGAAAGGGGACATGGCTCAGGATTGTCCAGAGAATTCTTCCTTGACTGCTGGTAAAGGGAGTCAGGCTATTGGAGTTTCTGGATGTTTTGTCTCAAAAGGAGAAATGTACCCTTACTCCTCCAAAATAAGCAAACAAATTTAAATTTTGAGAAACACTGGTGTAGATCAGTCATTGATGGTAGTTGATGATGCAATTTGTGTTCCAGACAATTTGATGAAGGAAAAGGTATTAATAGGAGATCTTTATGGAGTTTATAAACCTGTTCCTTTGTCCAAAGTCAGTTTACAGAGTGACTTAGTAAACTGAATTGTTATGTTGGGAATTGTTCCTAGTTTACTTATTGAAGGGGTAGGTTTTATTTTGGGTAATGATCTAACTAGCATAGGCAGTAACAAGGCAATGACTGTATTGAAGCAGGCATTTGATCATGCTGATATTAACAAATTCTCAAAAATGACTGCGGTCAAAAACGAGAGGCTTAATGCCGATAACAAGCAATTGAAGGAAAACCTGATCAGTGCAGAGAAGCAACTTTCAGGCACGAAAGATACATTTGTGAATGAAAAACAAGAATTGATGAGAACAATTGAGTATTAGTCACAGGAAGTAGAACACTTACATACGAACAAACATACGAACAAGTAGCAGAAATAGGCCATTCAGCCCCTCGAGCCTGCTCCATCATCCAATAAGATCATGGCTGATCTGATAGTAACCTCAAATCTAACCTGAAATCTACATCCCGCCAACCACCCACTTGAATGAAGGCTTGAAATTCGAAATGACAAACTTGTAGATGCAAATTTAATAAAGATAGATCTTCAATTAAAACTTGATGAACTTCAAACACCAGAAGTCTATATGAAGTATCATGAAAAACATAGTGAACAGGAAAAGGAATTGCTGGTGAATCAGATCAGTTGGTTGAATTCAGAATTAAAAACCAAACTGATGAACTGCTAGAACTTCATCATGAAAAGAGCAATGAGATTCTTGAACTTCAATGGAATCTGGAGAATATGAAAGGTGAGATATATGGTCTAGGAGGCTACAGCAGCCAGAATCAAGGCAACTGGATGGTTCACAAAAGACCATTTAAAACCTGCAGAGGAGAAGAGTGATAAAGTTCATGGATTATGTAAAAGTGTTGAAGTTTCAGAATGAACCATAAAACTCCAGAGTGCAGAAGTGGTTGATATTTCTCGAAAAGAATTAGGTAAGACCCTTTTGAAATGGGATCAGGAGAAAATGCAAGATCTTAAAATGTTCAAAGATCAAACCAAGCAGGAGTATGACCATAAAAAGCATCTCCATAATATCCTTGAAATGGCGAAAAGAGATTTTGATCAGAGGAGAAATGAGTCATTAAATCACAAATATGGCATTTTGACCTTATTGCCTTAAAATTAGAATTTCCCATGTTTGAATTCGGAAAATGAGCTTGACGATGGAATTATGTCTACAGTTAAAGAAAAGGATGATAATTGGGCTGTGGACTTAAATGAGACATTCTTTGCTGAGTTAAAGACCAGGAATAAGAGGGAAAAGAAATGCAAGCATTGAGTTATAATAATTCTATGATGTTTAAATTCTGTTAAACATACTTAGTACATGTATTGCTTTATGTTTTGATTAAGCCTTTGTTATTGTATTATACGGTGCCATGAAAATATAATAATTTTCATAATATTATTGTGATTTATTGTAAAGGTAGGTTAATGATGGGGTTTGGATTAAGTTCTGTGTGTGTGTGGTATTTAATTGACTTGGAGAGACCTGGTCTGGAGGCTTTGAGTTATCGAAAAGAAGCTAGATTTGAAATGCTAAATACATAAACATGGCTGAAATTTTGGAGTGTGAGGTGTGAGAAAAATTTGCATTTTTAGATAAACCAGAGTAGTTTGAGTTTAAAAGAGATGATAAGATGTTACACCTAGCCAGAAGAAGCTAAGTCAAACAGTGTGTTTATTTTTCCCAAAGGTTACTGATAAAATTAGTACTATGAAAAGATTTATATTATGAGAAAAGTAAAGTTGCAAAAACATATGGGAACAATGGAATTTGCATTAAAAGGGAAAGCATGTATACATGGGATGGGGTTATGTGTAAGGGGAGAAGGCATTCTGAGATCTAACACAATTGTGAAAAGTCTCCAGCCTCTGTGCATCAAGTTGTTGTCTACAGAAACCGACGCTAAGGAAACTCACTTTGAATCTCACTGTCCAGGGTATTGTGCGCTTTGCCTGGCTCTGTTTAAAACAATTTGTTTTTACTGTTGCCTTAATGGAGGTGAAACTGGGCATCAGATTAATTAGGGGTTTTAGGAGTTATTATAGAAGTAATTTGAAGACCCATGTGTGTGCTTAAATATTTTCTTTTATTAATAAATGTTTAATTTAGTTTTCTAAAACCTCTGAAATTATGGTAGTCTGATTACCTCTGAATTCAGGGCATGCAACTCAAAAATAAAATACAAATTGCATAACAGTTGTGGCAGCTGTTTCAAGTTTCCCTCGAGGATTTGAGCAGCTTGGCCTCTACCACCCGCGGTGCCATGCATACAGCATGTGTAGTTGTGAAACAAAAGGGAAAGTTTATTTGTATAGAATGTAAGAAGCTACTTGTTAGAAATTTATGGTGTCAAGTTCTTGCAAAGAAAGTGTAAAGCCATTGTAAAATAAACTTTAACTGCAGTGAATATTTCTTTCTTCCGAGGGGTAAGGTATACCAAACTCCAGATATTTACTCTAATTTTAAACTGCAGTCGGAGATCAGGAGTTTGGAGTTTGGGAACTGCAGTACTCCAATTGCCTGAATGAGTGAAGCTCCATCAAAACTCAAGAAGCTCAACACCATCCAGGACAAAGCAGCCTGCTTGACTGACACCCCAGGCACCATCTTCCACAATCACTCTCTCCACTACTGGTGCCCAGTGGCAGCATCTACAAGATGCACTGCAGCAACTCACCAAGGCTCCTTCAAAAGCACCTTCCACAACCACAATCTCCACCACCTAGAAGGACAAGGGCAGCAGACACATGGTTACACCACCACCTGCAAGTTCTCCTCCAAGTCACTCACCATGCAGACTTGGAAATATGCTGCCATTCCTTTACTGTCACTGGATCAAAATCCTGGAACTCCCTCCCTAACAGCACTGTGGGTGTACCTACACCACATGGAGCAGCGGTTCAAACAGGCAGCTCAACACCACCTTCTCAAGGGCAATCAGGGAGGCTTAATAAATGTTGGCCCAGCCAGCAACCCCCACATCCCGTGAAAAAATAAAAAAGCACATATAAAATTGAAGGAGAATGCAGACAACGTGGAGGAATTTACAAATGAAGACAAAGATTTTAAATATATTATGTTAGGAAATGGGAGAGACTGTAGAACAGCAGAGGTGGGATATGACCGAGTGGCTTTAGTGTGGGATAGGATCTACATGGAAGAGTTTTGGACAAGCTTGAGTTTATTTTCGGCCAAAGATGAGACAATGTTAGTCGAGGCCAAGTGCTGGTAAATGTGCTTAGATAGGTAGGTCAGGTGTTTCTCACGTGTCGGCGCAGTCTCGATGGGCTGAAGGGCCTCTTCTGCACTGTGTGATCCTGTGATTCTGTGAGTCGGGAGGTTATAAAGGATTGTGAAATGGTTTCAGACACAAAGGAACTGAGTTGTTAGGTGAAAGGAAGCAATGTTGATATTGGATGGTGTGTTGAATTTCAAATTTCAGCTACTGGTCAAAGATTGCAGTAAGATTTTTCAAGATCTAGTTCAGTCTGGCAGTGCTGGTGAGGGAGTTGGAATCAATGACAAGGAAGCAGAATTTATGGCTGGCACTGAAGGTCTTCATGATGGTGTGTTGCTAAACCCATATTCGACTGGTTTGAGCCTTGTGTCAACTTAGTTTTCTAAAATTTCAACAACAAACACAGCTCTGCAGAAAGATTTAAATTTTCCTAGCTTTGAAGATCCCTGTAGTGTAAAGGGTTAATGTATATGGACAGCCTACATCATCAGCTATGTAAGGCACATGACAACAGAGCCTGCTAAGAAATAGTCCCATGTGAAGCCTCATGCTGACCTTACTCTGTACATGGTTAGAAGAATGTTTAATAAAAGTTAATGTTTACCAACAGCCTTGCCTTCAGCGGTCTCTATCGATCCTAACCTAAGCTAAGACCCACAATGATAATAATAGCTGGTGACAGCAGTAAAGACAACAGAAAAAACACTGAGTAAATGGCCAAGCGACCAAAAATTCAGCAAGCAAATTGACTGCAGGGAAGGGACAGGGCTGGAGCAAAAGCCAACAGAACTGAAAGAAAGGCCAGGGAGAAAATCGTACCCTTACCAGAATGATTTGAACACATGGAGGTCCTGGATCAAACTGACTGGCATCGTCGATTTACCAGGTACAGAACTGCTTCAAGACTAACACAGAAGCCTTGCAAGGAACAAGTCAGTATCCTTCTCTACGCCATAGGCAGTAATGCAGAGTCAGACAGGGCACAAATGAAGAAAGGTGTTATAATGTACAAAGATGTTATAAAAGCTCTTGATACATATTTCAGTCTTAGGAGGAACACAATCATAGAAAAGGCAAAGTTCAATAGATGTACCCAAAGGCCAGTAGAGAGAGTAGATTTTTCCATTAATGATTTATGATTGACTAGCCAAGAATTGCAAATATAGAGCCCTAAAAGATGAATGAATTTGGGATTGCATTGTTATCGGGGTGTTAAAGGAAACTTTATCAGGTTTACTGCAGCCGAGGGAGGATGTGATGCAATCGAAGGCTGTGCAGTTAACAAAGCGTGCAGAAGTGAGAAACCAAAATCCAGTATTTATTCAAGGTGACAGGGGGATTTTGTGGAGAAAAACAGCTGACATGGTGCAGTTTGTAGGACACAGAAGTAGCAATGCACCTACTCAAAAACAGGGAAAGAGTGAAGTGGGCATGGTAACTGCCATTACTCAGTGTTCTCGCTGTGTCCTGGGAAGAAGCTGCATCATTACGAAGAATACCCACCAAGAATGCGCAATGCCATTCCTGTAAGAGGACAGCACATTTTAAAGCTGCAACAAAAAGTTCCTAACTCAGAAATTTAAAGAGAAACCGTTTAAAGATTGCAGCATTCAAGAAATTGAAGACACAAAAGTGCCATTCTTGGGAGAAATTATAGGATCAAATAGGAACTATTGGAGTGCAGACATTATGCTTCATGGGCATAAAACAAACTTCAAATTAGTCTCTGGAGCAGGAGTTTCAGTTCTTTCAGACACAGAACAATGGCTAAAGCAGGGCTATCTCCAGCCATCGACCATACAACTCCACAGCCTAGGAGGCATTCAACTGAAGGTCAAGGGTCAGTTAACTGCTGCACTTCACCACAAAGGAAGAGAAACCATACGGACGTGGTACATGATCCAAGCCAAGGGTATTCGCTATTAAGTCAAAAAACTTGTACAGATCTACAACTCAACTATAAATTTGATGAATTGGGAAGCCAAGGCAAAGTGAGAGCCTTCAGGACAGAATTTACAAACTTACTGAGAGGACTTTGGAAGCTGAAAACAGTTTATTGCATCACATTGAGGCCGTTTGTCAAACTGGTGTGTTTGTACACCTCACGAAAAGCTCCACACCCACTTTAACAGAAGGTGAAGCAAGAAATGGACTCAATGCTGCATCTGGAACCATCTCACCCAGAACCAAACTACAGGTTGGTATTTAGGCTGGTTCCAGCACCAAAATCAAAAAGCTCACTGCAAAAACGTGTTGACCTCACCCAGTTAAAGGAAGCTGTGGGAAGGGAGATCTACCCAATGGCATCTGTGGATGAGAGTCTGGTAACATTAGCAAAAAGCACCATTTTTACCAAACTAGATGCAAACTGTGGCTTTTGGCAACTACCTTAGGACAAAGAAACCAAACTGTTAACAACATTCAACACACCGTTTGGAAGATATTTCTTTACTTGACTACCCTTTGGTATTACATTAGAACCAGAGATTTTTCAGAGGATGATGATGGGCATTTTAAAAGGGTTAGAAGGGGTCACCTGTCCCCCTGGCGGAGGGGAGGTGGTGGCATAGTGGCATTGTCACTGGACCAGTAATCCAGAAACCCCGGGTAATGTTCTGAGGACCCGGGTATGAATCCCAGCACAGCAGATGGTGAAATTTGAATTCAATAAAAATCTGGAATTAAAAGCCTGATGACAGCCATGAAACTATTGCTGATTGTCATAAAAACCCATCTGGTTCACCAGGGAAGGAAATCTGCTGCCCTTACCTAGTCTGACCTACATGTGACTCCGGACCCACAGCAATGTGGTTGAGTCTTAAATGCCCTCTGAACAAGGGCAATTAGGGATGGGCAATAAATGCTGGCCCAGCCAGCGATGCCCACATCCCATGAACCAATTTTAAAAATACCTGGATGACAGTCTGATCTATGATTGCACTAATCTGGAGCCTGCTCCAGTGTGAGAGCTGTGTTGTAAGCTTGGAAAAAGCAGGACTAATAATCGGGAGTTCCGACAACCAACTATTAAATTGCTGGGACACATCGTTCATGCATCAGGGCTGATTGTCACAAACCAAGGCAATCGAAGATTTTCTCCCACCTCACAACATCACGGAGTTTCAGCGCGTCATGGGGAAGGTCAATCAACAAGGCAAGTTCTTACCTAAACAGGAACATGTGTATGAACCACTGTGACAAACATGGTGTTGGGAAGAAAATCAACACATTTTTTTCAAAAGGGTAAAAAAAATGCTCACTTCACCAGACATATTCGCTCATTATGATCCAGAACTAGCCGCGATAGTTGCCACACATGCATCATCGATTCGAATAGGAGCAGCACACTCAAATTCAGAGAGATGGGCCGGAATTTTCGGAGCCCACTGGTGGTGGGTGTGATAGGTGGTCTGCACAGAAAGTATGGGGTGACCTGCTCCACTCAGCCTGCCGATGGTGGGCTGTGTTTCCCGCTGTCGGTCAGCGAGGAGCTAATTGTAAACATTAGCATATAATTACAGGGCCATCCCGCCAGGCTATTGGAACTCCACCATATCGCCCGCCCACATTGGCGGGAAAGCAGCGCGATGTGTTTCACTACACGTGGGCCACCTGCACTTGGCAGCCTTCACTCTGGGGGAATCGAGGTGGGTGAGCAGCAGCGTCCTCCACAGCTCGTCCACTGTTTACAGGCCCCAGGGGCACCAGGGGGAGGGGAACCTGATGTCTGGCTCCGGAGGCGACTGCTATAGGTGTTGGGGGGGAGGGGGGGGCTGTCCGGGGCATGTGCTTGCCAGGGGTGGGCGGGGGAGGTGGGGTGGGGGGAGGGGGGGGAGGGGCATGTGCTGGCCAGGGGTGGGCGGGGGAGGTGGGGTGGGGGGAGGGGGGGAGGGGCATGTGCTGGCCAGGGGTGGGTGGGAGAGGTGGGCTGGGGGTAGGGGGGAGGGGCATGTACTGGCCATGGGTGGGCAGGGGGTTGGGGGGGGAGGGGAGGTGCATGTGCTGGCCAGGGGTGGGCAGGGGTTTGGGGGGGGAGGGGGAGGGGCATGTGCTGGCCAGAGGTGGGTGGGGGGCTGGGGGGGAGGGGGGAGGGGCATGTGCTGGCCAGGGGTGGGCGGGAGAGGTGGGGTGGGGGGAGGGGCATGTGCTGGCCAGGGGTGGGCGGGGGGCTGGTGGGGTGGGGGGAGGGGGGGAGGGGCATGTGCTGGCCAGGGGTGGGCGGGGGGAGCGGGGGAGGTGCATGTGCTGGCCAGTGGTGGGCGGGAGAGGTGGGGTGGGGGGAGGTGCATGTGCTGGCCAGGGGTGGGTTGGCGGCTGGTGGGGAGGGGGGAGGGGGGGAGGGCCATGTGCTGGCCAACGGTGGGCGGGGGTTGGGGGGGGAGGGGGAGGGTCATGTGCTGGCCAGGGGTGGGCGGGGGGCTGGGGGGAGGGGGAGGGGCATGTGCTGGCCAGGGGTGGGTGGGGGGTTGGGGGGGAGGAGGAAGGGAGGGGCATGTGCTGGTCAGGGGTGGATGGGGGGCTGGGGGTGTGGGGGGAAGGGGGGAGGGGCATGTGCTGGCCAGTGGTGGGTGCGGGGCTGGGGGGGAGGGGCATGTGCTGACCAGGGGTGGGCGGGGGGCTGGGTGGGAGGGGGGAGGGGCATGTGCTGGCCAGGGATGGGCGGGGGGCTGGGTGGGAGGGGGGAGGGGCATGTGCTGGCCAGGGATGGGCGGGGGGCTGGGTGGGAGGGGGGAGGGGCATGTGCTGGCCAGGGATGGGCGGGGGGCTGGGTGGGAGGGGGGAGGGGCATGTGCTGGCCAGGGATGGGCGGGGGGCTGGGGGGGAGGGGGGAGGGGGGGAGGGGCATGTGCTGGCCAGCCTCTGGGGTGACCATTGTCAGTGATGGGTGGGGAGGTGTGGTCAAGTGCTGTCCTGGCGATGCACCCCGTGCACAGGTAATCGAGGTGGGGGTCAGGGTCAGCGTGGGGAGCGGCCACACATTAGGGACCCCCTGTATACACTGACCAGGCCTCTGTAACTGAGACAGCCACAGGGATATGATTGGGGTCAGGCTCCTAGCCTGCCCCCACCATGCAGGCATCATGGAGACACCATAGGGCCACCAAGCGCTCCATACCTTACCCCCCCCACGTACCCGCCCCCAGGAACCCTCCTCAAGGCCACCACCACGGAGCAGTCAGTCTGCACACGTTGTACAATCTCCTCACCAACACTGGCCATGGAGCAGTCACTGCTGGAGGTGTTCACAGCCCCTTCCAATCCCAGCATCCTGGTTTGAGCAACATGATAGAGGGTATCCTCAATGTGAAGACAGGACTTCATCTCCACAACGACTGTGCGGTGGTCACTCCTACCGATACTGTCATGAACAGATGCATCAGCAGCAGGCAGGTTGGTGAGGATGAGATCAAGTATGTTTTTCCCTCTTGTTGGTTCCCTCACATTGAGTTTACCCTCCATCGTGTTGTGTGGCACTACCACCGTGCTAAATGGGATAGATTTCAAACAGATCTACCAACTTAAGACTGGGCATCCATGAGGTGCTGTGGGCCATCAGCAGCAGCAGAATTGTACTCAAACACAATCTGTAACCTCATGGCCCAGCACATCCCCCACTCTACCATTACCATCAAACCAGGGGATCAACCCTGGTCTAGCAGCTATGTCATTTAGGACTTGCTCAGTATTGGTGCTACCGAGCCACTCTTGGTGATGGACATTGAAGTCCCCCACCCAGAGTACATTCTGTGCCCTTACCACCCTCAGTACTTCCTCCAAGTGATGTTCAACATGGAGGAGCACTGATTCATCAGCTGAGGGAGGTACGTGGTAATCAGCAGGAGGTTTCGCTGCCGATGTTTGACCTGATGTCATGAGACTTCATGAGGTCCAGAGTCGATGTTGAAGATTCCCAGGGAAACTCCCTCCCGACTGCATATCACTGTGCCGCCATGTCTGCTGGGTCTGCTCTGCCGTTGGGTCAGGACATACTCTGGGACGGTGATGGTGGTGTCTGGGACATTATCAGTAAGGTATGATTCCGTGAGGATGACTATGTCAGGCTGTTGCTTGACTAGTCTGTGAGACAACTCTCCCAATTTTGGCACTAGCCCCCAGATGTTAGTAAGGAGGACTTTGCAGTGTTGACAGGGCTGAGATTGCCGTTGTCGTTTCCGGTGCCTAGGTCGATGCTGGGTGGTCCGTCTGGTTTCATTCCTTTTTTTTGTCGTTGTAGCAGTTTGGTACAACTGAGAGGTTTGCTAGGCCGTTTCAGAGTCAAGCATATTGCTGGGGGTCTGCAGTCATGTAGGCCAGACCGGGTAAGGTGACAGATTTCCATCCCTAAAGGACATTAGAGAACCAGATGGGTTTTTACAGCAATCGACAATGGTTTCATGGTCATCGTTGGATTTTTAAATTCCAGATTTTTACTGAATTCACTTTCCACCATCTGCCGTAGTGGGATTCGATCCCAGGTCCCCGGAGCGTTATCCTGGGTTTCTGGATTACTAGTCCAGTGATAATACCAATACACCATCACCTCCCCTTTCGTTGTTAATTTGCCATTTAAGTTTGATTTTTAATGAACATGCAATGCTCTCGCAATGAATTTCCAAATAAAATTTAATTAAATTACAACCACAACCTAAACACAAAGAAACACATAAAAAAGAAAATTATTATTACCAATTTAATACAGAATTACAGAATCTTAATGGCACAGAAGGAGGCCATCCAGCCCATCATGTCTGTACCGGCTCTCCAATGAGCATTGTGACCTAATGCTATTGTCCTGTCTTTTCCCTGTACCCCTGCACCTTGTTTCTATTCAAAAATTCATCTGCTGCCCTCTTGAATGCCTCAGTTGAACCTGCCTCCACCACACTTCCAGGTAGCGCATTCCAGACCCCAACTCTGGACCTGTGTGAAAAAGTTTTTTCTCACATCACATTTGCTTCTTTTGCAAAGCACTTTAAACCTGTGCCCCCTCATCCTTGATCCTTTTACGAGTGGGAACAGCTTCCTCCATCTACTCTGTCCAGCCCCCTCTTGATTTTGAAAATTTCTATCAAGTCTCTGCCTTCTCCTCTCCAAGCAGAACAGTCTCGACTTCTCCAATCTTCCCTCATAGCTGAAGTTTCTCATCCCTGGGACAATTCTTATAAACCTCTTCTGCACTCTCTCCAATGTGTTCACATCCTTCCTATAACCTGGTGCCCAGAACTGTACACAGTATTCCAGCTGAGGTTTAATGAGTGTCTTATATAAATTCAGCATAACCTCCCTGCTCTTGTACTTTGTGCCCCTATTATTAAAGCCCAGGATACTATATGCTTTCTTAACTGCTCTCCATCTGTCCTGTCTTCAATGATTTATGTACATATACACCCAAGGCTTTCTGCTCCTGCACCCCCATCAAAGTTCCACCTCTTATTTTATATTGCCTGTCCATGTTCTTTCTACCAAAATTCATCACCTCATACGTCTCCACATTGAGCTTCATCTGCCACCTGTCTGCCCACCCCACCAACTTGTCTATGTCCTTTGGAAGTTCTACACTGTCCTCCTCACAGTTCACAACTCTCCCTAGCTTCATATCGTCTGCACACTTTGAAATTTCCCCCTGCACACCAGGAACTAGATTATTAATATGTGTCAGGAAAAGCAAGGGTCCCAATACCGACCTCTAGAGAACTCTACTGCAAACCTTCCTGCACCCCAAAAAACTTCCATTGACCATTACTCTCTGCTTCCTATTTTTCAGCTAATTTTGTATCCACGTCACTACTGTCCCTGTTATTCCATGAGCAATAACTTTTCTCACAAGTCTGTTGTGTGGCACTGTGTCAAATGCCTTTTCAAAGTCCATGTACACCACGGCAACAACATTACCCTCTCATCGTCCTTTTCTGTTACCTCTTCAAAAACTCTAGCAAGTTAGTTAAACATGATTTCCCCTTTAGAAATCCACACTGGCTCTTCCTTA
The DNA here is from genome assembly GCF_964194155.1 of Cetorhinus maximus. NCBI lineage: Eukaryota > Metazoa > Chordata > Chondrichthyes > Lamniformes > Cetorhinidae > Cetorhinus > Cetorhinus maximus. The sequence goes on from NC_135896.1 coordinate 102,224,209, forward strand.
TCAACCTATGTTTTTCCATGGGACTGCTAATTCTATCCCCAATAATTGTTTCTAGAATCTTGCCCACCACTGAAGTTAAACCGACTGGTCTGTAATTGCTGAGATTATCCTTAAACCCTTTTTTGAACAAGGGCGTAATGTTTGCAATTCTCCAGTCCTCTGGCACCACCCCTGAGTCTAGGGAAGATTGAAAGATTATGGCCAGTGCCCCTGCAATTTCTACTCTCACTTCCTTCAATATCCTTGGATGCATCTCATCCAGTCCCAGTGCCTTGTCAACCTTAAGTACATACGGTCTATTCAACACTTCCTACTTATCAATTTTGAACCCTTCTAGTGACAGAGTTTCCTCGTCTGTCACCATGGCCTGGGTAGCATCTACCTCCTTGGTAAAGATGGATGCAAAGTATTCATTTAATACCTCAGTCATGGCCCATTTGTCCATGTGTAAATTCCCTTTTAGGCCCCTAATGGGCCCTACTCCTCCTTTTACCACCCTTTTATTATTTATCTGCCTATAGAAGACTTTGGGATTCCCCCTTATGTTGGCTGCCAGTCTTTTCTCATAATCCCTCTTCGCTTCTCTAAAATGCTTTTTCACCTCCCCTCTGAACCTTCTGTATTCCACTTGGTTCTTGTATTTTATACCTGAGACCTGTCATAACGCACTTTTTCTTCTTTATCTTAATTTCAATCACCTTTTTCATCCAGGGAGCTACCTCAGCACACAAGTGTCAGCCAGTAACCATCTCCAACAAGAGAGAATCTAACCACCTTCCCTTGATATTCAATGGCATTACCATTTCTGAAACCCCCATGGTTAATATCCAGGAGGTTACCATTGACCAGAAATTGACCTGGATTAGCCATATAAACACTGTGGCTACAAGAGCAGGTCAGGGGCTGGGAATTCTGCAGTGTGTAACTCACCACTTCACTCCCCAAACCTTGTCCACTGTGTACAAGATGCAAGTCACATGTGTGATGGAATACTTTCTACTTGCCTGCATGAGTGCAACTCTAACAACACACAAGAAACTCAACACCATAGGGACAAACCAGCCTGCATGATTGGCACCCAATCCACCACCTTAAACATTCACTCCCTCCACCACTGAGACACAGTGGCAGCAGTGTATAACATCTACAAGATGCACTGACAGAGTGTTCCAAACCAATGACCTCTACCATTTAGAAGGACAAAGGCAGCAGATGCATGGGAACACCACCACCTGCAAGCTCTTCTCTAAACCACAGACCATCCTGACTTGGAAATATATCGCCAATCCTTCACTGTCGCAGGGTCAAAATCCTGGAACTCCCTCCCTAACAGCAGCTCACCACCACCTTCTCAAGGGCAACTAGGGATGGGCAATAAATTCTGGCCCAGCCAGCAAAGCCCACATCTCATTAACAAATAAATATAAACAAAAACAGGCTAATGTATAACAGAAAGTAGAGGTTCAATACCTAACAATGCTTTACTTTTATTAGAGTGTCATAGTTTAAAGATTTGTGATGTAAATTTAGAGTAACCAAAACTGTGCCCCTTCGGCTTTTTAAAGAAATTCAAAAAATGATCAGTCCATCCACAAAATCTTTCACAAGGTCACCTGTCACCAAGTGTTATTCTCCAGGCCCATGAGTGTTATTCCCACTGCATAACACCGTTATTTCATCCAAGTGAAATACCAACAAGAATTCCAACAACACTCAAGAAGCTGGGCACCATCCAGGACAAAGCAGCCCGCTCGATTGGCACCCCATTTACAAACATTCACTCCCTCCACCACCGATGCACAGTAGCAGCAGTGTGTGTACCACCTACAAGATGCACTGCAGGAATTCACCAAGGCTCCTTAGACAGCACCTTCCTAACCCACGATCACTACCAGCTAGAAGGACAAGGACAGCAGATAGATGGGAACACCAGCACCTGGAAGTTCCCCTCCAAGTCACTCACCATCCTGACTTGGAAATATATCACCGTTCCTTCACTGTCACTGGGTCAAAATCCTGGAACTCCCTCCCTAACAGCACTGGGGCTGTACCTACACCACATGGACTGCAGCAGTTCAAGAAGGCAGCTCACCCCCATCTTCTCAAGGGCAACTAGAGATGGGCAATAAATGCTGGCCTAGCCAGTGATGCCCACATCCTCTGAATGAATAAAAAGAAATTGTGTTTAACACAAGTAAAATATCATTACAGTGTTGTTATTCCTGCTGTCTTTCTGTGCATGAAATGAAACCAATTGCTCAACGTATGTTCCTTCCATTGTTTCTAACCGCCACCCCTTTTAGATTGAGCAGCTATCAAATGAGATACATTGGACCGTACAAATAACCTAAGGACACCAATCCTGGCAGAGACAGGCAGACACTGTTGTCTGAATATTAACACAAAAAAACAGCTGGGGTGGGCTTGGGCCTGATGTTAACAATTTAACAATCCAAACCCCGACACTTACTTGCCTCCAACCCGCCAGTTCTGTATTCGTGGAAGCCGGACAAGAGCTGGGGAGCCAATCCACTCCTGTGAGGCAGGTTGGCAATTTAAATATTATACTAAGGCTTGTAACCTCTGATGTAACCTGGGCCTATGCAGGTTTTACTGTGGGTTGGTGCATTTCCCAGGCCTTTTCCAAACATCATCTCGCACCTATTCGCTGCTCGGTTTCCCAAGGCTCGGTTGGGATGAGCTTTGAGATTTTTTAAATTTTCACATCTTACCCAACTCAAACCCACCTGCTTTGGGGGAGGGTTAAAATTATCCTCAGGTGCTGTTAGTGTTTATTGAAACCTTCATTTAGTTTGTTCAAATATTTTCCTTCTAAAGTTTCATTAATTGCTGATAAAAAGTTGCTTTGAATATTTGTAGTAGTCTGATGTTTTCCAATAATTAACTCTGTTCAGGTCTTGTTGTATGCAGCTCTAATATATCCTCGCTGTATCCAAGTTTTTATTCTCCATGTCCCAATTCCTTTGAGTTACAATCAATGCAAATTTCCCTGCCTGTGTGTAATTCTGATGTGTGTAAATAGCATTTGCATCCAGCAAATTCTCCCCAGAAGTGAAAGACATTAATCGGACTTGAATGCCATTAAATTTCATCATTATCAATGGAGCAGTTGCTTTGTTTGTCTGCGTTTGAAGCTATGGCCAATTGACAGCTCTGCTCTTCCTGATTACTCTCTGCAAAGTAACAGTGTCCCATTATCACACTGGCTATTGTTAAGAAAGCTGCAGTCACTGATCTGTATTAAAATAATTTTGCCATATTGTACTGAGTTGGGAAAGATGAACTCTGAATGTATTATTAAAACATAAGGTGCTTTTCTAAAGTTTAACTCTACTAATAAAACCTGATCATTAGTTATTTTTATCCAATTTCAGAATTTCTGTTTTGTCCATTAGAATATTTATTGTTTGATGGAGATGATAATTTTGTAATAATTCACATAGTGGATCTCTTGTGGAATAGCACACAGTTAAATCATAGAAGCTGTTGGAGAAGAATTGGAGGTGTGCTGAAGTACAAATTTGAGACTTTGGCTGTGGAGAATAGGATTTGATATGAGATGCACTAATTTCCTTTCTAGTTCTGGTTGTTCGTTACTACTTGTTTTTATGTTCTGTTCTGTTCTCTCTCTTTCTTTGTCTTTTTTTATGGTCCATTTTCTGAACCCAGATGAAAAAGAGAATGAGGACCTACAGAAATGGAGATCCTACATACTTGCTACCTGAGAGAATAGGGATAAAGACTACTGGAAGGACAGCCAGAGTGTGGACCATGGCACTTTGGTAGAGGTGGCTGTCCAAAGGGTGGAGCAGGAGGAGAAGAAGGGGCAGAGAAGCTTATGTTGGTAGTTGTAATGATAACTGGACTTGAGACATTAATTCTGTTTCTCTCTCCAAAGATACCGCCAAGCCTGCTGAGGTCACCTGTTTTATTACTAGATTCTCTTCACTAATTCTTTAGGATTAGTTATTTCAGGGCTGCATAAAATGCTGTCTGCCCCGCTATTTAAAACCTGAAATCACAGTCTACGTAAATCTTGGCACATCTGCCAAACTCATGATTATATGAGGAAATAAATTACAGAACAAACAATCCCATAAGTTAAATTTCATGGGCTGACAAAGGCTTTCCAACTGTACAATTGTAATCTCATATTTTCACCGATAAGGCCTTGCAGATTTGATTTTCAACCACCAGTTCACCTTGCCTACCCACAGTCAGAAATTATGCTTCAGGAAACAGCAAAAGCAAAGTTTAGGCACATCTACAAATGTTTGTTTCTGTGCAATGTCAGTTTGTTACTGCATAAATGTGCGATTGTACTCAGCCATCATACAGATGTCACCCTTCTCCTACATCCCTGTGAATCAGGAAAAGATGGATAAGTTGGTAAGTAACCATGCTATCCCACACTTCAGGTCCTGGGTGTTCCCAAAAATTTTATATGTCTGTTAGAGATGTGTTAACACCAAATGGGTAATTAAACTGCTGACAATGCAAGCTCACGCATTTCAATAGCTTACATGATATTTTCAATTCAGAATCTGATAGTCGAGATTTTAAACAGATTGTAAAACAACTTTATAATCTCATTTACTAACAGCTGTGACAAAATAAATGATCAAGTTAACAATGGAACATCTATTAGAATACCATCTGTAGGGAATTACCATGAATTAATAGGGTGAGTGTGGACATTTTCACATTAAAATTCCCATAGAAAATGTTTACATAATAGTCATCATTGGAGTACACAACCCTCAGAAGAATATCAGTGTATTATATAGCTTAATAGATAGATAAATATATGACACACTCATTAGTCCATTGCCAAAATGGTTAATTTTTCCATAGGACATTTCTGGAAAACAAACCATAGATTTTTTTTCCCCCTTGGTTTAAAATTGTAGTGCACAGCTTTTGTCACCAGTTTAAATGCTTCAGATTTGCCATAAGTTAATGCAACATAAAAGGAAGCTTGAAGCTTAATTTTATTCACATTGCAGTAAAACATGAATAATCCATAATCAATGACGACTTTGTTTTGTCCACCGTCACACCCAGATTCAACGATGTCTGTGTGGCTTTAAATGTTTTTATTCTTAAAGCAGAGAGGTCAGATTGGCAGCGAGGATTGTCTACTTCATGGTGTTTCACTTAACACTGTTGGTGGATATGATCACAATTGATCAAATTTTAGTAGTTTAGACTTGGGTAACATTCTTTTAGAGCAGGGATTCCCAAACCAACTCTTCCACCCCAACCCCCCAACCCACTACTCAACAACTCTCCATCCCGCTGTTCATCAAATCCCCCTCACTCTTAGTCACAACAATTTTCAATCATTAAAATGGGGTCACAATGGGAAAAAGTTTGGGAAACATTGTGGGGAAATATTAAAACATATCACTGATATTACATCAAACTTGATTGGCTCTTTCAAACATTGAGTAAACTGTGCTGCTTTAGTTAGGTTAAGCATATCCCTCATTCAAAATGAATGCTAAATATAATGTATTAATCCAATTAAGGAAGTGTTGGACCAGTGCTTAAAATGTGTTGAACTGCAGTGACAAAAAGACAATTACAAGCAGACTCTGCCTTTAACCAAGGGTGCATTTTGGTTACAAATTTCATGTTTAGGAAACCGTTTGAATGAGGGCAAATGATGATTCAAATGCTTTTTTATATCTAATTAAATTTTGAATTCAGTAAAGTGTGTGCATTGTGTGCACAAAATAATGACGATTAATAATTGTCACAAATTGAGATGCCAACTGTTGATATTATATGTTACTTTGGCACCAGTGCCAAAGATGCAGTTTAACCAATGATGCCAATTGCCATCTAACTAAATGCATTTTTTAACTGTCATATGCAAGGGTCAATGCTTCTACTTTTGACCAATTAAAAGGAGTGAAGGGGCACTGATTACAATATAAAGAAATTAAACTACCAGTACAGGAAGTCAGTAATTCACATTCTATATAGGAACCCCTGCTCCATCCTGTTCCATTCCCGATGAATTAAACTGCCAGTATAGTTTAATAACTTGGTAATCTCTACCTGTACCAGTACACAAATGGTACCAATATAACCGATTTAAAAATAGCATAATCATCAGGTAGAAACAGATCTAGCAACTCAAGACCAGGTACCCATGAGGTGCTGTGGGCCATCAGCAGCAGCAGAATAGTCCTCGAACACAATCTATAGCCTTGTGGCCCGGCACATCCCCCACTCTACCATTACCATCAAGCCAGGGGATCAACCCTGATTCAATGAAGAGTGCAGGAGGGCATGTCAGGAGCAGCACCAGGCACACCTAAAAATGAGGTGTCAACCTGGTGAAGCTATAACACAGGATTACTTGCGTGCCAGACTGCATAAGCAGCAAGTGATAGACAGAGTTAAGCGATCCCACAACCAGCGCATCAGATCTAAGCTCTGCAGTCATGCCACATCCAGTCGGGAATGGTGGTGGACAATTAAACAACTCACTGGAAGAGGAGGCTTCATAAATATCCCCATCCTCAATGATGGAGAAGCCCAGCACATCAGTGCAAAAGATAAGGCTGAAGCACTCACAACAATCTTCAGTCAGAAGTGCCGAGTGGATGATCCATCTCAGCTTCCTCCGGAGGTCCCCAGCATCACAGATGCCAGTCTTCAGCCAATTCGATTCACTCCAGTGATACCAAGAAACAGTTGAAGTCACTGAATAGTGCAAAGGCTATGGGCCCTGACAATATTCTGGCAATAGTACCGAAGACTTGTGCTCCAGAACTTGCCACTCCCCTACCCAAACTCCATATAACCCTGATTCACTCTCTTAAATTCTACATGAGAAGGCAGTATGTGTATAATAGTTTTAAAATTTAACAGGATATAAAAATCATCCTGCTTTATGAAGTTACATTTCTGATTGGTTAACACATTGATCTACATTTGTGCTAAGAATTGAGGTGTCCCGGTGAATGATACCATCATGGAGTTGTGGCTAGTGGCACCACACATTTCCAGTGCAGTACAGCTACAACACTGGCATCTACCCATTATGTGGAAAATTGCCCAGGTATTTCTTGTACACAAAAAGCAGCACAAATTCAACCCGGCCAAATACTGCCCCATCAGTCTACTCTCCATCATCAGCAAAGTAATGGAAGGGGTCATCAACAGCGCTATCAAGCGGCACTTGCTTAGCAATAACCTGCTCACTGACACCCAGTTTGGGTTCTGCCAGGGCCACTCAGCTGCTCATTATGGCCTTGGTTCAACCATGGACAAAAGAGCTGAACTCCCGAGGTGAGGTGAGAGTGACTGCCCTTGACATCAAGGCAGCATTTGACCAAGTGTGACATCAAGGAGCCCTAGCAAAACTGGAGTCAATGGGAATCAGGGGGAAAACTCTCTGCTGGTTGGAGTCATGCCTAGCACAAAGGAAGATGGTTGTGGTTGTTGGAGTTCAGTCATCTCAGCTCCAGGACATCACTGCAGGAGTTCCTCAGGGTTGTGTCCTTGGCCCAACCATCTTCAGCTGCTTCATCAATGACCTTCCTTTCATCATAAGGTCAGAAGTGGGGATGTTCGCTGATGATTGCACAATGTTCAGCACCATTTGCAACTCCTCAGATACTGAAGCAGTCCATGTCCAAATCCAGCAAGACCTGGACAATATCCAGGCTTGGGCTGACAAGTGGCGAGTAACATTTGTACCACACAAGTGCCAGGCAATGACCATCTCCAACAAGAGTGAATCTAACCATCGCCACTTGACATTCAATGACACTACCATTGTTGAATCCCTCACTATCAACTTCCTGGGGGTTACCATTGACCAGAAACTGAACTGGACTAGCCATATAAATACTGTGGCTACAAGAGCAGGTTAGAGGCTAGGAATCCTGTGGAGAGTAACTCATCTCTTGAATCCGCAAAGCCTGTCCACCATCTACAAGGCACAAGTCAGGAGTGTGATGTAATACTCTCCCCTTGCCTGGATGAGTGAAGCTCCAACAACACTCAAGAAGCTTGACACCATCGAGGGTAAAGCAGCTCATTTGATGGGCTCCCCATCCACAAACATCACCACCCTCCACCACCTATGCACAGTAGCAGTGTGTACCAAATACAAGATGCTCTGCAGGAACTCACTAAGACCCCTTAGACAGCATCTTCCAAACCCAAGACCACTACCATCTAGAAGGACAAGGGCAGCAGACACATGGGAACACCACCACCTGGAAGTTCCCCTCCAAGCCACTCACCATCCTGACTTGGAAATATATCGGCTGTTCCTTCACTGTCACTGGGTCAAAATCCTGGAACTCCCTTCCTAACAGCACTGTGGGTGTACCTACACCACATGGACTGTAGTGGCTGAAGAAGAAAACTTACCACCATCTTCTCAAGGGCAATTAGGGATGGGCAATAAATGCTGGCCTAGCCAGTGATGCCCACATCCTATGAATTAATCTTTTGAAAGTTGAGGCAGAACCAGTGTTTTACACAATTTATCACAACTTCAATTCTTTTGTACACTCTGCCCCTATTTAAACAGCCAAGGATCCCGTAAGCTTTATAAGCTGTGCTGCCAACCTGTCCTGCCACATTCAGTGATTGATATGCTCCCAGGTTGCACCCATTTTAGAATGATCCTTTAAATAGAAATAGACTTAATCCATTGATTTTTGGGTTCGCTTGTAATGTTTGCAAAGTATATTTCCAGAAATGAAGTGTAAAGATTGTCTCCAATTCTCTGCTTCACCGTCTAGCTTTCTGGGTTAGTAGAACAGGGAGGTGGCAGAGAATCAGGACTGCTATGTTTGTAGCCTATCTGTGACTGAGGCTCCCAATGAGCATAGTTTCCTTGCTGGCAGCTCAGAATAGTTTCTTAATTTGCAATGTTGAAGCGGAAGGCCTCAGAGTGTTAAGGACAGAGAAGGTGTATGGCTGGTCGCAGTGTTTACTCCAGCTCGTGGATGTAATGTAACAGGCAGCTACCTGGGCAAGACAGAGGAGCAATACATTAATCTCCGATTCATTAGTGTGCTGAACAAACACGTGCAGGGACAGTCAGCACTCCGCAAAATATTACCTGTGATACTACAATGTGGCGCATTTGTGTGTACTGGAAACTACATATCCTGATACACAGGGCCCTGTTCTTTGCGGACAGAAAGAACATATACACACATTGCGCCTGTTTCAGCTAAACAAAATAAGTGACAGCTACTTGCTGGTTGATTCCCCAGGGCAATGTCTTGATCAATCAGAGTTAAGCTGCCTGGTCTAAATTTTAAACAATTATTGGCAGTTAACTGTCAGTCATCATGAACTGGTGCACTCTCCATGGCAACATATCTACTAGTCAGAGTCCACTTGTCAACCAATTAGCACTCTCTTCTCATACAGTATAAATATGTTGTTTCCCCCGACATTGACATTTTCTTATGAATTGTCCTGATGAGTGCAAGACAAAAAGCTTCAATGAAATAGTCTCTTTTTTCAGCAATTCCTATTGGATTTAATAAAATTAGTTGAGTTATGTAAAAGATGTCAAATCTGCACCTCCAGATTATTGCCCAGTCAGTGAAGTGGAAAATCTACCCCAATGTGTTTTGCTCAATTGCTTCCTCTGTGTCATGCGCTTTCTATGGTAATTGTGCACCCACTACTTAGTGCTTCATCATTGGATCACACTAATGGGTAGCTGCAAATTAATAAGATGTAAGGGATTCAAGAGCTCCAGTTGTACCTATGACTAAGTCTATCGCACCAACATCAATGTTCGGTTGTCTGTCACTCTGTCACAGGCCTTATGAGCTCATTGCTTGCAGAAGCTGTGCTGCTGTTACTTATGTAACATCTACATGACAGCACTGAGGATACTTACCCGGGTGCTGCCTGGGCTGGAGGGTCTGAGCTATGAGGAAGATTGGATAGGCTGGGGTTGTTGTCCTTGGAGCAGCGAAGGTTGAGAGGGGACCTGATAGAGGTGTATAAGATTATGAGGGGCTTAGATATGGTGAATAGGAAGGCACTTTTTCCATTAGTAGAGGGGTCAATAACCAGGGGGCATAGATTTAAGGTAAGAGGTAGAAGGCTAAGAAGGGAGTTGAGGAGAAATGTTTTCACCCAGGGGGTGCTGGGAGCCTGGAACTCACTGCCTGAAAGGGTGGTTAAGTTAGAAACTCTCGTAACATTTAAGAACTATTAGAGGGAATCTTGGGACTGGTGAAATTGCAGGGGGCTTTAAGCTGACCTGGGACACTGAGGGGAAGGGTCACTGAGGCCTGGCATGCTTACATGAATAGTCCATGTGTGTCTTATGCATTGAAAGGCCAGGACGCTTCCTGGTAGAAACCATTAAACCACACTTGTCGCAATCTCACAAGTTTCTAACAGGGAGCGTCCTGGCCTTTCAATGCATAAGACACACATGGACTATTCGTGTAAGCATGCCAGGCCTCGGTGACCCTCCTCCTCACCCTCTCCCCTCAGTGTCCCAGGTCAGCTTAAAGCCCCCTGCAATTTCACCAGCCCCAAGATTCCCTCTAATTTCGCCTCTGCCAATGGAGCAGCTCCATCTGTGGAGGACAGCAGCAGAAGCTCCTCCTCCAGCAGTGTGAGGATTGCCAGCACGCCACCTCCAGTCCTGTTTCTTTCCCGGGCATTGTGGGCACACCTCTGCTGAAATGAGGGGTCACATTGGAATGATGATTATTCTCAGGCAACTTAAGTTCAGCCCGCGTCCAAGCTCAGAGAGGAAGACATGCTCTGCACAATGGTTGGTGACCAGTAAGCTGCACAGCTTCAGGTTTAAGGCCTTTCACGCCCCCACCCCCCCACCACCCCCCCACCCCAAAACCCCTGACTGCAGAACCACAATGACACCTCCACAGAGACATCAGGGCCATGAACAGTGACATTGGTGGATAACGCTGCCTTTGACTTCACGGGTGCTCTCACAGCTCCTGCATTTTCAAGCTTTCCCTGCACATTCTTTGCACACTAATCTCAAGACTTCTCATAGATGTCTACAGCACAGAAGGAGGCCATTCGGCCCACTGTGTCCACGCTGGTCAACAAAGATCTGACTACACTAATCCCATTTTCCAGCGCTTGGCCATAGCCCTGGAGGCTATGGCAACACAAGTGAATATCTTAAATATTACGAGAGTTTCTGACTCAACCACCCTTTCAGGCAGTGAGTTCCAGACTCCCACCACCCCCTGGGTGAAAACATTTCTTCTCAACTCCCCTCTTAGCCTTCTACCTCTTACCTTAAACCTATGCCCCCTGGTTAGTGACCCCTCTACTAATGGAAAAAGTGCTTTCCTATTTGCCCTATCTATGCCCCTCATAATCTTATACACATCTATCAGGTCCCCTCTCAACCTTCACTGCTCCAAGGAAAACAACCCCAGCCTATCCAATCTTTCCTCATAGCTCAGACCCACCAGCCCAGGCAGCATCCTGGTAAATCTCCTCTGCACCCTCTCCAGTGCAATCACATCCTTCCTATAATGTAGTGACCAGAACTGCACACAGTACTCCAGCTGTGGCCTAACCAGCGTTTTATATAGTTCCAGTATAACCTCCCTGCTCTTGTATTCTATGCCTTGGCTAATAAAGGCAAGTATCCTATATACCTTCTTAACCACCTTATCCACCTGCCCTGCTACCTTCAGGGACCTGTGCATATACACATCAAGGTCTGATCTTCAGTACTTTCCAGGGTCCTACCATTCATAGTGTAATCCCTTGCCTTGTTAGCCCTCCCCAAGTGCATTAGCTCACACTTTTCCAGGTTGAATTCCATTTGCCACTGCTCTTAACAGGCCATTTAGCCTCCTCCTGCATTGCCTCCAGTTTCGAGGCAGAACACCAATGCTGCTGGCCTCCACAGTCACCTCCGTTCAGGCAGGTCAGGTTATTGAGGGAGGTCTCCTCACTCTGTCAGCTGGCATCAGGACCTCACATTTGGTGGACACAGCCTGGAGGAGGGAACAGAAGGAGTCATCATCAAAACAAGGGGCAGTTCTGGCCCTTCTTCCCTGCCTCGCCCCTCACTCCTTTATCTTGGACATCTATGGGGGAAAACATGCTATAGCTAAGTAGCTGCTCAGTTTTCAGATTTTAGCATTGTGTGTATGGTTAGATTTCATGCCATCTGTGTTCACTGGCAAAAACACTTAACTCAAAGCCTTTGCAGAATTTGACACATTATTCAGAATAATAATACCTGCTTCAAACAAGTCCTGATAGTCTTGCAGAAAACAAACACTTCCCCCTGGCTTTGCCCCTTAGAAAATCGCTGGGTCACCTGACACTGCCCTATGCTAGGTGCCCCTTTAAATGAATGGCTGTCACCTCTTTCCGGGTCATGGCCAATGATTACAGCCCTACAGCTGGGTTTGGGCAGAGGAAGGACAATCCAGCCATTTCACAGGATTAAAATCCCCATTTTCTCCGGCATGCTGCAATGGCAGGGTTTGGAGTCCGCAGCACACCCACTCCCGATCACCGAAACCCCCCTGTATTACACAGCCACTTGTCTGACCTGGATTTCTTTTAAGCTGAACAGACCAAATTCAGTTGTTTTCTACAAAATGATTTAATTTAATCAGTGCATCCTACTATGAGCGGAATATTATGGCTCCGTCACGGTGGGAGCAGGGCTGGAAAATGTGGTGAGCTGTTCAAAACTCCGTTGACTTCAGCAGAACCGCAAGATCCCACTGGTGGAAGGGGCTGTAAAATTGTGCCCGATGTTTGACTGATGGAATCTTTTTCCTGGTGTTGCAGACGTTCTTCTGCTGAAACAGCTCTGAAATGCTCCTTAGATGGCTTGCAATATTTCTCTATAGCAACAGTCTTGTTCCTTAATACACTGAATATGAGAAAAACACAAATCAAAACATCCGTGCATACATAAAAAGCAACTGAAAACCTGGGCGCACTCATGTGGAGCTATTCACCTTGTCTTTCTCTCCCAGTGACAGCTGTGCTAATTAGCACGAGAGACGCTGGGGCTAATCATAATGTTACTATATTTTTCTGTTTCTCCATGGCTAAGTATTTATTGAAGGAAATGCAGGCAGTAACTTAGAGCTAAGTTCTTTCCATTTTTATTGCCTTGTGTATTCCCTCTTTTCATTTCTAATTGATAGTTTCTGTTTGAATAACAATCTTAGGAAGAAATTCATTTGTCTAAGTATATATTAACACAATCTTCCAAGTTTGCAATCAGGATATTAAATCATTGTAACCTAGTTCTATGATGATTAACTACTTGGCCATAAAATTGCACTCCTCTCCCACCATAGTTTTAATGTTATGGCTGCTGTTTTGGCATGAGAGTGGCATCCATACAGTGTGCACACACTTCAGACGTGGCATGTGCCAAATGCCATTTTGGTGAAGGTGTTTGGTGCAGTCAGTAGGAGCATGTACTGGAATGATGCAGAGAATGCAGATCATGGCATCAGTCAGCATGTTAAATTGATTTGAGACCGGTGCTGCCAATTTGTACTTCGCCGCTCTAGTTAATGTGTTTTAGCCTCACACAGCTGAATGTGCATTCTGCAATAGGAAGGATCACTCGCCAACCATGCTCCTCCCACCCCAGCCCCACAATACTATTTAAAGGGATCATTAAAAGCTTAGAGGCTGATTATTTTCTATTGCCTCAGTTTGAGTTTGTGGAAAAAACAGGGTGTTTTGAAAAATTGGTTAAAGTAGGTGAAATCTGCTGGGAATGGTGCTGTCTTGTGACCGCAAGGGCTCTGGGCACACGACTTGCTCCTGGTCATGGTCATTATAGTGGCAATTTCCTTTGCGCTGCAACATGAGAGCAAGTTGGAGCAGAAGCAGCAAAGAAGATGACAAACTGTTCACAGGGGTAGAAGGAAGGGATCTCTCAGCACTTCACATCCGTCTTCACCCAAGAGAAAGAGGATGAAGGTATTGAACTCGGGCAGAGAGACTGCGAGGTTCTTGAGCAAATTGATATAGGGTGTGACAAGGTATTGGAGGTGTTGGCAGTCTTAAAAGTGGACAAATCTCCAGGTCTGGATGATTTGAGTCCCAGACTGCTGAGGGAGGCAAGGGAGGAGATCGTAGGGGCTCTGACCCAAATTTTTAATTCCTCTCTGGCCACGGGGGAGGTGCCAGAGGACTGGAGAACAGCTAATGTGGTTCCGCTATTTAAGAGGGGTTATAGAGATAAGCCAGGGAACTACAGGCCAGTGAGACTCACTTCAGTGGTAGGGAAACCATTGGAGAAATTTCTGAAGGAGAGAATCTATCTCCACTTGGAGAGACAAGGTTTGATCAGGGATAGTCAGCATAGCTTTGTCAGAGGGAGGTCATGCATAACAAATTTGATTGAATATTTTGAGGAGGTGACCAGGTGTGTAGATGAGGGTAGTGCAGTTGATGTAGTTTATATGGATTTCAGCAAAGTTTTTGACAAGGTCTCACATGGGGGACTTATAAAGAAGGCAAATGTACATGGTATACAGGGCAATTTGATAAGGTGGATTCAAAATTGGCTTAGTTGTAGGAGACAGAGAGTGATGACAGAAGGATGTTTTAGTGACTGGAAGCCAGTGTCCAGTGGCGTACCACAGGGATCTGTGCTGGGCCCCCTATTCATCATTTATATAAGCAACATAGATGACTATGTGGGGGGTAGGATTAGTAAGTTTGCGGATGACACAAAGATTGGCCGGGAGGTTAACAGTGAGGTTGAGTGTCTTGGGCTACAGGAAGATATAGATGGGATGGTCAAATGAACAGATAAGTGGCAGATGGAATTTAACCCTGAAAAGTGTGAGGTGATACACTTTGGAAGGAGTAATTTGACAAGAAGTATTCAATGAACAGCATGACACTAGGAAGTTCTGAGGAACAAAGGGACCTTGGCGTGTGTGTCCATAGATCTCTGAAGGCGGAGGGGCATGTTAGTGGGGTAGTGAAATATAGGACACTTGCCTTTATCAATAGAGGCACAGATTACATAAGTAGGGAGGTCATGTTGGAGTTGTATAGAACCTTGGTGAGGCCACAGCTGGAGTACTGTGTGCAGTTCTGGTCGCCACATTATAGGAAGGATGTGATTGCACTGGAGGGGGTGCAGAGGAGATTCACCAGGATGTTGCCTGGGATGAAACATTTAAGTTATGAAGAGAGGTTGGATAGACTTGGGTTGTTTTCGTTGGAGCAGAGAAGACTGAGGGGCGACCTGATCGAGGTGTACAAGATTATGAGGGGCATGGACAGGGTGGATAGGGAGCAGCTGTTCCCCTTAGCTGAAGGGTCAGGCACAAGAGGACATAAGTTCAAGGTGAGGACATAAGTTCAAGGTGAGGGGCAGGAGGTTTAGGGGGGATGTGAGGAAATACTTTTTTACCCAGAGGGTGGTGATGGTCTGGAATGCACTGCCTGGGAGGGTGGTGGAGGTGGGTTGCCTCACATCCTTTAAAAAGTACCTGGATGAGCACTTGGCACGTCATAACATTCAAGGCTATGGGCCAAGTGCTCGTAAATGGGGTTAGGTAGGTAGGTCAGGTGTTTCTCACGTGTCGGTGCAGACTCGATGGGCCGAAGGGCCTCTTCTGTACTGTGTGATCCTGTGATTCTGAGAGCGTATCAACCTCAGGTCTTCCATGAGCATTTCTCTTACCTGCACCAAAACAGGAGCAATGCATTGTTATTGTAGTATAAGGGTCTGGCACATATTGGGTTAACGTGTGACTGAGTGCAGTCCCGCCCACACAGTGATGTATGAGAACACATGACATGCACCTGGGTTTCAGTCGACTCTTAGACAGAGCCGTGTGCATGAGCAAGCATGGGAACAGGTCCCAGCTTGAACCTTTTACATACGTACATCATTCTCGTAGTTAATAAGTACATTCAGTTAACTTACTTAAGACTACAAAGACTTCATTGAAATCTACTTAATAGTATCCAAGACCCTACAATAGTTAGGATCCTGTTAGAGGCCATTAATATTTAAAGAAGAAATCTGAACACCCAGAAATTACCCGAAAGATCTACACCACATGATTTCACATTTTTAAACAAAAACAAATGTTATTGTACATTAAAAATGATTAAACAAAGTAAAGATTATTAACTTCACAGTGCAGATTATAACTATGTGTATTATGAACTCAGTTTTACTTTTTACATCCTCCCCACCCCCAAGAATTCCCTTATATGTTACAACAATCCTGAAGATGCATTTACCTCTTTAGAGACCAACCCAAAGGTATGCCACTGTCCTCTGCGATTCACTTTAATTTTCCTCAGTGTTCCAGCAATCCCCTGAGGTAAGATTCTATGGCGATCCTCCCATTAGCTTTTTGAACATGTGACCTTCCATTACTGGCCTCATGACTGAAGATGCCTCAGCTCCATGTTCAGGTCGCTGGCAGATACGCAACTGCCTTCCCACAGCTTTTCAAGCTAATTCTGCTGACTGCTTTCTGCCACAAAGCTTTGTGAGGATCACTGTAAGTTTCTTCCACCAGCTGTAAACTACAGCAAATTTTCCAGCTGTTTTTCCCTCACAAAATCCAAACTGAGTTAGAGCTCCACCTGCATTCCACACCATGAATGGTTGTTCATATTTTCCCTGCTTGAATTGAAGCCTAGCTATCACCTATTGTTGAATATCTCAATCCAGTGAGATGTAGTCTACGCCAAAGCAAAGTTGCAACATCCTCTGCCTGCTTCCCAAACTGAACTGCCTGCTTCTGACAGCAAACACACACAGATAAATTAAGCAAAATAACCTCTACCCAAGGCCCCACTCTGAATCAGCATCTCCATGGCAACATGGCATGCTTTGGGATAGTTCAAACAGAAATGCAAACACATTATTTTCTCTTCAATACAATTCTTTGATTCTGTAACCCATATGAATCATTTCTATCTTGAATGGAGTTTTATGACCCTCTTTCCTAGAATTGCTAGCTTTTAGCTTCTTGTGTGGAAATAATGATAGGCACCCTGGCTCTACCAAGAGGGCCAGAAATGTGTCACCTATTGTTGCATGTTTACACTTCTAGCTCTAACATTTATGGTAAACATAGGTTAGCTTTTAACTGTAATTAACTCCAAGCTTGTTTGAATTGCATTTATTTCAGAGTTGCTTATCAATTTCTCAATCAGATATGCACTTATCTTACCTCCAACTTAAAAATAATATTCCTGAAACTAAAAGTTTTATTCTAAAACATATGAATTATGAACCAGATTTCACAACACTATGCATCTGTGCTTTATGAAGGAGGTGCTCACAGAGCTTTGTTACTTCCTGTAACCAGAACTGTAGCCTCAAAGCAGGGCAAGGACAGCATTGCCAGTGGCTGTGAAGATGACTGTGGCCATGTATTTCCTTCAGTCGGGATCCTTCCAGGCTATAGCAGGTGGCAGCAGCTCCTCATGGCAGCAGTCATGATAAAAATTAAAAAAAGGAAGGCTTGCACTTATATAGATTTGTTCACAACCAAGAATCTCCCAAAGTGCTTTACAGCCAATCAAGTACTTATAAAGTATAGACACTGTCATAATATAGGAAATGTGACAGCCAATTTGTACAGAACAAGTTCCCACAAACAACAATTGATATGACTGGATAATCTGTTTTTGTGAGTCATGGAGTGGGATTTTAATCTGCAACCTTCTCACTCAGAGGGAAGAATACTACACTGAGTCACAGCTGACACTTTCGTTCATTCAAGATGCTTCCTTTCTGCAGCAGGCCACTTTGCTCTCAATCACTCAGCCACTAAGTCAAGCCAGGGGGTGGCTGCTGGATGATAATGTTTACACTTGATTCATGACCCTACTCCACAACCCAACCACACATGCCCAGCATGTATACAATGACAGCAACACTTGTGCTGCCTTGACTGCTCTGGAGGAACCATCCAGGGCTTGTCAGAGTGTGTGCCCAATTTGGGGTGCACATGCTGCATCCTTCACAACCTGGCACATCATGCTGGCACAGCCCGTGCCTCCAGGGATTCTGCAAGTACCTCAGGAGTAGGATGAAGAGGAAAAAGTAGAAGAGGAGGAGGTAGCCATGTCTTCGTCGGGCTGTCCATAAGCACCTTATGTGACTCCAGTTCCACTGAATGCAATACCAAATCCCCTGTAAACAACAGTACGCAGCATAACTTTCCTCTGTGACTGACCATCTTGCCATTCTCTTGGCCACAATGTTGAAATAAAAGCCACCAAAAAACAAACATTCCAAACTAACCTTATCCAACAAACCAACCAACATTTCATGCAAAACTCAACTAATTACCCCTGTGTAATCCCTTAGTGCCTGTCTTGTGGCTGCCCTCCATGTCTGAGTGTTGTTACAATCTCTCTTTAAAAAGAAATTCATACTTCAGTTAATAGCTGGAAGAATAACTGGACAAGATTTCACATTTTAAGATGTTTACTGCAATAGACTCAAACACTGCAATAAAAGCAAAGTACTGCAGATGCTGGAAATCTGAAATAAAACCAGAAAATATTAGAAATACTCAGCAGACCTGGGAGCATCTGTGTTGCAAGAAACAGAATTAACGTTTTGTGTTGAATATGATTCTTCTTCAGAATTTCTTCAGACTAAAAATACTTTTGACTAAACACTATTTTTTAGGCAACTTATACTTTAAACTCCAGAACATAACTTTTAACACAACTGAAAAAAACACACTTCACAGGTATATGTTAATTGTCCTGTAATTAGACAATGAATTCTCCTAGAATCAGTCCAAAACGATACTTATCCTTTCCCAGCCTGGAAGCTCTTAATTCTTTCATGATGTGAGTTTCCCTGGAGAATTCTCCCTCCAACTAAAGCTGGGCAAATCTTCCAGCCTTGCTTTAACTCCCCACAAATTTGGCCTTTCCAATCCGAGTGCAAGCTTCTACCTGTATTCCTACATGGTGAACCACAGTGTCTTATTGCCTATAGCTTCTCTCCCATTCCCAGATCCTGGCAGGCTGACTGTATCTGTGAATTGTCAGGGCTTTCTTCAAAACCTTTCCCCTTTCATAGGGCATTTAATGGCAAAGTGAATCACATTGGTTTTGTATCCAGGTAGAGATGCCGATCTCAGCTATCCTTGAGAGCCCAACTCTCTTTCATTTTGGAAATAAATGGACAGTTTAAAGCACAACTGTTTACAACTGAATATTCTCAATGCTTTTCTGGGATTTTGGAGACTCACAGTCTAGCCATTGTTAGCACAGAGGCTGCTGCCATTCCCTGAATTATAACAACTTTGTACTTTCTTCCCAGTAAAACAACCTGCACCCATCCCCCTGCCCCTTTAATCTCTAACTATCAGCCTTGCTATCATGCAGGCTTCAGAAAAGGTCACATCACCTTCATTTTATCTTCAATTAAAGGCACAGTGCCAAAATATAACAATGATATAAACCTCAATTTTCACAGCACCCCTGCACAGATTCACTCCAATGGCTGCAGTATGGCTGGTGGAAGACTGCTAACATTCATTGGAGAAGACTGCAGAGGTTCTTGAAGCACATCTCGAGCAATTCTGGGCCTTAAAGGCACAGCTCTGGATTGCAGCACATCAGCAGCAGTCTGAACTCCTTTGAGCTCTGATATTTGATCAGTTAGGCCAGCAGCCTGGGCTTGTATAACAACAAGCTGAGACTGAATTTCCACTGCAGCATTCAGATGTTGGCTGGCTTCTGCTTGGGCTGTAAAGTAAGCTGAGGCTACGGCTATCGTGCACCATAGCTGGTTCCACAATTGTTCTCATGGAGTTAGACACACTTGCACGCTGGTAAGGGTGGGCTGCAGGATCTGTGCAAAGCCCAGTGCTGAGTTGGAAGCAGCCTTCTTTATGCTTCTTGACGGGTGCCACCTGTTCATGAGTGGGTCAAAGGCCATCACTTTTGACCATGAAAAGTGCCCAGTCTTACCTCAGGTTATCCTGAAAGGGTAAAGCTTCTCAAAAGCTTGAGCAACAGGTGAAGCTAGCAGTTTCACGCTGCTACTATGCAGTAACAACACGAGTGGTGTTCACCACTAACAGGAAGCTGCCATCAAACCAAAATACATTCAGCCTACCACCCAAATGAGTCATGTGGTATGTGAATTTCAGTGCCAGTGTGATGCCAGCGATGTAGGCCGTACATCCCAAAGACTGGCAGATCGTATCAAACAGTGTGTTCCAGCTTCTGTTCGCAATGGGCAGTGTATAGATCATACCCAGCATGTCTATGCTTGCAAAACTTAAAACACAGTGCCCAACTTTAGATGTGATTCCGTGATTGAGCAACATTTATTAAATAATCCTCAATAAGCTAAGAATTACGCTTACAACCAATTTAACATCAGTCAGGCTCGCAATGTGGTGCATTTACGTGTACTGGGAGCTACACAGGGCCCTGTTCTTTGCAGACAGAAAGAACATGGACACACATTGCTCCTGTTTCAGCTAAACAAAATAAGTGACAGCCATTCACTGTCTCATTCCTCAGGGCAAGGCCTTGACAAATCAAGGTCAAGCTGCCTGGTTTAAATTTCAAACAACGCTTGGCAGTTAACTGTCATTCCCCATTCGTGGTGCATTCTCCTCTCGAAGAACTCGCTTTAGAATCTTCTCACAAATGATGCTTTCTCTCGGATGCCCTCCACAACCTCCAGCAATGTAAATTAATGTTGGACTGATCTCTCCTTCCAATATTCCTTTCTCCTGGATCGCCAAATGCATTCAAGCTTTGCTGCCCATACACTCTTTCTCAGATACTCAGCCATGCCAACAGAATACCACTGCTTCACATTCCCACAGCAAAGAGTTCCAGGCCTTTGGCTGTCTCCTTGAGTCTTCTGGCTTCTTGCAAGCTTATTTATCTTTAAGTCTGTGTCCTGCAGCTTTCTCCCTTTAAGATTGAAGCCTTCTTCTCTGCTCCTGTCTTTCACTTCCACTGAACAGTAACTTGCTCAGATTCCTGTTCTTCTCCCTTGACTTTGTTGTCTTCCTGGGATATTTCTCAAGCTCCATTCCATGATGTTTGGATTTTTCTTTTCATTCGTAGGAACCTGCTCCCTGAAGTTCCCTCTCCTGTGTTAGCTTCGCCTGGCACCTGCTCCCAACTGAACTAAAAAACTGCTGTTCTATTTCTCCCTGTCTCTCTGTGTGGGCCTCTTGTTGCTAGGCAGCAGCCTAGTTTTGTTACATTGTGTTTGTTTTAACTTGCCTTCAAGAGTCATAAAACCTCATTAAAATGCAGGCATCTTTTAAAGTGAAACTGAAACTCAAGATCCCCCCTTTCTTAACACACAAATACAGACAAACAAATTAAACTTAAACATAAAGCTAACGCTCATTCCCAACACCCACAAATACAAACACAACCCACTTAAACTATCTCTAGTTCCTAACACTGTGTGACCTAGTTCTGTTTCAACAAGGTCACCTCTCATTCTTCTAAACTCCAATGAGTATAGGCCCAACCTGCTGAACCTTTCCTCACAAGACAATCTCTTCATTTCAGGAATCAGTCTCTGAACTGCTTCCAATGCTAGTATATCCCTCCTTACATAAAGAGACCAGAACTGTACACAGTTCTCGAGGTGTTGTCTCACCTTGCTAATTACTTGCTGTACCTGCATGCTATTATTATGTGATTCATACACAAAAATACCCAGATCCCTCGGTACTGCAGCATTTTGCAGTCTCTTTCTATTTAAACAATATTCTTATTTTCTATTCTTCCCGCCAAAGTGACAATCTCACATCTTCCCATATAATACTCCATCTTCCAAATTTCTGCCCACTCACCTAAGCTATCTATATCCCTTTTCAGCCTCATCATGTCCTCCTCACAACTTGCTTTCCTACCTATTTTTGTATCATCAGCAAATTTGGCTGTAATACAGTAGGTTCCTTCATTCATGTTGTATAGATCACAAATAGGTGAGGGCCCAGCACTGATCCCTGCGGCACTTTGCTAGTAACAAACTGCCAACCTGAAAAATACCCATTTATCCCACCTCTGTTTCCTGTTAGCTAATCCTCTATCCATGCTAATATATCACCCACCAGCCCCAACCCCCACCCCCTACACCCCCACCTGCCAACAGCATTAGCTCTTATCTTGTACAATAACCTTTTATGTGGCACTGTATTGAATGCCTTTTGCCTTTTGGAAATCTAAATATGTTACACCTACGGGCTATCCACCCTGCTCGTTACATCCTCAAGAGTGCGAATAAATTTGTCAAACACTATTTCCTTTTCACAAAATTATGCTGACTCTATCTGATTGTATTATGATTTTCTAAAGGCCCTACTACTAACCCCTTAATAATGGATTCGAGTTTTTTTTCCAATCACAGGTGTTAGGCTAACTGGCCTATAGTTTGCTGCTTTCTGTCTCCCTCCTTTTCTTGAATACTGGTGTTACACTTGAGGCTTTCCAATTCACTAGGACCTTTACAAAATCTAGAGAATTTTGGAAGATTACAACCAATGAATCCGCTATCTCGGCAGTGTTATGGAGATGTGCTTATATGGAATATTGGTTATTACTGCAGCGGCAGGGAATAGGAACTATTTAAAATACAGATTTTTTTGAAACAGACTAAAATGACTTCAACCTACATCAAGATGCCCAACATTAATTTACATTGCTATATACATCCGATGTTCCAATCAATGGAGAGGAGACAGCAAGTTTGCAAGGCTCACCAAGGACAATAACCAACGCCCACCACCACCCTCCCACCCCAGGACTGTGAAAGACTTTCCTTCCTGTCCCATTGATAAGATGTCAATGGAAATCACCTACAATATTCAACAGCTGGAGACAAAGCACTCAAAGATTAATAGCTTGGGCAAAATAGCTTGATTTTTACAGTAGCTCTCCAGATGAGCTATCACATTATAATTGGAATATAAATTTATTGTTTGAATTACTGGGAATTGGAGAGAAAGGTCACATGACAAGCCAAACTCTGTGTGTATGTTTACGCATGCGTTTTTCAACAGAACAGGACCAGCAGTTGAGCTGAGTGAAGCTCATGTCTCTATTTCTCTCTCCAGCCACCTGGAAAGCTTAGACTCTATCTACTGATTTGCCTGTGTCTCCATTTGCCATATTTTGAGACTTTTCAAAGAGAGACTTCAAGTTTACAGCAGCATCTTCAGATGGGCAGAAATAGCAGCTACAGCTTTAAACCATCTCAGCCTTGGAAGCAAGACTATTAGATTCTAGCTGCTTTCTGAGGAAACATCAAGCTATCAACTGTGAAGTTCTTTCAGTTTTAAATTGGCCAACCTATTATGTGAGCTTTGAGTGTGTGTGTGTGTGTGAGCTTTGAGTGTGTGTGTGTGTGAGCTTTGTGTGTGTGTGTGTGTGTGTGTGTGTGAGCTTTGTGTGTGTGTGTGTGAGCTTTGTGTATGTGTGAGCTTTGTGTGTGTGTGTGTGTGAGCTTTGTGTGTGTGTGTGTGAGCTTTGTGTGTGTGTGTGTGTGTGTGTGTGTGAGCTTTGTGTGTGTGTCAGCTTTGTGTGTGTGTGTGTGAGCTTTGTGTGTGTGTGAGCTTTGTGTGTGTGTGTGTGATCTTTGTGTGTGTGTGTGTGTGAGAGCTTTGTGTGTGTGTGTGTGTGTGTGTGAGCTTTGTGTGTGTGTGTGAGCTTTGTGTGTGTGTGTGTGTGTGTGAGCTTTGTGTGTGTGTGTGAGCTTTGTGTGTGTGAGCTTTGTCTGTGTGTCTGTGTGAGCTTTGTGTGTGTGTGTGTGTGCTTTGTGTGTGTGTGTGTGTGAGCTTTGTGTGTGTGTGTGTGTGAGCTTTGTGTGTGTGTGAGCTTTGTGTGTGTGTGTGTGTGTGTGTGTGTGAGCTTTGTGTGTGTGTGTGTGTGAGCTTTGTGTGTGTGTGTGAGCTTTGTGTGTGTGTGTGTGAGCTTTGTGTGTGTGTGTGTGTGTGTGTGTATGTGTGAGCTTTGTGTGTGTATGTGAGCTTTGTGTGTGTGTGTGAGCTTTGTGTGTGTGTGTATGTGTGAGCTTTGTGTGTGTATGTGTGAGCTTTGTGTGTGTGTGTGAGCTTTGTGTGTGTGTGTGTGTGTGAGCTTTGTGTGTGTGAGCTTTGTGTGTGTGTGTGAGCTTTGTGTGTGTGTGTGTGTGAGCTTTGTGTGTGTGCGTGTGTGTGAGCTTTGTGTGTGTGTGTGAGCTTTGTGTGTGTGTGTGTGAGCTTTGTGTGTGTGAGCTTTGTGTGTGTGTGTGTGTGAGCTTTGTGTGTGTGTGTGTGTGTGTGAGCTTTGTGTGTGTGTGTGTGTGAGCTTTGTGTGTGTGTGTGAGCTTTGTGTCTGTGTGTGTGTGTGTGTGTGTGAGCTTTGTGTGTGTGTGAGCTTTGTGTGTGTGTGTGTGTGTGAGCTTTGTGTGTGTTTGTGAGCTTTGTGTGTGTGTGTGTGTGAGCTTTGTGTGTGTGTGTGTGTGAGCTTTGTGTGTGTGTGTGTGTATGAGCTTTGTGTGTGTGTGTGTGTGCGTGTGAGCTTTGTGTGTGTGTGTGAGCTTTGTGTGTGTGTGTGTGTGTGTGTGAGCTTTGTGTGTGTGCGTGTGTGTGTGAGTTTTGTGTGTGTGTGTGTGTGAGTTTTGTGTGTGTGTATGTGTGAGCTTTGTGTGTGTGTGTGAGTTTTGTGTGTGTGTGTGTGTGTGAGTTTTGTGTGTGTGTGTGTGTGTGTGTGAGTTTTGTGTGTGTGTGTGTGTGTGTGTGTGAGTTTTGTGTGTGTGTGTGTGTGTGTGTGTTTTGTGTGTGTGTGTGTGTGTGTGTGTGAGTTTTGTGTGTGTGTGTGTGTGAGCTTTGTGTGTGTGTGTGTGAGCTTTGTGTGTGTGTGTGTGAGCTTTGTGTGTGTGTGAGCTTTGTGTGTGTGTGTGTGTGTGTGTGTGTGAGCTTTGTGTGTGTGTGTGTGTGTGTGTGAGCTTTGTGTGTGTGCGTGTGTGTGAGCTTTGTGTGTGTGTGTGTGAGCTTTGTGTGTGTGTGTGTGAGCTTTGTGTGTGTGTGAGCTTTGTGTGTGTGTGTGTGTGTGTGTGTGAGCTTTGTGTGTGTGCGTGTGTGTGTTTGAGCTTTGTGTGTGTGTGTGTGTGAGCTTTGTGTGTGTGTGTGAGCTTTGTGTCTGTGTGTGTGTGTGTGTGTGAGCTTTGTGTGTGTGTGTGTGTGAGCTTTGTGTGTGTTTGTGAGCTTTGTGTGTGTGTGTGTGTGAGAGCTTTGTGTGTGTGTGTGAGCTTTGTGTGTGTGTGTGTGAGCTTTGTGTGTGTGTGTGTGAGCTTTGTGTGTGTGTGTGTGTGTGTGAGCTTTGTGTGTGTGTGTGTGTGAGCTTTGTTTGTGTGTGTGAGCTTTGTGTGTGTGTGTGTGTATGTGTGAGCTTTGTGTGTGTGTGTGTGTGTGTGAGTTTTGTGTGTGTGTGTGTGTGTGTGAGTTGTGTGTGTGTGTATGAGCTTTGTGTGCGTGTGTGTGTGTGAGCTTTGTGTGTGTGTGTGTGTGTGAGTTTTGTGTGTGTGTGTGTGTATGAGCTTTGTGTGTGTGTGTGTGTGTGTGAGTTTTGTGTGTGTGTGTGTGTGTGTGTGAGTTTTGTGTGTGTGTGTGTGTGTGTGGGAGCTTTGTGTGTGTGTGTGTGTGTGTGTGAGTTTTGTGTGTGTGTGTGTGTGAGTTTTGTGTGTGTGTGTGTGTGTGTGTGTGAGCTTTGTGTGTGTGTGTGTGTGTGTGAGTTTTGTGTGTGTGTGTGTGTGTGTATGAGCTTTGTGTGTGTGGGTGTGTGTGTGTGAGTTTTGTGTGTGTGTGTGAGTTTTGTGTGTGTGTGTGTGTGTGTGTGCGTGGAAGCCAGTGCATATTTTTAGTATTTTGTTTAGATTGGTTTAAATGTAAATAAACTGACCTCTTTCTTAATAAAAACAAAATACTGAGGATGCTGCAAATCTGAAATAAAAACAGAAAATGCTGGAAAAACTCAGCAGGTCAGGCAGCATCTGTGGAGAGAGACACAGAGTTAACGTTTCGAATCAGTATGACTCTTCTTCAGAGCTAAAGACCCAAGAAAACATGTCTGACCAATTCCTTATAATCACGGCACATAAACAGTTTAGTGCATACTAAAGTTGGCAAGGAATATCCTTATCTAAAACAAAAAATCTATTGCAGCCAGCCAAGGAGAGGGAAGCAAGGGGAGCCCCTCAACACCTCCTCGCTTGGTCATAACAGCAGGGACTTCCTTTATTACACTAGGATACAGGCCATCAGCTCCTGGGGACTTGCCAGCCTTTGGTCCCTTGGAGTTCTGAAGAAGAGTCATACAGACTTAAAACGTTAACTCTGTCTTTCTCTCCACAGATGCTGTCAGACCTGCTGAGTTTTTTCACCAATTTTTGTTTCTGTTTCAGATTTCCAGCATCTGCAGTATTTTGCTTTTAGCCTTTAGTCCCATTAGTTTCCCTTGGGTACTTTTTCTCCACTGATTGTGATTGTTTTAAGTTCCTCTCCCCCTCATGCCCCCTTTTCTACTATTTTTGAGATGCTTTTTGAATATTTTACTGTGAAGACAGATACAAAATATTTGTTCAAATGCATACCACCTGCTTCTCCACCGTCTTATCATTTAACCTATTTTCCCAGGTTAAAATGTCATTTGGGCTTCCGAAAATGGGGTTGCCACCAACAACCACTGGTGGATGAGCCACTGCCTTGAACATGAAATTCAGTCCACCACTGTAGATGCCACCTCTCTGCTACTCTCTGAAATACATGCAGTGCCAATATCTGATCTGGTGTTTTCATGTATGAGATCAACTGACAGCCTTAATCATCAATGCTCTGTTCCTCTTGGCATTGCACTCCCACACCACTGCATGGCCAACTGGCGATGCCTGAGAATGGAGAAAGGCGGAAGGGTGGAGTTGGAGTCAGGGGAGGGGAGAAAGCAAGAGGTACATTCTGACATCACCAGTGGCTTGTAAATCAGCAAACATTGCAGGGTGAGGGGGAAGTTCAATATAAGAGGGTGGATTAGGTTGGAACATACTCCTTCTATCGTCTCAGCCCCACTGGCCACAGCTTCAATGACAATCGCTCCATGCGGTGCCCTCCATGTGGGCGAGGGCATACAGTTGTGCCTGTCCCTCACCAGCTAGCAGTTGCTGCTTCCAGTTGTGTGCCACCTTGTCCTGCAAAAGAGGTATAAGTATCTCAGTGAGTGTGGTACAATGTGTTTGGTTGATGCGCTATTAGGGTTGATTAGCTGGCAACGTGTACAAGGTGTGAGATGTGGGTATGAGGCTTGTAGCAGCACTTACGTGTATGAGGGTGAGGTGCAGTTATGAATATTAGCTGTGAATGATAGTTGATAGAGATTGTTGGCTGGTGAGTGGTGAGATGGGGATGTGGTGAATTGAGCAGGTCAGAAGCTAGTGGTTCAGATGTAAGGGGATAGCGTTTGAAGATGAATTCACTTACCTTGACCACTTGTATTAGGTCATCAAACTTCTTTTGGCACTGAAATCATCGGTGGATATTTGTTGGCCCCGTTGTGGTGGGGGTGGGGCCGGAAAATGTGCCCATTTTAAAGTCCGCTGACTTCGGCGGGACTGGCAAGAGGAGCCGAAATATTCCACACCAAGTCTTCAGGGTGACCCTTTTCACATTCACCTACATGACTATCGCCTGCATTGCAAACCATGTGCCCACTTCTGGGAGCCATTGAATTTTTAGCCCTTTATCTTTAGATATAATGAAGTTACTTTTAGCAGGACAAACGAAATGGGAAATGTTACATGATTTTTCCTTATGTCTTGATTCAGGGATGAAGGTGGGAATAAAAGCTCTCCGAATGGAATCGTTTACTTATGAATATGAAAAGAGATGAACATAATTTACTGATTATCACTCCTCCATGGGCCACACCATATAGCACATGCTAAAAAATAACAGTTTGTAGGGTGTAATTTAATTATTTATTTTCAGCAAGTTCCACTTATCTGTAAATAATAACACAGTGCAGGCCATGTCATGAAACATCCTTTTACATTTAGTTTCCTATTATCATAGAATTTTCAACTATGTCTTCATATCGATATATTCCAGTTTGCCCTTTGTCGCAATGAATGTTGCTTTATCTCAGCATTTTTCTCAGCATCATCGCCTCATCGAACCATATGGACCCATGTGTAATTATTTTCAATGCTTCCTTATTCTACATGACAGGTTTAATCATGTTCTTTGTTTTTCTGCTTTAGGTTGAATAGCACTGTGTCTATTACTATTAACGTATGGACAGTACATTCCAAAGCTAATGCTGCCTTTCGCTTCAGAGCTGTTTAAGTACTGGCCCAAATTTCAGCCTTGAGTAAAATCGGATTTAAAGCATTAGCCAATTAAGAGCCAGCGTGAAATGTGTGCTGAAAGGCTCAGCACGGCCAGGGTGGGGGTGGGGGTGGGATGAGGGTGAACGCTGAAGTCAGGGTGGGCACGGGGGAGTGTGTAGTGAAAGCTCCCTGAAGCCAGGAGAGCTGTCTCAGGCAGCTGAAGAGCTTTAAGCCAAAAATCAACGTTACGAAATTCCGAAAAAAAATTCATCCATAAGAATCACTCACCTAAACATATCGATGATAAAAACTCTGCCTGAACATTTTTATTTTAAAAAAAATTAAAATCAGAAAGCTCATCCCGCCCTTGGATGAAATTTCCTCAAAAATGCGAAGGTGACCTGGCCAATTCGCCTGCCCCGCCCGCCGAAGGTACTGTTGGACAGGCAGCGAAAAATCCAGGGCCAGAATCTGTGGGTCAGTGTGTGGGGAAGGGGCCCCGATCACTGACGTGTAAAATGATGCCTGGAGGCATTGGGTGTACAGCCCAAAATCATCGTGTATCATCTCCACATTCAGCCCGGAGCCGCACACCAGAGTCGGCTGTGTGAAAGCCCTCAGGCCCCGACTCAGCCTACACCCCCTGCCCGCAGGCCCCAACTCAGCCTACTCCCCCTGCCCTCAGGCCCCGACTCAGCCTACTCCCCCTGCCCGCAGGCCCCAACTCAGCCTACACCCCCTGCCCTCAGGCCCCGACTCAGCCTACACCCCCTGCCCTCAGGCCCCGACTCAGCCTACACCCCCTGCCCGCAGGCCCCAACTCAGCCTACACCCCCTACCCGCAGGCCCCGACTCAGCCTACACCCCCTGCCCTCAGGCCCCGACTCAGCCTACACCCCCTGCCCGCAGGCCCCAACTCAGCCTACTCTCCCTACCCGCCTACTCCCCCTACCCGCCCCCTCCCCCTGCCCTCAGGCCCCGACTCAGCCTACACACCCTGCCCTCAGGCCCCGACTCAGCCTACACCCCCTGCCCTCAGGCCCCGACTCAGCCTACAGCCCCTGCCCTCAGGCCCCAACTCAGCCTACTCCCCCTGCCCGCAGGCCCCAAATCAGCCTACTCTCCCTACCCGCCTACTCCACCTACCCGCCCCCTCCCCGCAGGCCCCAACTCAGCCTACTCCCCCTACCCGCAGGCCCCAACTCAGCCTACTCCCACTGCCCGCAGGCCCCAACTCAGCCTACTCCCCCTACCCGCCCCCTCCCCCTGCCCGCAGGCCCCAACTCAGCCTACTCCCTCTATCCGCAGGCCCCAACTCAGCCTACTCCCCCTGCCCACAGGCCCCAACTCAGCCTGCTCCCGCTGCCCGCAGGCCCCAACTCAGCCTACTCCCCCTGCCCGCAGGCCCCAACTCAGCCTACCTCCCCTACCCACAGGCCCCAACTCAGTCTACTCCCCCTACCCGCAGGCCCCAACTCAGTCTACTCCCCCTACCCGCAGGCCCCAACTCAGTCTACTCCCCCTACCCGCAGGCCCCAACTCAGCCTACTCCCCCTGCCCGCAGGCCCCGACTCAGCCCACTCCCCCTGTACGCAGGCCCCAACTCAGCCTACTCCCCCTGCCTGCAGGCACCGACTCAGCTTACTACCCTACCCGGCTACTCCCCCTGCCCGCAGGCCCCAACTCAGCCTACTCCCCCTACCCGCAGGCACCAACTCAGCTTACTCCCCTACCCGGCTACTCCCCCTGCCCGCTGGCCCTGAATCAGCCTACTCTCCCTACCCGCAGGCCCCAACTCAGCCTTCTCCCCCTGCCCGCAAGCCCCGACTCAGCCTTCTCCCCCTGCCCGCAGGCCCCAACTCAGCCTACTCCCCCTGCCCGCAGGCCCCAACTCAGCCTACTCCCCCTGCCCGCAGGCCCCAACTCAGCCTAATCACCCTGCCCGCAGGCCTCGACTCAGCCGTCTCCCCCTACCCGCAGGCCCTGAATCAGCCTACTCCCCCTACCCGCAGGCCCCAACTCAGCCTACTCCCCCTGCCCGCAGGCCCCAACTCAGCCTACTCCCCCTGCCCGCAGGCCCCAACTCAGCCTAATCACCCTGCCCGCAGGCCTCGACTCAGCCGTCTCCCCCTACCCGCAGGCCCTGAAGCAGCCTACTCCTCCTGCCCGCAGGCACCGACTCAGCCTACTCCCCCTACCCGCAGGCCCCAACTCAGCCTACTCCCCCTGCCCGCAGGCCCCGACTCAGCCTACTCCCCCTGCCCGCAGGCCCCGACTCAGCCTACTCCCCCTACCCGCAGGCCCCAACTCAGCCTACTCCCCCTGCCCGCAGGCCCCGACTCAGCCTACTCCCCCTGCCCGCAGGCCCCGACTCAGCCTACTTCCCCTGCCCACAGGCCCGGACTCAACCTACTCCCCCCTCCCCGCAGGCCCGGACTCAGCCTACTCCCCCTGCCCGCAGGCCCCAACTCAATGTACTCCCCCTGCCCGCAGGCCCCGACTCAGCCTACTCCCCCTGCCCGCAGGCCCCGACTCAGCCTACTCCCCCTGCCCGCAGGCCCCGACTCAGCCTACACCCCCTGCCCGCAGGCCCCGACTCAGCCTACTCCCCCTGCCCGCAGGCCCCGACTCAGCCTACACCCCCTGCCCGCAGGCCCCGACTCAGCCTACTCCCCCTGCCCGCAGGCCCCGACTCAGCCTACTCCCCCTGCCCGCAGGCCCCGACTCAGCCTACTCCCCCTGCCCGCAGGCCCCGACTCAGCCTACTCCCCCTGCCCGCAGGCCCCGACTCAGCCTACTCCCCCTGCCCGCAGGCCCCGACTCAGCCTACTCCCCCCGGCCGCACAGGGGGTGCTTAGCGCTTCCAGGTGCGCGTCATGCTGGGCGGGCCTTAATTGGCCTGCCTGCGTAAAATGGCAGCGCGCAGCTGATCATGGGCGGCGATCGGCTGCACTCCCGCCTGTGACAGCTCCCACCCAGCGCCCCCGACAAGGAGAAAATTCTCCCCCAAGTAAATTACGTAGGCCTTTTAATTGTCGGCGGGTGTGCTGCTGGCTCCCATACGCCCACCAATCAAAAGGTCACGCTCACCCGATGTCATTGCGCCCGTCCGTCCACAGGACATAAAATTCTGCCCGATATATCCTTCAGTATCTCCAGCCATGTTACATTTATTTTGGCCCAGCTGTTGCATGTTGCATTTTGTTGCATTTTGGCTCTTCTATTTTCAATTGGATTGGCACTAGTTTTTTCTGATTATGGCTTTAAACGGGAAAGAAAATTGAAAAAATAGTAATATTTAATGTTTTTCAGCTGATGTTCTCTGCTCCTCTCTGAAGATAGTGGCACCTGCTGGTCTGCTGTACCACACAATCTTACCCAAATTATCATCCTTTGGGCACAAAAATCAACCATAACACTGCTTCTTGCAGCCCTGTGAGAGCCAATTTTCCTCTTGGGGTCTGTGCACTGTGCCCCCAGCTACTTCCAGTCTGGCCAACCTTCTGAAGGTTCACTCCTGCTTGCAACCTATGCATATGTTGGAAACACTGAACCTGTGCTATCTTGGCATTACACAGCCCTATCGGCTGGTGTGGCACCCATTGTCCAAATTTAAACCACATGGATCCACTCAACAAATTCACATATCACTGATCAGAGACCCAGCCTTCCACTGCAAGACTGGCTTAACACCAACTTTGTTTAAAGGGACGGTGACCTAAATAAGGTCGATTTAAAGAGCCTGGGCCTCTGCAAAGTGCTGAGAAATGCTTTGGAGTACTTTGGCCAGTCAGTTTAACTTCAGTGCTGGGGAAACTTCTAGAAACAATAATTTGGGACAAAATGAATAGTTACTGGAGCAAATGCAGGTTAATTAAGGAAAGCCAACATCTATTTCTTAAGGAAAAATCGTGTTTAAATAACTTGCTTGAGTCTTTTTGATGAGGCAACAGAGAGGGTTGCTGTGAGTATTGCTGGTGATGGGGTGTTCCTGGACTCCCAAAAGGCATTTGGTTCAATGCTGCACAATGTGTTTGTGAACAAAGTTAGAGTTCATGGAATTAACAGGACAGTAGCAACATAGATCAGAAATTGGCTGAGTGACCAGAAAGAAAATGCAGTGGTGAACTTGTCTATGACCTTTCCCTCCAGGGAGATGGCACATGAGCCACCCTTTACCCACTGGTCCGGCTGCAGTAACTCACGTGTGCAGGTCCTAACTCTATACAACCCTCAGTTATGAGCTGTGACTCTCATAGCACACTGTCCCTGACACTGACACTGCCTCCTCATCACTCGCATAGAGTTGCTCTTCTTTTTCCTCCTGGGTGTCCTATAGTTGTCCAGGTGGCAGTGCTTGAGTATCAGAGAGTATGAAAACAGGAAGGGAGTGTTGACGTGAGAATGTGAGATGGCAAAGAAAGTAAGAGATTACACCATTTGCAACTTGCATTTCATGCCACATTTCAGGTTGAGGTTGGGAAGAGAGTTGAAAAGGGGCACAAGGTAATAACTTGCCATCACCTTCAATAGCCTCGGCGACACCTGTCTGAGTGGTTGCTGCCCTCATGATTCACAGCGCCATCTCCTCAAGCTAGTTGAATGGATGATGTCATGGAGGTCCACCCCCCCCCACCACCTCTGCTATTGGTGCTCTAGTTCTCTTTCCTGTTTTGCAAGAGAAAGGGAAGTGTGTCCGTCGCTATGACACACTGTGTTTGGGTGATGTGCCTGTCATGGTTAAATTGCTGGAGGTATGTGGAGACAGCAAGAATTGGGAGTGGGGAATAACATCATTGGAAGGTTTCTAATGGGTGAAGTGGAATATCTGGATATTAGGTGTGATTTGTGAGTGTGATTGAGCGATGGGATGTTGCATTGGGCAGTGTGAGAAGCTGGTGTAGTGGTGATTATGAGAGGTGGTATTTTGATACATTCACTGGTCTTGACCATGTGTGTGAGATCATTAAAAATCTGCCAATGCTGCCAGGTCTTTGGACCACACTTCAGACATTGACCTCCATGCCATGTGCTGCCATTCCCTTCAGAGGGCCGGGCATGAGAGCATTCTACCCTCCCACAGAAACATGGTGTCCCTTCTTAAGTCCACCTTAGTGACCAGTGCCTGTAGTATGGTATTACTGAAACTTGGAGCCCTCTCCCAGGGTTGATTGATGCTCCATTTTCCTTCACCTTCAATCTTCAAATATGGCTTTTCACAGTCTTCATTTCTCCTTTTCCCTTTAAGAGCTAGGGACAGGCCACCTTTAAGAGGTCGAGACTGATTAGAACATGTGTTAGCCTCGTTTGCTCTTAGGTCCCTTACTATGCAGCCAGCCAGCAGTGCGGGTAACACTGCTCTGCACAACACACTCATTGAAATGGGGAGGCAGCATGTGTGTAGCTACCACTACTGGAACCAGCACACCACAAATTACAACCCCCAGACACTAAAAATGGGGTAATTCAACTTTTAGCACTTTGTGTGTAAACCTAAATAGTTAGTTTCTGCCAGTCACTGAATTGGTTGAGAAGAGACCAAGTGCCCTTGTCCTGAACTGGTTGTGAAGAGAAAGAGTATCCCAGTTGTGATCCATATGCATGAATTTTTCAACAGGGGTCACTGGATAACAATCAGGAGTGGGAACAATGGTTGATTTTATTTTCCCCTCCTGATCCTGGGGGCACTAAGGCCTGTTGGTTTCTCACCAGGGGTTGAGGCTCTGGCAAGCAGCACCTGTGGGACTTTTGTGGAGCCAGACAGTGCAGAAATGTCACAGAAATGTAATTAATACAATTTCTCTGTCTATTTTTCAGTGGCTTCCAGTGGCCGCTTTAAGGACCACTGCTTAGGCGTTTCGAAACACAGAACAACTGGATGGAACAAGTACAACACAATCTCCAACTATTTGTAGAAACATTTAAATTGAACTCCTGATTTGCATAATCAAGGTGTCTAACACCCATTTCGGACATTGTGCATCTTGCACATTTAGATACCAATGGCTAATTTTCCATCTGACGCACTTCCAGGTGGGATAGGGTGTGGAGATTGTGACTTGAATTTAACTCTCCCTATCCTTCATTATTTATCTAAAGAATGGGCCAAACAATGTTAAACTTTGATCCCTGCAATCACAGTTGTTACATGATGTCAGATTGAAAATTCTCTTAAGAGGACTTCCAGTCAAAGGGTTACGCAGTGTGTTTGAATAGAGAGATGATAGAACACACCGATTGTAACCTGGCTTCTAGACAATTTCCCCTGGAAATGCAGATGGGGAGTCAAGACCAAGTGTGGTTGCCTTTAATAGACACAGACATCAATTAAATCTGTTAATGAGGTTCCTGCACCTAAAACAGAACATTTTTGTGAAATTGGTCCCTGTTCTTGCCAAAAATGTCACTTTCTAACCGTGTCCATTCCAAGCACCATGTGATCTGTGAGGAGCTTTCAAAAGCAGGATTTAAAAGGATCCTCATCACTCTGAAGGAAAGTCTCTAGCTATTCATCTTAGGTTTCTGGGTGTTTTGGTGTGGAGAATTTGGCAGTTTTTGCAAGTGTTTCTCTGTGAGATACTTTTGCAGAGTGAATGTGTGAAGGGCAAAAACTGATTCACAGGATTTGCTTTTTCTCAATTGCTGAACATGGAAATGCTATGGGTCTTCCCACTGAGGCCCTGGATCAGAAGGTAAGAGTAACAGCATGCAGACAGTAAAGATCTACACAGACTGCAAGCAGAGGACACTGGCAATAAGCAGCACAAGTAGTACTGCCCATCAATTTAGGATTGTGCCTCTCATCCACATTATTGTCCAGGTGCCGCAGACACTCTGTCCACTTCATACTTGTTTTCCACACAAGTAGAAAATTCTTCTCTACCCCCAGGAATAAAAAGTAAAGGAAGTTTATGGCTAAAGATTCCATGATGTTATTTGAAGATGACTGGGGAGATTTCCAAGTGTCCTGGTCAACATTCTTTCCTCCATCAAACTTATCAAAAAAATAATCATTCATTTCAATTGCTGCTTGCGAGACTTGTTGAGTTGTGGTTGCCTATACTTGCAGGCAGGTTCTGCTACAACAACTGAACTCCTAAAGTAACAAATTGGCTAAGAAGTTCTTAATGCTCCCTGAGGATGTGGTGGAAGGGCACTATTTCTTATTACTATATTCAGAAGGTGATGAGCTTTTACTTCAGTACTGCCTCACTCTTGAATGCAACATCCTCAGTTCTTGACTAGGCTTCTCGGTAGAAAGGTATATTGAACAAAGATGTTTGTTATGACCAAGTTGAGAGGAGTGCACTGTCCATCTCTACTTTCACTGCTCCACAGGTCACAACATGTATTTCAATGATTTTTCCAGCTAGCTATGTGGCCAAATATGTGACTTATCTATTAATCTCAGAATAACCACTCAGTGCCCATGTTTCTTCAATAAACAACAGAATTATTAGTTTATTATAAAACCAGTCTTATCAAGTAGAAAGGCAGAAGTAGCCCACCAGGGTCAAGAGGTTTCCAGCTTCTTTAAAGCTGCTTCATTACCTTTTCTTGTAAAACACTGTCTTTTCCAGGAACAGCAGGGTCCTTGCATTAACCCTTTCAGGAACAGTGTATTTTAGAAAACAAATTCTTCCAGAATGTTCTTGATCCTTGAAGATGAACCCTTTTCTGTTATTAAAGTGCTTATGATAAGTTCCACCTCAAAAGATTAAAAATACTGATATTTTCCAACTAATTCTGCCTTGCAACCTGTCAAGGCTTGTTAAATGTAGATGGAGGAGAATTCTTGAATGCTGCCATTGAGAAAGTTGTAGCTTTTACTGGCTGGCAGATAATGTGTAGGGGAGTTTGCCCTGGAAAAGTTAGGAAAATAAATACATTTTAATTATTCTAACTTATCCCAATTTCCTAATGATTTCTCCTGCTCATCTTCTCTATTACTGAGAATTAGCATGGGAAAATAACAAGGAACCATCAATGTTGCACATCAGGATTGTGTGACCTTTTGTGTGGTCGATGGGATGGTTTTAACAGCATATATCTTTATAACCAACTAACAAAAGATTGCATTGTGGACAGTGTCAATGCCATGTGTTAAAGTCCCTAAATGATTGAATTAACAATTTGTTTGTACCATGTGCTCATTTCTTTCTGTAAGCAAGTGTACAGATAGGATACATTATCCCTTGATGAAGAGGAATATCATCATAAGGTTACTTTTTGCTAGTTTATATGAATTATCACCGAATGATTGCAGCTGGCACATGGATGATGCACAGCAGGTAACTAAATGAGATGGAGAATATTGAAGCTATGAATGTTTTCAAGATGGAGTGAGGTATATAACAATGCCATTTGAAACCAAAACCCGTTAGTGGGTGCACAGCAATCTAGTCAAAACTGAATATCAGATCAAACAGTTAGCTAAATAAAGCCAACGCCCCTACTCTTCTCCCCATCTCCCCCCCTCCCCACCTCCACCCCACCCCCACAATTGACGGCACACATCAAATCGACATGTTTGGATTCCCAGAGCCAGCATTAGCATGTTCCAGAATATAGTCGCTGAGGTTTATGCACAATAAAAGGAACCCAAATATAAAGTAATTAGTTGAATATTAACATTTTGCTGTAAAATGTTCCTGCAAAATTATGCTTGATCTGCTGTTGCGTAGAGCTGTCACTTTCAGTGACAGTCTTTCTTTTTTCTTTTATTCATATGCTAAACATATTGTAATAAAGGCAAATTGAATACCTGCTGGGACTGTGCTGTGTATTTCATTATGCAAAACAAATGTAACATTTGTTCAACAAAGGATAATGGCAGTTTGAGACTTTTGGCAATCACAAAAGCAAACTTGAAAAAAATTACTGTTTATACAGTTACATCTGATGTCTGTATCAGCGTTACTATGGAATTAGGTTTCCATGGGCGACAAACACATTCCCATAACCCTTTGTCTGCACCTGCTGCACCTAGTCATTCAATCCGATGTGGCTTTCATATTCCACATTGTTTGCAACTGGAAATAGACCAAATTGGATGTGACTGGTTCGTTCTCTGTCCTCTAAACAATAGCAAACAGTTGTGCATAACATTTTCTTAGAACTATGACATGAACTAGCATTAACTTTCTTTAGTATTCAATGACTTTGGCTGCTGTAAATTTTAGATGTTATTCCCACTTTCAAATTGTACAGCAGTGCCATCATCTGGCAGTGTTCATGTTAATACTAGCACTTAGAATTGGTTTTTGCAATTACTTTAATGTCTAATTATTGAGCCCAATGAAAAGTTGAAAAAAAAAGTGACTTCCTTTAATTTTTGATAATCAAAGATCACAATTTGCAGTTTGTTATTTTCCCTCGTATGAGTTCCAACGTTCAGTGTTTGCATTTGAATCGGGGCATCAAGGAATGCACCAAATGGAGGCAGGGAAACTGAAAGTCAAGTACATTTACACAACATTTTCTTACCTCCTGGTAACTGAAGCATGATTAACAGAAGCCAGAACTCACTGGCCTCACTCTTTTGGTAAGGTCATTCTGCATGAGGTGAAGAGTTGTGAAGCAAAACAATTTCATTTCAATGAAATATGGAAGTCAGTGGGTTTTGGATATAAAATTCAGCAAATGAAAACTTTCATGATCATAACCAACATCTTTCACATTTGTTCCTTGTGCACAAACTGTATAAACTATAAATAAAATATGTATGCACTATGTTATACATTACATGGAAAAGTATTGTTCAGTGATTTCAAATTGAAT
The DNA here is from genome assembly GCF_964194155.1 of Cetorhinus maximus. NCBI lineage: Eukaryota > Metazoa > Chordata > Chondrichthyes > Lamniformes > Cetorhinidae > Cetorhinus > Cetorhinus maximus. Next base: position 102,262,355 of record NC_135896.1, read on the forward strand.
GGCTCGTCAATAGACATTAGGGAGGTGATGGTGTAGTGGTTTTGTTGCTGGACTAGTAATTCAGAGACCTAGGGTAATGCTTTGAATACCTGGGCTCAAATCCCACCATGGCAAATAGGGAAATGTGAATTCAATACAAATCTAGAATTAAAAGTCTAATGATGTCCATGAAACAACTGTCATAAAAACCAGAGGAAACCTGCCATCCTTACCTGGACTGGCCTACATGTGACTCTAGGCCTCTGCTAAAAAGCCCCAAAGGAATGAAACTCGATGGAACACCTGGCATCAACCTAGGCACTGGAAAAGACAACAGCAACCTCGGCCATTTCGACCCTGCAGAGTCTCCTTGTTAACATGATGGGGCTTGTACTAAAACTGGGAGATCTGTCTTACAGGCTAGTCAAGCAACAGCAATAATCATCCTCAAACAGTCATATCTTACAGATAATATCCCAGACACCACCATTACCATTCCCGGATATGTCCGGTCCCACTGGCAGGACAGACCCAGAAGAGGTGGCGATACAATAGTGCACAGTGGGGAATGAGTTGCCCGGGGAGTCCTCAACATCAACTCCAGACGCAATGACGTCTCATGGCATCAGGTTAAACATGGGTAAGGTAACCTCCTACTGATTACCACATACCGCCCATCCTCAGCTGATGAATCAGTGCTCCTCCATATTGAACATCACTTGGAGGAAGCACTGAGGGTGACAAGGGCACAGAATGTACTCTGGGTGGGGGACTTCAATCACCAAGAGTGGCTCGGTAGCACCAATACTGACAGAGCTGGCCGAGTCCTAAAGGACATAACTGCTAGACTGGGTCTGCGGCAGGTGGTGAGGGAACCAACAAGAGGGAAAAACATACTTGACCTCATCCTCGCCAACCTACCTGCCATAGATGCATCTGTTCATGACAGTATCGGTAAGAGTGAACACTGCACAGTCCTTGTGGAGACAAAGTATGACATCACATTGAGGATACCCTCCGTCATGTTGTGTGGCACTACCACCATACTAAATGAGATAGATTTTGAACAGATCTGAAACTCAAGACTGGGCATCCATGAGGTGCTGTGGACCATCAGCAGCAGCAGAATTGTACTCGAACACAATCTATAACCTCATGGCCAAGCATATCCCCCACTCTACCATTACCATCAAGTCAGAGGATCAACCCTGGTTCAATGAAGAGTGCAGGAGGGCATGCCAGGAGCAGCACCAGGCATACCTAAAAATGAGGAGTCAACCCGGTGAAGCTATAACACAGGACCACTTGCATGCCAAACAGCATAAGCAGCAAGTGACAGACAGAGCTAAGCAATCCCACAGCCAACGGATCAGATCTAAGCTCTGCAGCTCTGCCACATCCAGTCGGGAATGGTAGTGGACAATTAAACAACTCACTGGAGGAGGAGGCTCCACAAATATCCCCATCCTCAATGATGGGGGAACCCAGCACATCAGTGCAAAAGATAAGGCTGAAGCATTTGCTACAATCTTCAGTCAAGAGTGCCAAGTGGATGATCCACCTCAGCTTCCTCCGGAGGTCCCCAGCATCACAGATGCCAGTCTTCAGCCAATTCGATTCACTCAATGTGATATGAAGAAACGGCAAAAAGCACTGGATGCTGCAAAGGTTATGGGTCCTGACAATATTCCGGCAATAGCACTGAACACCTGTGCTCCAGAATATGCCGCATCCCTAGCCAAGCTGTTCCAGTACAACTACAACACTGGCATCTCCTCAGCAATGTGGGAAATTGCCCAGGTATGTCCTGTACACAAAAAGCAGGACAAATCCAACCCGGCCAATTACTGCCCTATCAGCCTACTCTCAAACATCAGCAAAGTGATGGAAGGGGTCATCAACAGTGCTATCAAGCGACACTTGCATAGCAATAACCTGCTCACTGATGTTCCGTTTGGGTTCTGCCAGGGCCACTCAGCTCCTGACCTCATTACAGCTTTGGTTCATACATGGACAAAAGAGCTGAACTCCCGAGGTGAGGTGAGAGTGACTGCCCTTGACATCAATGCAGCATTTGACCAAGTGTAGAATCAAGGAGTCCCAACAAAACTGGAGTCAATGGGAATCAGGAGGAAAACTCTCTGCTGATTGGAGTCATACATAGCACAAAGGAAGATGGTTGTGGTTGTTGGAGGTCAGTCATCTCAGCTCCAGGACATCACTGCAGGAGTTCCTCAGGGTAGTTTCCTTGGCACAACCATCTTCAGCTGCTTCATCAATGACCTTCCTTCCATCATAAGGTCAGAAGTGGGGATGTTCGCTGATGATTGCACAATGTTCAGCACCTTTCACAATTCCTCAGATACTGAAGCAGTCCATGTCCAAATGCAGCAAGGCCTGCACAATATCCAGGCTTAGGCTGACAAATGGTAAGTAACATTCACAACACACAAGTGTCAAGCAATGACCATCTCCAACAAGCGAGAACCTAACCATTGCCCCTCGATGTGCAATGGCATTACTATCACTGAATCCCCCACTATCAACATCCTGGGGGTTACCATTGATCAGAAACTGAACTGGACTAGCCATATAAATACTGTGGCTACAATAACAGGTCAGAGGCTAGGAATCCTGCAGCGAGTAACTCACCTCCTGACTCCCCAAAGCCTCTCCACCGTCTACAAAGCACAAGTCAGGAGTGTGATTGCCTGGATGAGTGCAGCTCCAAAATGCTCAAGAAGCTCGATACCATCCAGGACAAAGCAGCGCACTTGATTGGCACCACATCCACAAACATTTATTCCTTCCATCACTGACGCATGTTGGCAGGAGTGTGTACCATCTACAAGATGCACTGCAGGAACTCACCAGGGCTACTTAGACAGCACCTTCCAAACCCACGACCACTACTATCTAGAAGGACAAGGGCTGCGGATACATGGGAACACAACCAGCTGGAAGTTCCCCTCCAAGTCACTCACCATCCTGACTTGGAAATATATCGCTGTTCCTTCACTGTCAACTGGATCAAAATCCTGGAACTCCCTTCCTAACAGCACTGTGGGTGTACCTACACCACATTGACTGCAGTGGTTCAAGAAGGCAGCTCACCACTGTTATGACACAGCAGTTGGTAAAGGCTGAGTTATTTAAATCCCAGAGAGAAACTTGAACAGCTGTCATAACCTATATTTTCAATTGGTATGTTTGAGATGCAGCTCTGAATTCAGGAATAAAACCACTGAGCCTCAAGAGGTTTTTCATATAAAACTAAATTCAATATTTATTAATTTATCAACAAATTAAACACATACACATGTCTACAAATCTGCAAATTCCCAGGAAAACCATCACCAAGGCAACAGTAACCCATAGGCTTTAAACAGACAACAGGCAAAGTACATTCGACATTACAGATTCAAAATGAGGTTCCTTTGCAGGCACAGTTGGAGGCTTACAGGCTGGTTAGATCTAAAATGCCTCTGACTTACACACACAAACTCTTCTTTGTTTATACCTAACTTTTCTTCTGAATGTAAATTTTCAATTGTATCATCAGACTGTTGACGTTACATCTTACAACAATAATATCCTTTTGTTTCACCAATTTTATTAGTAAGCTGAAAAAAAACACATTGCTTGGCGTCTTCTAGCTAGGTGCAAGATTTCACCCACAGCCTTGAATGCTTTATTCAACATTTTCAAATTTACACTTTACCTTCTATCCTCCTTACTGTTTGCCCAATTAACATCTCAAACTGCTTTACATCAAACACCCAGGCTAGCTAGCTTTAATCAAATTAAGACACACACAGACACACACACATAGGGCTGAATTTTCCACCTGTTGGGGGGGAAGTTGATGGGCGGGCGCGTACAGGCGTGCTTCCGATCAGTGCCCCAATTGGAGGCGCGACGCTATTTTACATGGGCGGGCCAATTAAGGCCTGCCCAGTGTGACGTCTGCACAGAGGCACTATGCACGGGCGGGGGGGAGAATCCCAAAATGGACATTGCATTCTCTCGAGCATGTGCACGAAAGAGCGCACTCATCTCCATGGGGCTAAGTGCAGCCTCAGGGAGATCATCTGCAAATTTACAAAGGACAAAAATAGAAAAATAAAATTTCCCTAACATGTCCCCTCATGTGACAATGTTACATGAGTTGGGACATGTCTATAATTTTTATACAATCTTTATTAAAAATTTTAAAGCCTACATGAAACCTCATCCTGCTGGTGGATGAGGTTTCATATTTTTTCCAGTTCCCGCCAAGGCTCCTGGCCTGCCCGTCAACCTTAAGGTTGGACTAGCAACTCCTTTCATTATTTAATTGGCCCTCAATTGACCATTGACAGGTCGGCGGGTGGGCAGCTGATTTCTCTGCGCTCCAGCCTTCCTGAATATTTAAATCGGGGGCGGTGACACCAGGAGCTCCCCACAACGTCACCGCGCGTTGGTGAGCAGGCCCCTACCCTGTCCGCTGACTCATGAAATTCTGCCCAGAGACACAGACCCCACTACAACTCAATTTTAAAAATAATTTCCAATAACATTATTGACATTAATATCTCTTCATGACACCACCACCTTCTCAAGGGCAAGTAGGAATGGGCAATAAATGTTGGCCCAGCCAGTGAATCTCACATCCTGTGAATGAATACAAATAAGGTACAGCAGACAGCATACTTTAATCCTTGGCAGGTTAGACTGCCTCTGACACAAGAGAAACAATGTTAACATTTCTGGTTGATCACCTTTTATCAGAACAGATTTACAGCATTTGTAATATATTTTTACAATAGTTTACTCCATATTCATGAAGAAAGCGCAGTTAATCGAGGTTTAAGTATTAAATAATGTGGATAACAATTTTTTGAAGACATTGTATGTTAAACTGCGTATATAAATAGAGACATGAATTTATCTTTTATAAAAAGATATCCTCAATACACAGAACAAAAATGCCTGGAAAATCTCAGCAGGTCTGACAGCATCTGCGGAGAGGGATATAGTTAATGTTTTGAGTCCGTATGATCCTTCATCAGAACTAAGACATACAGAAATGTGATGAAATATAAGCTGGCACAGGGGGGTGGGACAGGAGAGCTCGATAGGGGGCCAGTGATAGGTGGAGGCTAAGAAGAGACTAGCAAAGATGCCATAGAGAAAGGGACAAAGTGGTGTTGACGGTGGTGATATTATCTAAAGGATGTGCTAATGGGGACATTAAGGGTAGAAAGCAGGACAAGCTAGTGGCAGATGGCCCTAGTGCGGGTGGGGTGGGGGGAAGGGATCGAAAGTGGAGCCAGCTTATATTTCATCTCATTTCTATATGTCTTAGTTCTGATGAAGGGTCATATGGACTCGAAACGTTAACTGTGTTCCTCTCCGCAGATGCTGTCAGACCTGCTGAGTTTTTCCAGGTATTTTTGTTTTTGTTTTAGATTTCCAGCACCTGCAGTATTTTGCTTTTATCCTCAATACACAGGTTTATTTGGCCCACGCTCTTTGACTTCCGTCTTTTATTAACCGTAGAAAATACTGTAGAAACGCTCTCAGCTATTGCACTGTCTATGTCATTGCCACCTAAGGCATCGTGCACCAGCGTCACTATAAGTTCTCAGTTAGAAATCAAAAAAGTACAGCTTCAGGGCTGTTCAGCGCAAAGAGTCAGAATCGAATAATGAAAAGACTATTGTCAATAAGGTGGATGGACAAAGCTGTCATTTCTCGATCTGTGGGAGCTGACAAACATGCATGATGGAAAATTAACTTCTGGATAATGAAATAAATCCATAGAGGTTTTGGTATCATTATTAGCCATTGTGTGGATAAATTGAAGGTTTATGAATTCATTGTTTTCCTTTATCCTTTAATTTTTGATAAGCAAAAGTCACAGAAAGGCCAAATGTCACAGCATCTGTTCATAGTCAAATCTGCATCCTCCCTATTTACCTAGTCTCATGACAGTCATAAGGCAAGCCATGAATCATGCTATGTTAGAATATTAATCATGCTATGTTAGAATATTAATGTTTATAAGAAAAGTTCACCATGAAATTTGAAAACTATTATTTCACCTTTTGAGCCAGGATTTTGCATGGAGGGTGGTCCCAAGAAGAGGATCCCATTACCAGAATTCAAAACTGTTCATTTCAAACACATCTCACCTGCAGGTATTCCTGGTCTATTTATTTTTTAACTGTTAGGTTACATTTTGTTTCAGAATTTATGCTCCCAGCTATATATATTACTGCACATTTTTTCAAAAACTGAAAAATGGAAATTGAGAGCATTTATTTCCTGCACTTGCTAACTTAGGCACAGTTTGGGAGGAATGTGAGTGCTGATGAGATTTTGGCATGCATTCAGGGTAGAGCCTTCTGACCTGATGCCAGATGTATGAATACATAAGCTAATGAAGTCATGTGTGTGGGAGTTGGCATCATGCCCTGTTAGAGAAGGGTGACATCTTGTCTGGTAAAATGTCTGTGATCATGAAAGTATGGTTGCTGTGGCTGTAGCTTATCTTTACATATGGTGTGTGGGTGGTACCGCTGGTGTAACAGTGTCACTGTCTCAGCCTGGTCTCAATGTAGTGGGAGAATGGTCATATTCATTTAGAGTTTTGCTGCTACACTGGTTTGAGTAGTGTTGTGTTCACCGATGTAGTGTTACCCATACACCATCACTTACATAATCTTTTCATAAGAATAAAAATGCACCTGCTTTTTAACTGTATTTTGATTTGACAAAATTTGTGGGACACAACAATCTGTTCTTTGTTCCCATTTGTAAAAATTAAATGGTGAGCCAATAATTTAATCGGGGAGGTTACCTTGGTTATGGGAACAATACCTTCCTATTGGAACCCTATAAAAAAATTGGAAGTTACAGATTTTTTTCTCCTAATGTTTGCACAATTTTTCTAATTTTGTATGAAAAATTAACATTATATTTCTCCATTTCGAGGGCATGAAGCTACAGATTGTGTGCGTGTGTGTATGTGTGTGAGTGTATACTTGGGGCATTGATTAAAACAATGAGGGAATTCAGTGAACAATGACCACACCTCACTATGCTATTTGTCTGTCTGTAGATCGATCAGATAATTGGTTTAAAGGGTTCAAAGGAAGGTTTAGAGATAGTTCACAGTCCACAGGCAGACATACTGCACAAAAAGAGGCTATTCAGCCAATTGTGCCTGTGCCAGTTCTTCGAAATAGCTACTCAATTACCCCCACTTCCATTCTTTTTACTCATAGCTCTGCAAACTTTTCCTCTTCAAGTATTTATCCAATTCCATTTTGAAAGGTACTACTGCATCTGCTTCCAGCATTTTACAGCGAATGCAGTCCAGACCCTAACAACTTGCTGCGTAAAGAAAAATCCTCATGTCATCTCTGTTTCTTTTTGCCAATGACCTTAAACCTGTGTTCTCTGATTGCCTTATTGGAAAGAGTTTCTCCTTATTTACTGTATCAAATCATTTCACGATTTTGAACAACTTGATCAGATCTTCTTTTAACCTTCTATGCTCTAAGGAGAACAATCTTAGATACTTTAAGCCCTGCACATTACTGAAGTTAAACTTTCCCTGCTAACATTTCAATATATCTCTCTCCACCCTCCAAAACCTTGAAATCCTTCCTAAAGTACAGTGCTCAGAAGTGGCCACGAAACATGAGCTGGAGCTGAATTAGTGTTTTATAAATGTTTACTGTTTTTGTACTCGGTTCTTCTATTTGAAAAGCCAAGGATTCCATTTGCCTTTTTAACAGTCTTCAAAAATTTGTGAACATACAGCTTCAGAGTCTCTGTTTTTACATCTCCTTAAAATTGCACCGTTTTGCTTATATTGCCTTTCTCATTCTTGCTACAAAAATGGATTTCTTAGTAGCAGATCTTAAAAGGAAAAAGGTCACTAATTTGATATGGTGGAGTCTACTTAAGGATATATCGGTTGAATTTTATTTTCTTATTTATTGATTCACGGTCAAGGGCAGCATTTACTGCCCATTTCTAATTGCCCTTGAAAAGGTGGTGGTGAGCTGCCTTAAACAGCCACAGTCCATGTGGTGAAGATACTCCCACAACACTGTTAGGTAGGGAATGCTTGGATTTTTACCCGATGCTGAAGAAGGAACAGCGATATGTGTCCAAGTCAGAAAGGAGCCTGACTTGGCAGGGAACTTGCAGGTGGTGGTGTTCCTATCTGCCTGCTGCCCTTGTCTTTCTAGGTGGTAGAAATCTCAGGCTTAGGATGTGCTGCTGAAGTGAATGTGGTGAGTTGCTGCAGTGTATCTTGTAGATGGTATAACCTGTTGCAACTGTCCATCGGTGGTGGAGGATGTGAATGTTTAAGGTGGTGGATGATGTACCAATAAAGTAGACTGCATTATGCTGGATGGTGTTGAACCTCTTGAGTGTTGTTGGAGCTGCACTCATCCAGGCAACTGAGGATTATTCCATCACACTCCCTGACTAGTGCCTTCTTTAGATAATGGAGTCGCTTTGAGGCAGCAGATGTGTCATTTGCTGTAAAATGCCCAGGGCGGCATTTTCTGGTCCTGTCAGGGGTGGGTGACGTGGCAAGTGGGACAGAAACATTTGAAGACTGACCAAAAGTCTATTTCCCGCCGGTGTAAAAAAAATAGTGATTTTCCAGCCCTGACTTTCCTGGCAGATTGGGTAGCCGGCCAGACCATGCCAGCAACCCTATTTACATTGATTCGAATATCATGGATACCCATTAAGAAGGCTGCTTACCAGAATCACGCCCCCACTCCACGTCAAATGGTCACATCAGCAGGAAATTAGACCAGTGTGATCCATGGCTGCATTTAAGTGATGTGCACCTGGCAAGCACAACTTCACTCGTGACCTCAAGGTATGTTCGCATACCTGTCATAGCGCTGAGCTTATACCTTTCACAGCGCTGAGCTTATACCTTTCATAGCGCTGAGCTTATACCTTTCATAGAGCTGAGATTGCAGCTGCTCTGACTCTGTGGTAAGGCTGCGCAGCTCGAGCGGGAGCCTGGAGGGGGGGATGGGGCGGTGTGCGGGTTGGCCGGGGGTTGGTAGGGTGGGTGGTGTCAAAGCCAAGGCTTACCAGGCATGACCAGCAGGAAGTTGGGGAGGGTGGTGGCAAGGGCTAGAGGGCAAAGACTTGACTGGGAACGAGAGCACAGGGACACATGACTGGGGTGGGAAGGTATTAGTTGAGGCCAGAAAGCACAGGCAGTCCTGGGCCTTGGCGGAACTGGTAATCAGAGTGAGAAAGCATAGGCAGTCCTGTCAATCTGCACCCGAATTTAGAGAGTGCTAGGTATGCATGTCCTGGTCCCAGTCCAGCAAGGGGGAGGGCCTCTCAGTCCTGTGTCTGTCCTGCCCAGCATGGTGTGCAGGGCATGGCCAGTCCCTCATACACTTCGGTCCCGGGCATTGGTACCTTGATACTGGGCCACAGGCTGTAACAGATGGGGAACAGGTAACATGGGGGGTGCTTGGGGAGTGGGCATTTGATGGTCTCATGGGGGTGGTTTTGGTAGGTTACAGTAAAATGGACCTGAAGATGGGGAGGGGTCAGATCTACACGGGGCATTGGGACATCATCATCAAACCGCTTAGCGGGAAGGACAGGGACATCAACTCGAATAAGAACAGTAAATGCTGGAAAAACACAGCAGTTCCAGTAGCCCCTGTGGAGAGAGACACAGAGTTAATGTTTTGAGACCGTATGACTCTTCTTCAGAGCTGAAGAGAGGTAGAAATGTGATGGACACTTTTCTGTTTAGGAGGTGGTGGAGCAGGTGGAGCAAAATAGAAGCTCAGGGATAGGTGGGAGCTCAGGAGAGATTAACAAAGATCTCATTGAGACAAGACAAAGAGAGTGTTAATGGTAATGTTAAAGAGTAAAGAAGGTGCTGATAGTGGCGTAAAGGTAATGCACCAGAATGTATTAATAACAGTACAAGGGTCAGTGCTCTGTGAAAGCAAAACATAAGAACAAATGACAGATGGTTCTGTGGGGTTGGTGGGGGGAGGGATGGTTGGGGACGTAAATTGGATTAATAAAGGGGGTCAAGGTGGAGGAGAGAGAGGTCATTGTCTGAAGTTGTTGAACTCAATGTTAAGTCTAGAAGGCTGTAAAGTGCCTAGTCGGAAAATGAGGTGCTGTTCCTCCAGTTTGCGTTGAGCTTCACTGGAACAATGCAGCAGGCCAAGGACGGACATGTGGGCATGAGAGCAGGGTGGTGTGTTGAAATGGCAAGCGACAGGGAGGTCTGGGTAATGCTTGCGGACAGACTGAAGGTGTTCTGCAAAGCGGTCACCCAGTCTGCGTTTGGTCTCTCCAGTGTAGAGGAGACCGCATTGGGAGCAGCGAATACAGTAGACTAAATTGAAGGAGGTGCAAGTGAAAGGGCCTTGGATGATAAGGAGGAAGGAAGAAAAGGGGCGATTGCATGGAAAGATGCTGTGGGAAGGGGATGAGGAGTTGGAGGTGGTGGAGGAGTGGACCAGGGTACATGGAGGGAATGGTCCCTATGGAATTCTGACAGTGGGGGTGTGGGAGTGGGGGTGGGGGTGAGGGGAAGATGTGTTTGGTGGTGGCATCTTGCTGGAGTTGGCGGAAACGGCGAAGGATGATCCTTTGAATGTGGAGGCTGGTGGGGTGATAAGTGAGGACAAGGGGGACCCTATCATGATTCTGGGAGGGAGGGGAAGGGGTGAGGGCAGAGGTACGGGTGATGGGTATAGTTGTTAACAATTATAATGATGGAATCAATAATTAGAGGGCGAGGAAGTAGAGCGATTGGAGGGAGGGAAACCTACACATGATGCTCCTCCAGAACAAAGGGAGGGGTTTTGATGGTCATGGAGTGGGGTGGGTGGGTTGGGGGGCAGGCGGTGGGTGGCAGTATTAAAGCTGATCTGGCAGTAAAACCTCAGCATCACTATTTTTCAAGCTGACCCAGTGACACAGGACAAAACCAAGCTATGTATAATATTGCCAGGGAATGGATGTCAGGTCTTGTGAGAGGAGTCGATTTACTGCACGTGTGGCCTGATTTGAGCGGTAGCCTACTAATTTCCACTTTTCCAAATGGAGAGGAAGGCACATGTTTGGAACAGCCAAATATCAACTCCGGTCTGCACAGGAGTGCTGTGTTTGACTGCAGTGGGGAGCTTCAGTTGGAGTTTGGTGACTGAGGGAGTTCAGTGAGAAGGGAGGAGGTGCTCCTTTCTTTTTCTACATTTCCTCAGTAAGAAGAGCGGTGGCCTTGGTAAATAGGAATTGGTGAGTAAATTAGAAAAGTGTAATATTTTTAAAGTTCCTATATTTGGATTTAACTGCGAAGCACATGGAATAAGGGAAATTTAGGGCCAATATAATGAAGTAATATATATAATCCAAAGTAGAATAAAGTCAACGTAAGGGGAGTAGAGTTAAGATATGGCAGGGCAGCTCAGTTGAGTGGAATGCAAGTCCTAGCTGCTACCAGTGTCCTAGCTGACCACATGTGCAGAAAGTGCTATCAGCTGCAGAAACCTGAGCTGGTTTCAGAGCTCGAGGGGTGGCTGTGGTGTATCCGCGAAGCTGAGAGCTATGTGGATAATGCATTCAGGGAGGTGGTCACACCACAGCTTAAGGGTCAGGAGACAGAGAGGGAATGGGTGAACACCAGGCAGTCCAAGAGAAGTAGGCAGGCAGTGCAGGAGTCCCCTGGGGTCCTGCTCACAAATCGGTTTCTGTTTTGGAAGCTGGTGAGGGCGCTGGTTCCTTAGAGGAGAGCAGTCAGAGCCAGGTTTGTAGCACCATGAGAGACTCGGCTGTACAGGAGGGGAGGAAGAACAAAGGAAGAGCAACAGTGATTAGGTATTCATTGGTTAGGGGAACAGAAAGGCGTTTCTGTGGCCGTAGACATGACTCCAGGATGGTACGTTGCCTCCTTGGTGCCAGGGTTAAGGGTGTCACAGAGCGGCTGCAGGACATTCTTCTGTGGGAAGATGAACAGCCAGAGGTCGTGGTCCACATTGGGGCCATTGACTTAGGTAGGAAGTGGAATGTGGCCCTGCAATCAGAATTTAGGGAGCTAGGTAGAAAATTAGCAAGCAGGACCTCTAACATAGGAATCTCCGGATTACTCCTAGTGCCACGTGCCAGTGAGGACAGAAATAGGAGGATATGGCAGATGAACGAGTGGCTGGAAAGATGGTGCAGGAGGGAGGGCTTTAGATTCCTGGGACAATGGGACTGGCTCTGGGGGAGAGGGCACCTGCTCAAGCCGGACGGGTTGCACCTGAACAGAGGTGGGACTGAGTTCCTTATGGGGCGTTTTGCTAGTGCGGAGGCTTTAAGCTAACTTGGCAGGGGTGTGGGAAAGAAGAAAAAATATTGGAGAGGAATACCAGTGTGCACAAAATACTGGAGAGACAGATAGCATTTGTTTAGGGAATAGTATGTTAATCGGTTAAGTCGGGGTAAGGGAGAAAGTGACAAATCTAAATCAGCTTTACAGTGCATGTATGTGAATGCACGGAGTATAGTAAATAAGATTGGGGAGTAAAGGTGCAGATTGTTATGTGGAAATATGATGTTGTGGCGATAACAGAAACCTGGCTCAAGGAAGGGTGGAACTGGGTGTTAAATATTCCCAGGTACAAGGTGTTCAGAAGGGATAGAAAAGGAGGAGGGGTAGCAGTATTGGTTAAGGAGAGCATTGCAGTTCTGGAGAAAGAGGATGTCCCAGAGGGTTCAAGGACAGAATCAATTTGGCCAGAGCTAAGGAACAAAAAAGGGTGTGATTACATTGCTCGGTGTAGTCTATAGACCGCCAACTAGTGAGAAGGATGTAGAGGAACAAATCTGCAGGGTAATTACAGGGAGATGCAGCACTATAGAGTAGTTATAATAGGGGACTTTAATTACCCAAATGTAGACTGGGACTGGGACAGTGGTAATGTAAAAGGCCGAGAGGGGAAAACGTTCCTAGATTGTGTTCAAGGGAATTTTCTACAGCAGTATGTGTCCAATCCAACAAGAAAAGACCTGACTCTTGGAAATAAGGCGGACCATGTAGATCAAATGTCAGTGGGGGAACATTTAGGAGATAGTGATCATTGTGTTGTATGTTTTAGGATGATGATAGAAAAGGACGATAGGCAATCCAGAGTAAAAATAGTCAACTGGACAAGAGCCGACTTCAATGGATCAAGAATGGAGCTGGGCCAGATAGACTGGAACAAAAGATTGGTGGGAAAAACTGTCGCTGAACAATGGGCCACCTTCAAAAAGAAATTGGTTCAGGCACAATTATTCCATCGAAAGAGAAAGGTAGGGCTAGCAAGTCCAGAGCTCCCTGGATGAAAAAGAAGATTGCAGTTAAGATAAAGAAGAAAAAGTGCATTATGACAGAAGCGATGAGGGATTATGAGAAAAGACTGGCAGCCAACATAAAGGGGAATCCCAAAGTCTTCTATAGGCAGATAAATAATAAAAGGGTGGTAAAAGGAGGAGTAGGGCCCATTAGGGGCCTAAAAGGGAATTGACACATGGACGAATGGGCCACGGCTGAGGTATTAAATGAATACTTTGCATCCGTCTTTACCAAGGAAGTAGATGCTACCCAGGCCACGGTGACAGACGAGGAAACTCTGTCACTAGAAGGGTTCAAAATTGATAAGTAGGAAGTGTTGAATAGACCGTATGTACTTAAAGTTGACAAGGCACTGGGACTGGATGAGATGCATCCAAGGATATTGAAGGAAGTGAGAGTAGAAATTGCAGGGGCACTGGCCATAATCTTTCAATCTTCCCTAGACTCAGGGGTGGTGCCAGAGGACTGGAGAATTGCAAACATTACGCCCTTGTTCAAAAAAGGGTTTAAGGATAATCTCAGCAATTACAGACCAGTCGGTTTAACTTCAGTGGTGGGCAAGATTCCAGAAACAATTATTCGGGATAGAATTAGTCATCACAAGGAAAAATATGGGTTGATAAGGAAGAGCCAGCATGGATTTCTAAAGGGGAAATCATGTTTAACTAACTTTCTGGAGTTTTTTGAAGAGTTAACAGAGAGGGCAGATGAGGGTAATGCTGTTGATGTAGTTGACATGGATTTTGAAAAGGCATTTGTCACAGTGCCACACAACCGAATTGTGAGAAAAGTTATTGCTGATGGAATAAAAGGGACAGTAGCAACGTGGATACAAAATTGGCTGAAAAATAGGAAGCAGAGAGTAATGGTCAATGGGTGTTTTCGGGCTGAAGGAAGGTTTGTAGCCTAATGGCCCTAAGACCTCTAAACCTTGTGGCTGGAAGTTTAAGAGTTCGAAGACCCCCTCCCATTGTACTCACTTGAGTGCAAATTGGGGCTGCTGTGTAATCCAAAGGATACAATCTAACAGTGCCCTGACTAAGGCTTCTGTCGCCTGTCCGATCCAAGACCCTGTGTCAAAGCCCTGTCACACGTGCCGATTGGGGAGGGAGGGGGAGGGGGTGTTGGAGGGTTGCGTGCCCTATCTGTGATCCAGAAGGCTGTAGTGTTACTCCTAGGGGCTACATTGGAATGTAATGTCTGGATGAAAGTGGCCTGTGGGCTCCACAATGGCTTCCTGGTTAGCGACTGGAAGGTGACCATTAAAGGCTTATTTTCATTCATGTTTCTGTTCAATGTTTCCACAGGCATGAGCATGAGTGCCTCATGGACAAAGCAAGCAATGTTGCAATGTGGGATTTCTCAAGCATCTGCTCACAAATTCATCTGAGAGGTTACTGACGCCCTATCTGGCAAGGCACACGATTAGATCAGTTCTCCCTGGATGAAGCCAGCCAGGCTTCCAGGGCAGTGGGATTTGCAGTGATCTCTGGATTCCCACAGGTACAAGCTGCCATCAACTGCACTTATGCGGCTTTAAGAGCCTCCTGGCAGCAGCCACTTCAATTCATCAACAGGAAAAAGGGTTCCACTCTCTCAGTATGCAGCTGGTGTACAACCCCCACAAACAGATAATGCAGATATGTGTGAGATACCCTGAAGCTGTCGCGACTCACACATCTTGAGTCACTCGCAGGTGCCACAGATCTTCACGGGCTCTCAGCACATTGAGAATTGGCTCCTCGGTGACAAAGGCCACCTGCAAAAGATGTGGCTGATGACACCTGGTCGGTGGCCGCAAAGTGCCTCAGAGGAGAGGCACAATGCGGCTCATTGATTGAGCAGACCATTGGCACCTTGAAGGAGTGTTTCCAATGTCTGCACAGGTTAGGCGGCACTCTCCATTCCTCTCCCCAGAGGGTCTCATGCATCATCGTGGCTTGCTGTGCTCAGCACAACCCAGCACTCCTAATGTGGATGCTTTGCCAGAATTAGGGATGGAGGAGCTGCACATCAC
Source organism: Cetorhinus maximus (assembly GCF_964194155.1). Lineage (NCBI taxonomy): Eukaryota > Metazoa > Chordata > Chondrichthyes > Lamniformes > Cetorhinidae > Cetorhinus > Cetorhinus maximus. The sequence continues at coordinate 102,277,741 of NC_135896.1, forward strand.
CTCTGATGATGAGGATGTCGTGAGGGCTGAGCTTGATGAGAGTGAGGAAGCTAAGGCTCCAGAAGAAGATCCCTTAGTACGGGCCAGACAAGGCAGGCGTGCACATGATGTCAATGTATAAATAATCACTGCATGGTAATCGCCTTGTTAAAGACAACTGCTAGTTAAACAGGTGATGGGCATTGATTATCCCATCTAAATAGAATAAAAAGATCCAGCTGGAACACTTTGTGTGGAAGCTACTTGGAAGTCAGTAACACTGAGGAGTTGTCTTGAAATTAAACCAGTTTGAACCAAAAGACCAGCCTGGATTAATTCTTCCACCACATCCCTTATTGTGAGTATCACATGATGTGCTTATAGCCACCAGGTTCCAGGGGGATGATGAATAGCTCATACAAGCCACTTTAACCAATGTCCTCCATCCTGGGTCCACCTTACCACCTTGGCTGCGATCCATCTCTGAATGAGCAGTTACAATCTTGCATCGCAATGTCCTCATCCTTGGAAGATATGGCAGCCTCTGGCATGTGTGGCCTTTCTGTTATGGGATAATAACTGCAACTTGGCGTTGTGTGAGCAGAGTTGAGATGGTGCAGCCTCTTCAAGCACCTCATCAACATTCCACTTCCTATGGCAGCCTTCGAGAGACTGGAACAGCACTACAATCCTCAGTGCTCTGATGTGGCAGTATGCCTGCAGTCTGGCAAGGTGCCTCAAGGAGGGCAATCATCACTCAGTGGCTCTTGCCTTCATGTGTTTGATTCAGGAAAGGCAAGTGTTCAGGCCACATCATCATAGTGAGTCCCCAGCATGAGATATATCTTCAGGACACAATCATCTGTAACTCTCAGTATTGGATGCAAGGCAGATTTCAGCTCATCTTTCTGTGGAGCGTGAAACCTTCAGGAGCAGCATAGTCTGATATCTACCAAGCACTCATGACCAAGTCTCTGTTTGGGGTCTTCCACTGTCCCATGATGCCTAGCTGTGGCATTTGTGGGCCTGAAAGAAAATGATGACACCTTATCTAGGCCTGAAGGACCCCAACCATTGGCCATAAACAGCACAGGTCAGATGCCTCGAAGACTCACTCAGAGCCCATTTGAGGCCTCCAAATGCTCATTCCAACAGTCTGACAAATGCACACGTAATCCAGGCACACCGATGCCACGGTCAGTTGTACATTACAATGTTGTTTGACCATCTCAGAACTGGCAGAGGGTTAATGTGACGAGATGTTAGCCAGACCTTCTGGCCCAGCGCTGTATCCTCCCATGTCCAAGTCAGGCATCTGGGGCCTCTGCACACAAATCCTAGGCTGCACATTTTTAACCATCTATCTGGAATCACAAAGTTCAACATCTGAGTTTAGAACCCGAACGCTGCTTTAGTCCTCCAGTCTTCTGTATTGTAGAGTGCTCAACGTGGACCTTACAAGATTGAATGGTGATGCACATGAAGTCAGTGCTCAGCACCTGTCAGTGAGTCTCATAGTTCTAAATCATGGAGGTCAGAAGGTGGGGATTAATGGAGGAGTGATGTTCAGATGTACACGCGGGCATGAAATAATGCTCCAGGCAAACAGGAGTGCATCAGAGCTCTGAGTTTGGGTTCATATCTAAAGCTCTCTCAAGGCTGACGGAAAGTACATGGAGGCCAATGAAAGACGCACCAACTCGATGTGCATCACCATTGAATCCTGTAAGATCCACATTGAACACTCTGCAATGCAGAAGCATCGGGGACTAAAGCAGCCTCCAGGTTGTAAGCTCATGAGGCAACGTTATATGAACCTCTGGAGCAGGTCTCAGAGATGTCTTGGCCAATGATAACTTTCTTCGAGGCAGAGGCTTCACTCATGTCAATAATGCGCAGAGAACAGCCAGGCACTGTAATGAGATGAGATGGTTCTAGGCACCATGGAGCGAGGCAGATGATGGGGTATCTGGGAGGAGGGGCGATATCTGTGTCACTTAACTGACCATAGAACATATCATCAGGTAGAAGAGACATACACAAAATGAGAAGTTGAATGAGTCAAAACCTATTTACATTTGAGTAAATTCTATACAGATTGTGGACACCTGTGCTACCTTTGTGCTTTAGTATTTCTTAATTTTCCTTACTCGGTGAAGCTCCTGCATGTAGCAACAAACATCCACAGCAAAGGTGGAGGCAACTAGGCTCTGAAGAAGAGGCATACCAGCTTGAAACATTAACTCTGTTCTCTCTCCACAGGTGATGCTGGACCTGCTGAGTTGTTTTGGCATTTTCTGTTTTCATTTCTGACTGCTACACCCTCTTGTCTATGATGACCTTGGCGGGCGTTCTCTAGAAGTCTGAGGCCTGGAGGGCCACAGCTAGATTTGGGTCTCCTGCTGTGGAGCAGGTGCACCCTCCTCAGCCTGTGGAGCTGCAGATGACGGGGTCATAGGCAGAGGGGTTTGGGATCAGCTGGACACTCTTGGAGTCACCTGGGTGGACGGCCCCGGGATGTTTAGCTGAGAGTTCTCCCCCCCTATGGTTGTCCGAGGGCACCTGCCTGACTCCTTGAGGAGAAGGGGCACCTGGAGTGAGGTTGAGTTGCCACATCTGCCTTTCGCTTAGCCACTGATGGATCCATCTACGTTGAGAGCGATGGAGTGCAGGTCTTGGTGCATGTCAGGCACTATGTCCTGGGCACACGTCTCTATGGCTGTCTCCATCCTACCAGTGTTGACCTCGGTGCACTAGCATGCTGACACAATGACGTCTGACTGAACATGGGCAGACTCCTCCATTGTCTGTTACAATCTGGTGATGGCTTCTTAGAGCTCTGTCTGACGTTCCTGTGTCTGTTTTTGCAGCATTAGGGCCAAGTCCAGAGGCTCATCATCTGACTCGGACTCTGCACGGACCTAGCCTCCAGATGCCCTCTGAGTGTCAGTGACTTTGGCTGTCACTGCCTCGGTCTGCTGTGGAGCTGAATCTGTGCTGTGCTCACCAGCTTGCAACCCTGAGCCTGCTCTACAGCCAGGTTCCCCTGAGGTGTGTGTCTCTGCGCTGGCGGAGGGTGCAATTGAATGTTCTGAGGAACAATGTATAGCTTTAAGTTTAATTTATGTTTTGAATTTGGGTGTTAAGAAAGGTGAAACTTAGTTTTAGTTTCATTTAGAGGCTTTTGTGAGCCGAGTGCCAATAGGTCTGGGACCTGTTTGCATACATACATTTTCAATGAGGTTCTACAACTCTTGAAGTGAAGAGATGGGTTACCAAGGGGTTAGTACTTCAGTGAAGTTAAAAAAGAACTGTGCTGTTGCCTAGCAGCAGGGTCCAGAGACATACAGAGAGACAGGGAAACACAAAAGATTGGTCAGTTAGTGTGTGCATACCAGAGAGTGCAGGCAGAAGGTCAAATCTCCTTAATAAGAAATCCTGCAAGTCTGCTGGAGAACTGAGTTTAGGGAACCAGTGTTTTCTCTGAGGTTGAAGTAATAGTGAGTTTAGATTGAAGTTGTTGGGTGTCTCAGGGAGAGATACCAGCTGAAGAAAAGTACCTAGTGAATGCTCAGAAGTCTGCAGTAAGAAACTTGCTTGGAACTGAGCAAGAAACTAAGCAAGATGCCTCGGTGTTGAGGCAGCGGTAAATCTTCACTGGAGTTTTGTGTCTGTAAAGGTTGCTGGGATAAAAGGGATAGCGTGAGTTTGAATTATTTTCTGGTATCTGTATTGAAATCTTTCCAACCTTTTTATAGTGTAATATAGTTCATTCTTTTCTTGCTTAATAAATATTTTATATTTTTGTGTTAACAGTGTATTGCAGACTCTCGTGAATATGTTCAGTAACGAACCTCCATGGTTTCTTAAAAAAAACAAAGGTTAGGATCTACCAAGCTAAGTTTCACTCTGGGATCTGACTTATTAAGTCATTATTATGTGATATGTGTGTATCAGATATATGACAGTATTAATTTCAGCTGAGATCATACCAAAGCTCTGCCGGGTCTTCATGCAGTGTATCCTCAGGGTCCTCCTCCGAGGTAGTGTGGGGGCTGGGGCTCATGGTCTAGCTGCCAATGGGTCTCTTCCTTTTGCTGTTGGTGCCTAGTAAGGAGAGAAGAGAGAATTAGTAATTGGCTGCATAGTCAACAACATTACAAAGCACTTGCAGTTTTGTGGGGTGACTGATAAACTTTGGTCCTCACTGGCTTGGGAGACGCCAACCTCACCCTTGGCACAGTCCTGGTACCATCATTTAATAGCAATTTGATCAGCAATAACAAGATAAGGTACAGTGAGGCCAAATCTGCTTGTAAATATCCATTTATCTACTAGTGCAGCTTTTTCGTAAAGATAATTTCTATCTTTACAGTTTTATCAGATGAAATGTAGCAAGTTAATAAACAATATACCTGTGAAAACTCTGAATGCAAGTAAAGTAAATAAAGCTTTCTAATTTACTGAAGCGCTAAAGTGTAGTAATTGTAACTGTAAGGAATGTAGTGGCTGTAGCTTTAAGACTTATTGTGTTATATAGTATCACATGACAGTGTGAATGAATCAACTCTAAGCGTGGGGAACCTCAGGGTGAGAGCTCTTCTTCTCGTTGTGGAGCTTGATGGAAGTGAGTAACTGCTGCTGGAGCCTGTAAATAAAGATTGCTGCTGTTTCTAATGAGAAACCTGTCTGGAAAATCAAGTCCATAACAAACTGGCGATGAGGATAAGTCAGGTTCGGCATTGTCCCTCGCTTGATGACTGAGCATCTTGTTTAAACAGAAGAAAAGGAAGATATACTCATCAGATATGCTACATTTTGGCAGGATTGACACCTTTGAACAATCCATAGAGGATTGGCATCAATACGTAGAATGCCTCGGCTTTCATTTCCAAGCAAATGAAATAATGGGGGAGAAAAAGAGGAGAGCAATTCTCCTAAGCATTTGCGGGAGTAAAATCTGTAATTTAATGCAAAGTTTGACAGCCCCGAATGCCCCCGATTCGAAGATCTTTGGTAAATTGGTACACCTTGTTAAGGGACACTTTCAACCCAAACCCTCAGTCACCATGCAGAGGTTCAGGTTTAATTCAAGGGTGAGAGACCTGGGGGAGACCAATGCGAACTACGTGGTGAAATTGAAACAGTTGACCGAACACTGATTTCGGGTAGACCCCAAGCCATATGCTCAGGGATCATCTGGTCTGCAGTATGCAAGATGATGCCATTCAATGATGATTATTGGCTGAAGTAAAGCTCAATTTTAAAAAGCATTGGAAATCGCACTCACAGTGGAAGAGCTGAATGGGACCTGCAGGTTATACAAGGTGCACAAAATGGCGCCGTTATGCATTTGGGGCGGGAACAGACAGCCGGGTGTGGCGCGAAAATCCGGGAATCTCCCACAAAGTGGGAGACCGTCCCCGCTACTCAAATTTCAAATAAATGCAGGAAACAGCTTAGCAGCAACTGTGAAAATGAATTGTTACCAATGTGGAAGCAATCATACTGCTGAAACTTGCCGTTTTAAAGAGGTGGAGTGCTATTTTTGCCATAAAAGAGGGCACATACTGAAGGATTGTAAAGCAAGATTGAGACAGACTCCCAGGCAGCAAATTAAGTTAACCTAAGTACATAATGTGGAAGAGCCAGCAACCACCAATTCAGATATTTACTCCCTATTTAATGTAAAAGTAGGGAAGACAGAGACGATCATTGTTACTCTGTTGGTAAATGGAAAACCTTTAATGATGTAAGTGGACACTGGAGCTTAAGCCACTGTAGTGGGAGAGCACACATTCAAATATTTAAACAAGGGAACTCAACAATTGAATCTGGAGCAGATTTCAACCAAATTGAAAATTTATACTGGCGAAGCAATCCAAATGAGGGCTATTATCAATGTACCTGTTTATTATAAGCACCAAATGGCACAACTCCCAGGGATGGTAGTAGAAGGCAGAGGGCCAAGCCTTCTAGGTCGTGATTGGATAAAAAAAATTAAACTAAATTGCTCTGAAATTTTCCAGTTACGAGTAGGGGCACTGCCAGAGCTGCTAAAGAAATATGACAAGGAATTTCAAGATGAACTGGGGAGAATCAAAGGCCTGCAGGCTAAGATCTACATGGACTCGGGAGCAACTCTTCATTTCTTTAAAGCAAGGCCGCTGCCATATTCTGAGAAAGAAGTTTGAGGCTGAATTGAATCAATTAGAGAGGCTGGGGATCATACAGCCAGTTCAATTCTCAAAGTGGGCAGCACCTATAGACCCTGTCTTGAAGCCGGATCAGACCAGCCAGACCTGTGTAAACTAACAGTAAACAAAGCTGCCAAGTTGGACAAGTACCCTATTCCCAAGATTGAGGGTCTCTTTGCTAAATTAGCAAGTGGAACAACTCACACTAAACTAGATATGAGCAGCTGGAACTGGATGATACCCCCAGAGAGTTTGTGACCATAAACACCCACAAAGGGTGATATCAATACACGCATCTGCCCTTTGGTGTTTCTGCGTGGTTTTCCAGAGGACAATGGAGAATTTGCTACAAGGAGTACCTCAATACATGGTCTACCTGGTCGATGTACTAATAAAGGTGTTCATGGAAGCTGAATACTTGGCTAATTTGAAGGAAGCCTTGCAACAATTTTTGGAAGCAAGGGTGTGCTTAACAAAAGAAAAGTGCACCTTTTAGGCAAGCAAAGTTTTTTATATGGGCCACCAGCTGGATGTCCAAGGGTTACACCCAGCAAAAGGAAAGGTTAAAGCTATTAAGGAGGCACTTTTGCCTAAAAATGTCTCTGAACTCAAGTCATTCTTAGGTATGGTTAATGATATTGGTCAATTCCAATCTCGCCTGTCCTAGCCCCTCTACACTCATTATTGAAGAAAAAACAGTTTTGGGTTTGGAAGTCACTCCATGAAGAAGCCTTCACGAAAGTTAAACAACTCTTGCACTCTTCAAACTTGTCAGTACATTTTGACCCAACAAAGAAACTGGTACTAACCTGCGATGCATCCCGCTAAGGCGTGGGAGCGGCACGATCGCACAAGGCGGACAACGGTTCAAAAAGGCCAATGGTCTACGTGTCCAGGACCCTTTCCATGGCTGAAAAAGGGTATTAGCAAATTGAGAAAGAAGGATTATCGATTATTTTTGGAGTTAAAAAATTCTATCAATACTTACATAGCTGACACTTTATGATAGTATCTGACCACAAACTGCTCTTGGGTCTGTTCAGTGAAGAAAATGCTATCCCTCCCATAGCTTCTGCACAAATTCAAAGATGGGCTCTAATTTTATCTCAAATGAAAATACTCCTGTGCACAGGCCAGGGATGCATATAGCCAATGCTGATTCCCTAAGTCGCCTTCTTTTGCAGGAGAGCAATGAGCATTCCCCCACTTCCCCAAGAGTATTAGCAATGAATTTCCTGGATCCCTCACCAGTCTGTGCAAGGCAGATAAGAAAGTGGATGAATCATGATCCAGTCCTGTCTAGAGTGAGAGACCAAGCATTGAAAGGATGGTCCCAGGAACCAGTCCCTGACAAATTGAAGCCATTTTTCACTTGAAGGAATGAACTGAGCAGTCAGGATGGTATCCTGTTCTGGGGTGCATGAACAGTTGTCCCTCCACAAGGAAGGCTCTTAGCGGAGTTACACAGCGCACATGCGGGAATCTTAAGAATGAAGATGATCACATGAAGTTACATTTGGTGGCCGGGCATGGACGAGAAGGTGGTTAAACACTGTGTACAATGTCAACAACTACAGGAGTTACCTGTTACAGCCCCACTACGTCCATGGGAATGGCCTGGTAGCTCCTGGGTGAGACGGCACATAGATTACGTCAGTCCTTTCTAGGCACCATGTTCCTAATAATAATTGACGCACATTCCAAAAGGCCAGATGTATACGAGGTTAGGTTGCCAACATCCAATGTGACTATAGAGAAGTTAGCCAAAGCTTTACTTCTGTCAATCCATGTATCGAAATCATCTCAGACAATGATACTGCATTCATTAGCACTGAATTTCAAAGATTTTTGAGCCTAAATGGTATCAAACATGTAAAGACAGCACCATATCATCCATCGTCTAATGGAATAGCTGAGAGAGCAGTGCAGACTTTTAAAGCTGGGATGAAAATATTATCAGGAGTATCATTGGAGACTAAACTTCACGTTTCCTGTTTCACTATAGAACATCCCCCCACACTACAACAGGTTCTACACCTTCAGAGTTACTGTTGAAGCGATGCCTTCAAACAAGGTTAAGCCTTATACTTCCCAATTTGGAGGAGAAGGTGGATAAATGTCAAAGGAATCACAAAGCAACTCATGATTTGCATTGTCGTGAGTGAGAATGTACTGTTGGTGAAGCAGTATATGTACAAAACTTCAGTAGTGGATCAAGTTGGTTACCTGGTGTAATCGTTCCTGTGACTGGACCCTTGTCACATCATGTAGAAGTGGAGGACCGGATCACCCACAAACTTGTGGATCAATTGAGAAGAAGGGAGATACCCCAACAAAATGATGTTCACATGTAACCATTGTTGAACCTGTGGTCCTTGTTGAAATTGTTCAACCAAGAATAGACATACCAGATGTTTCTGTCGGAGTAGATAATACTGAACTGGCTATGCCTAAAGAGATACCTGTTGTTGCTGTGGTTCCAGATAATGTGGATCTTGTAAGAGATTTGAAAGTCATGGAGTTACAACATTCCATAGACCCATAGAAAAGTTATACACAGGAGGCCATTCGGCCCATCTTGTGCATGCCAGACCGAGGGCACTTAGGTGCCCTTTCTAATCCCACATTCCTGCACCCGGCCCATAGCCCTGCAGCTTACAGCACTTTAGGTGCAGATCCAGGTACTTTTTAAAAGAGTTTAGAGTTTCTGCCTCTACCACCAATTTGGGCAGCGAATTCCAGACACCCACTACCCTCTGCATAAACAAGTTCTTCCTCATGTTCCCCCCCCTACACTTTCTGCCACTTATCTTGAATCTATGTTCCCTGGTTCTAGAATTCTCCATCAAGGGAAACAATTTTATCCTGTCCACTCTATCTATTCCCCTCATAATTTTGTACACCTCAATCAAGTCACCTCTCAGCCTTCTTTGTTCTAAGGAAAATAACCCCAACCTATCCAATCTTTCCTCATAGCTACACTTTTCTAACCCTAGCAACATTCTTGTGAACCTCCTCTGCACTCTCTCCAGAGCTATTACGTCCTTCCTGTAATGTGGTGACCAGAATTGCACACAATACTCCAGTTGTGGCCTCACCAGTGTTTTATACAATTCCAACATTATATCCTTACTTTTATATTCTATACCTCTGCCAATGAAGGAGAGCATTCCATATACCTTCTTTACTACCTTGTCTACTTGAACTGCTGCCTTCAGGGACCTGTGTACTTGTACGCCAAGATCTCTCACTTCATCTACCCCTCTTAGTATATTCCCATTTATTTTGTAATGCCTGTAACTGTTTGACCTCCCTAAATGTATGACCCCACACTTCTCTATGTTAAAATCCATCTGTCACTTTACCGCCCACTCCACCAACCCATCTATATTGTTTTGGAGATTATGGCTATCCTCTACACTATCCACTACTTGGCCAATCCTCGTGTCATATGCCATCCAGATCAGGAAATCACCTCAGAGACTGAACTTATAATTCCATGAACCGCGTATATATTTGTAATGTCATGAAGGGAGATGTTCTTGTAAACACAAACTATACAAAACATTAAAGGGGAGGAGTGTAATAATTGTAGCTTTAAGGAATGCGGTCACAGTAGCTTTAAGACTTATTATGTTTTATAGTATAACAGGACAGTGTGAATGAATCAGCTGTAAGTGTGGGGAACCTTAGAGTGAGAGCTCTTCTTCTCGTGGAGCTTGATGGAAGCATGTAACTGCTGCGGCAGCCTGTAAATAAAGTTTGTTGTTTTTCATGAGAAACCTATCTGGATAATCAAGTCCATAACATAAAGTATTTAATTTAGGGTAAGATGGAACAAACTGACTGCACATGAGCATTAAAAACATTACAGGTTTAGCTTATACCTAAATAAAATAAATATGATTCAAAATAAACCAGATGTATTACCAAAGCTCATGATACACAGAGCTAAATATTGAAAAAATGGATTTGCTGCTGAGGAAACAGAAGTGATAATTATCAGCTTTACTTGTTAAGTACATTGAGATCTAAAAGCTACAAATGTATCAATACAGATTAATTCTCTTCTTTCCGCAATCAGTATCAATGTCATGTCACTTTATTAATGTGTACTTCACTGCATTTTAGTTTCTTTGCCTTTACTATGATGAAGTGAAGAAGAACATAGCTGCTCTAGAAAACATTGTGCAAAGATCAGATTAGAAAGCTTCCAAATGTTTTTGGAAACTGTGCAAGAACTGAGAACCAAAGAGAAAATAATATTCCCACTGTGATATGTTTCAATTGATTCTTCTCCCTTCACCACTTCAGAAGCTGGTGATACAGTGAAATATAAATGTATGGAAGCAACTGACCCTCAAACTAAATGGCAATACTTCATGGCGAGACTGGACTGTTAATCACAAGCATTATCCCAGACTGGCCCACTCATGTCCTCACCCAATATCCAGACACATAGCAATCATTGTGTAGTTATTGAAAGTAGAAACCGTTGCTCAATTTCTATTTCACATTTCAGTTAGCAGCTTCCATCATAAATAGGAAACATTGACAGGAAATGTGTGCAGACAGAAGAGCCCAAATCTTCCAATCAGCATCAAAGCTGCTGACTCTGCTGCTGTGGGTAGAAATCTACCCACTTACCTGGATAAGTTGAGAAAGGCCAGACTTCCGATCCATGATACAGAAGAACTCCCTCAATGCAGGAATCCTCACAAAGGGCAGTGAAGAGAATCAGCGGAGAAGACATGCCACCTTATTACAGCACCAGCTGCTGTCTGGTTAGTTTAAATATTTAGTGTAAATGTCAGCGAATGGGTGATGGATGAGTGTCAGTAAATGGTGGAATGGATGAGTGGATGAATGAGTGAATGGGCAGGTGGGTGAGATGTGGGTAGTATTGGTCAGGTAAATGGGTAGGGATGGGTGAGGTAAATAAGTGGGTAGGGTGGCAGGTATGCAGTGTGGAAAATGGGTGAGGTGGTACAGTGGCAGGTGGAAGGGTGGAAGGTGGTTGAGGTGATCAGGTGGCAGATGGGTAAGTGGGTTATTGGGCAGGTGGGTCTAGAGTAGTTGAGTCGGGTCAAGAGGACTTGTCAGGTCAGGGACAAGTCAGGTCCGGTCAGGTGGTAGTCAGGAGTCGGGGGTTAGCCTGATAATGTTGGTGGGGTAGTCGGATGGTCAAGGGTTAGTCAAGGGGATAGCCAGAAGGTCGAGGGGGAGTCAGGGGGATCAGTGTGAGTGATTGGGGTGTCAAACTCTAACTCAGAGTCAGAGACTTTTAAGGAGGTAGAGGGAGCAGGGAAATTGCCCGTCCAAAGTTCAAACTTCCTTGACAATTCCCATGTAGTCAGTGCTTGAGGACTGTCATGGAGTCTCAACATGCATCTTGGGCTGTAGGACTGGTCTCCAATGATCCAGGGAATCTAGAGCAAAGAGTAAGGCAGGCTGACCACCCACAAGGTCAGAGCAAGACTACATTCCTCAGGTAGAAGATAAAACCCAAGATGTAGCGTGGAGCTCAGAAGTGAACCATCCAAGCAGAAGGCTCCAGGTTACTTGTGTGGTGGAACGTTCTACAAAGTTTATTTAAGTTTACATTTACAATTCCCTCCTTACCTTTATTTTGCTTATATATTTATACTTTTATATTATTTAAACTGACATGACTGACACTTAGTGAGGGCTCAGAATCTTAGGTGTAACCATGACAGCAGCTGGTGGCCAAAGCCTACAACCAAATGCAAAACCTATGAACTAGAAACACGGCCACACATCGCACATTTTGCAAGTATTAAATATTCTCCTATGGCTCCACAATAGTGAGTAGGAGCAAATGCACATTATGAAATAGAAGGGTATGGCCTGGTATGTTGATGAAGGTCAAAGATTTGGCACATCTAAAACTGCGGTTAGGCCATTTCTGTCTACAAATAAGGAGTTGAACACATGTTTGTGGCCCCTACAACAATGTTGATTTATCCCGGGGCAAATGATTCCATCACTGGCTGTACTTGGGAGAGCCAAGCCTAGGTAAAACCAAAGAGGTGGTCCTTAAAAGGATCACTTATTGGGTTAAACAAATAAGGTTAAATTTTTTAATATATTTAATGGAATGTGGAGCACGAGTGCTCCTCCCAACCCCACATTCAAAGAACACAAGTTACTGCTAACCCTACATCACCGTCCCAATCCATCACACAGTCACCCCAGCGACTGGAGCTACAACTAAGTTCCACCGGTAACTGTGCAGCTCATTGGTTCCATGGAAATGAGATCTGAGCTGAGCCAGGAGCCTCTGGCCTTGCCATTCAGGTGCAGGGATCATACCTCATGCATCTACTAATAGGATGGTCAGAATTTCGCAGCCACTAAGCATAAAATGCTCCTATTGCGTTTTGCAGTGAGATTGTTACTGCATTTTGCTATTGGGAAAGAATTTGTTTGTATAGCACTGCTTCAAGTGGCAGTCTACAGGTTTCCATCAATTCCTTAATCAGACTTTGTAGCCAGGCCAAAGCTATGCAGCCTGCACAGTATTCCTTATCCATATCAATGAAGAAACCTGCATGGCCTGCACAGATAATGGCCCACGATTCTGTCTAACCCCAAAGAACCAGCACATCTCTAGACTAACAAATTTATCCCCCTTAAAACTTTATATTGAAAACCTTTAATAGAGTGCCACTTCCAGACATAACAGACGCTGCAGATAAATCTAATGTAAAATTACGATAGGTTTTCAATTAATTTTCAAATAGAATGTTGTGACTCTCCGAACACTTTTTAACTATTATAAATAGACATTGATATTTGAGCTTTATACATGTGAGGTCCAACCATTCCAAAGTCAGCAATGCACACCTAAATATTTAGCTGCTCAGTACTGGCAAATCACATTTATAGGAGAATTAGAAACAGTGGGGGAGAAATTAGGTTTTGTGGTGCCCATTTGTTCGGTGCTAATCATCCTCTTAAATATTAAAACAATTGTCCTGGATACTCTCATATTCCTGGCTGGAAATGTGCTGGGCACCATCCTGGTATTGGCAGGTCTACAACTAACAAGTGCCAGCACCAAGTAGGCCAGAAGGATTATGACACCAATCATTGTACAATGCTGATTTCATGCTGATGTTGCCACTGTCAAATACCACTGTCCAGCCTATGCCATCCCTTAGCCCTCTCACAGCTAAATATACAATCTATAGGCATGAAGGTCAGCCACCACTGCTGTTTAAAGGGATCATAAACTATTTATAAGTTAGTTGTTGGATTATATTTTATGGATGTTGGTGCAATTCTACAAGTGTTTGGTGCTTTCCTAGACCTGTCTAAAATTTCAACAGTCTATTGAGAGTGTGCTGGCTGCTCCTGGTATTTTTTAGTTGTTTAAATGCTTGTGCTGAAACAAGTTGTATCCAGGCATGGATGGCCTGGTAGACTTTTCACTTGGAATTGAACATGGATGGGAGAATTAAGAGCAGCCACACAGATTAAGCCCTGCATCTATTTTCAAGTCTTATCCAAGCTCCTGTCCTTTACTTTCAACTTTTATGATTTTGGGACATTGCATCATTTTTCAATGTTAAATATTTAAGAGCAATGTCTTAAGATTTCCTAAATAAGCTAAATAAGCTAACAAAATTTTGCCTATAAATCCCTGGTCATCTCTGTTCATTTTGCACCAAAGTCAAGAACACAGATGTGGCCAAATGGATGCATCCCCTCCCACACGTTAATAAATACACAAGTGCAAAATATCAGAACTCCTTTTTTGAAAAAATCTAATCACTTGACACAAACAAAAAAATACCATTCAAAAGCATTTTCTGCTAAATGTTCCCCACTGTTTGAAAGTAAAGTATGTAATGAGACACTGAATATCACCAAAACTCATTTTATGAGTTGTTTGATACTTTTATTAGGTACTATACTAATTGCTAGAATAAAAACCTCAAATGAGAAAACTGTGCACATACTGAATTATTCATTTCAATATTTCTCAATTTTGTTTATTGATGTTTTTCCAGCGAGGGAAAGAAGTTTCACAAACCCATCTGTTTAGCTGGATGTAAACATGCATTACAAACTGGAGGACCACAGACCTTGTAATTAGAGCATGTGGTTTGTATGCTTATGGCCCTAAAGTAATAACTGATTAGCAGAAAATGAATGTAGAGCCGGCAGGATAATTGTACCCTGGACAAAGCTTGGCCAAACGTAATTAGCTACATTTAGATAAGTTCCCAACTTGCTATTCAGGAGATTGAATAGAAAAATCATATACTTCATTGACCATGAATAAGGTTGAAAATGAACATTTGGATTATCGTTGAATATCTTGAAAAGAATAATGGCGAAGACATTCCAGACAGCCTGATATAACATTGTGGGTATTCTGCTTCTTTGTCCTTTTTAAAAAAATTCAACTTTGCAATTTTTATACAGCTTTTATCTGCCAATTTCTCATACAAAATAACATTTCCAAGGGAGACTCAATTTTAGTTTTTTATTCGCATTCATGTTGAGTTTTTAAGGAACCAAAATGTATTATCTTTCCCTCAGTTCATTATAGGACAGTAGTCATGAGTATGTGTTGAAATCAAGAGATATGATCGCAAAACGACTTTGATCATTATCCATTTCTTTGCTATTTTTACTGCAGCATATAAGACTAGAAACTTGAATTAAATATTACTGAATTCAATGTCTTCTGTCTTGATTAATGAACATTCTTTATTTTGTTTCTTTCCCATTTTTTATTTATAAACATTTATATAATAATTATAATGGGCGTTTCTGTAATAATAATGGTGAGGTGATCAGCACTTACAGGGTAATTCTGCCAGCATTTGTGCAGTTAAATGTGGAAATCCAAGGGTTGCTGTCAGAGATATCTCGTCCCTCCACAACTTGCTGTTTTGCAGTCCTTGATGATAGGCTCAGTACTGAAATCTCTGTGATGGCATTAATTTAAGATACCTACCCACTGGTTTTCCATTAAAGATGGATGAAAATATTAGGGATAGAATATTTAGGAGTAAGTGAGTTTTAATGATATAATAAGTGATAATTACTGCTAAACAACCCCTCTAGCCATAAGAAATACATTTTACAAGCATGGACTCTCATTCACTCAGAGAAAATAAATCACAGAATTACACAGTGCAGAAGAGGCCCTTTGGCCCATCAAGTCTGCACCGACACGTGAGAAACACCTGACCTACTTACCTAATCCCATTTACCAGCATTTAGCCCATAGCCTTGAATATTATGATGCGCCAAGTGCTCATCCAGGTACTTTTTAAAGGATGTGAGGCAACCCGCCTCCACCACCCTCCCAGGCAGCGCATTCCAGACCATCACCACCCTCTGGGTAAAAATGTTTTTCCTCACATCCCCCCTAAACCTCCTGCCCCTCACCTTGAACTTATGTCCCCTCGTGACTGACCCTTCAACTAAGGGGAACAGCTGCTCCCCATCCACCCTGTCCATGCTCCTCATAATCTTGTAAACCTCGATCAGGTCGCCGCTCAGTCTTCTCTGCTCCAACGAAAACTAGCCAAGTCCATCCAACCTCTCTTCATAACTTAAATGTTTCACCCAAGGCAACATCCTGGTGAATCTCCTCTGCACCCCCTCCAGTGCAATCACATCTTTCCTATAATGTGGCAACCAGAACTGCACACAGTACTCCAGCTGTGGCCTCACCAAGGTTCTATACAACTCCAACATGACCTCCCTACTTTTGTAATGTATGCCTCGATTGATAAAGGCGAGTGTCCCATATGCCTTTTTCACCACCCCACTAACATGCCCCTCCGCCTTCAGAGATCTATGGACACACACGCCAAGGTCCTCTTGTTCCTCAGAACTTCCTAGTGTCATGCCGTTCATTACATACTTCCTTGTCAAATTACTCCTTCCAAAGTGCATCACCTCACAATTTTCAGGGTTAAATTCCATCTGCTACTTATCTGCCCATCTGACCATCCCGTCTATATCTTCCTGTAGCCCAAGACACTCAACCTCACTGTTAACCACCCGGCCAATCTTTGTGTCATCCGCAAACTTACTAATCCTACCCCCCACATAGTCATCGATGTCATTTATATAAATGACGAATAATAGGGGACCCAGCACAGATCTGTGTGGTACGCCACTGGACACTGGCTTCCAGTCACTAAAGCAGCCTTCTGTCATCACCCTCTGTCTCCTACAACTAAGCTAATTTTGAATTCACCTTATCAAATTACCCTGTATCCCATGTGCATTTGCCTTCTTTATAAGTCTCCCATGTGGGACCTTGTCAAAGGCTTTGCTGAAATCCATATAAACTACATCAACTGCACTACCTTCATCTACACACCTGGTCACCTCCTCAAAAAATTCAATCAAATTTGTCAGGCATGACCTCCCTCTGACAAAGCCATGCTGACTATCCCTGATCAAACCTTGTCTCTCCAAGTGGAGATAGATACTCTCCTTCAGAATTTTCTCCAATCGTTTCCCTTCCACTGACGTGAGACTCACTGGCCTGTAGTTCCCTGGCTTATCTCTACAGCCCTTCTTAAATAGTGGAACCACATTAGCTGTATGAGGCAGACTTTTTTTTTTTAAAGAACAATATTTTCTTTTTTTTCTGTTTGTCTCTTTTATCCCCTTTCCTTAATCCCATCTGCATTTTGCAATCTTTATCTTGTATACATGATTTAAATGTAATTTATATTTCCTGGTTTATAGTCAGTATACCTCAGTGAGGATATTTCAATCTGATTGGTTGTAGAGCCCTGCTCTTGCTTTCCCTGTTCACAGGCACTATGTATCTCCGGTACAGTGTAGCCAATAAAAACCCTTTTAAACTAATTCAGAGCAATGATAAGCAATGCTGCCCACCACACTTTGCAATGAAATTAACTGGGCTGATAAAGCAACTTTTGTACAGTTATTTTTCTAAAATAAGCCTTACCAAGCAAAGAGACAAAAACAAATGCCATCACTGAAAACAACAGGAATTACAGGCCAACCATAGACACTAGCATTTTAGTTATAAAGGCTAGACTTTGGACTGAGATAAGGTGTTTCAGCAAAATCTAAACAACTTTTCCTGGAAAATTGACTGCAAGAGGTTTCACATCATGAAAAATTACTGGAGAAAGCAAAATAAAGATGGACAACTTTCTGGGAAGATGCAAATCATGCTTTAAACAAAGGCTGCAGAACATAAGTAGGTATTGTGCTTTTAAAAGAAGCTTCATATGATAGTATGGCTTGTCAATAGAGTAAACTAGTTGCATCCACTGAGTAAGGGTATGAAAGACTTAAAACATCAGAGACTTCTACCACAGTCAAAGCAAGATGGTCCCACTAATTGTTGAGAGGAGATTTCAGAGAGAAAGAGAGCTGACTGATTATCAGGGAAAGAACCTTAAACCACAAACCTGGTCACCTCTGGTGATTGTATGGCCACAGTTAATAGCACATTTGAGCTATATATTGATGAAGTTTTTATTTGCTAGAAATAAAGTAACATATTTGAGCATTATGATGCTAGATATCAGTGGTGAGTTGATTTGCTGGGAGTGAAGTAACAAAACAGCCGTTGCTTTTTCAAATTGTTTTCTTTTTTTTAACCTGTTAAATCCACAGTCATTCTCTGGAACCATCTCAATTTTCTGGTAACCATTTCAGATCTGTGCCCATATTATATCTGTAGTTGTGGGCACAAATAAACTAACTCCGTTAAGCATAAAAAACCTTTTGAATGAGCCAATTTGTTCTCTTGTAATTGGCAGGTCAAAAAGAACTATAGGCAGGACTTTTAGTTTGGCGGGAGCATGCGATTGGCCGGCCTGGGAGGGTCCAGGGAACAGACCACCAACTGCGATAAGACCCCCGGCCACGATTTCACACTGTCCGGCCAATTAACGGCCATCCAGCATGAAAGACACGTTGAAAAGCTCAGCGCTGCTGGGGTGGGAGCAGGAAAAGTGCGGGAGCCAATGTAAGCACCAGGCACGGGGAAGCACGGAATGAAAGCTCCCCGAAGGCAATGAACTGTCTCAGGGAGCCGAACATTTTAAAAGCAATGAAGAAAGATATTAAAATCCAGAAAAAATGTCCAAGCATCAGAATCAGTCACCTGAACATAGAGATGTAGAAAATTCTGTCCAAACATTTTTAAAAAAATTTAATAACGGAAACTTCATCCCACCCTTGGATGAGGTTTCATCAAAAATGCAAAATCGGCCTGGCAGACTCACCTGCCTCCCAACCGTGAGGTTGGATGGACCAGCAACAACTGGGAATTTAATAAGTGGAGTGTTTTATAAAAGACAGAAACTCCTAAAGCAGGGCACTACACTGAACCCGATCCAGATTAACTCCTAAAGCAGGGCACTGCACTGAACCAGATCCAGATTAACTCCTAAAGCAGGGCACTGCACTGAACCAGATCCAGATTAACTCCTAAAGCAGGGCACTGCACTGAACCAGATCCAGATTAACTCCTAAAGCAGGGCACTGCACTGAACCAGATCCAGATTAACTCCTAAAGCAGGGCACTGCACTGAACCAGATCCAGATTAACTCCTAAAGCAGGGCACTGCACTGAACCAGATCCAGATTAACTCCTAAAGCAGGGCACTGCACTGAACCAGATCCAGATTAACTCCTAAAGCAAGGCACTGCACTGAACCAGATCCAGATTAACTCCTAAAGCAGGGCACTGCACTGAACCAGATCCAGATTAACTCCTAAAGCAGGGCACTGCACTGAACCAGATCCAGATTAACTCCTAAAGCAGGGCACTGCACTGAACCAGATCCAGATTAACTCCTAAAGCAGGGCACTGCACTGAACCAGATCCAGATTAACTCCTAAAGCAGGGCACTGCACTGAACCAGATCCAGATTAACTCCTAAAGCAGGGCACTGCACTGAACCAGATCCAGATTAACTCCTAAAGCAGGGCACTGCACTGAACCAGATCCAGATTAACTCCTAAAGCAGGGCACTGCACTGAACCAGATCCAGATTAACTCCCAAAGCAGGGCACTGCACTGAACCAGATCCAGATTAACTCCTAAAGCAGGGCACTGCACTGAACCAGATCCAGATTAACTCCTAAAGCAGGGCACTGCACTGAACCAGATCCAGATTAGTTGAAATTCTCTCCGACAGGCCCACAGAAAGTATTGGGTAACTATACACGAGGTGAATGGTGCAAGTATCCTTTCCTCACTGAGAGCAAAATTCATGCCAAAAAGTTACAAACTTTGTTTATTTTCATTGTATCAAAGTGTATGCATTGGAGCATTTGCTAAGGATTAAATCATTGTGATGCCTCTCATCATGTAATAAAGTGTAGGCCCAAACTTGAAGAATACCCATTTGAGTGAGATGCTAGAGCTCTACTGATATCCAGGCAAACTTACCGCAACACAAATATCTACCTGCAGGAGAGCCCAGGAAGGAAATAAGGTTTAAAATGGAGACTAGAACAGTTTTGCCCTGTACACTAGCCACATGCCACATGTGATGAATCAGCGGCAGACATGTGGCAAATTAATGCTGTGCATTGTTAGAACCACAAAATACTAAGTTGTGTTAAAATTAAAATGGTGTTTATGAGTATGGGTGTCACTCTCTGGACTGGTATTTGTTGCCCGTCCCTAATTGAGCAATGAAGAATCAACCATTTGTTGTTAAACAGGAGTCACATGCTGGTCATGTTCAACCTATGTTTATCAGAATATAATTCAACTATTGGCCGTCTAGTGACTTGGAAGCTGAAGGAAACAAGAAAAGAAGTCTGCTATTTCTTATCTTCTCTGTTCCTGTTCTCCCTGGGTGCCTGTGACAATACATTTACATCTATGGGACCACTCTGTCCAATTGCCCTCTTAACTTCCTTAGGGAATCTAGTGACACAGGGGATGATTATTGAAGATTACAGCAGATTGACAATGAACCCAAGGTCTATAAAATGTCTGGATACTCTGTTCAGAAATGGGAGGCGACAGAACTCAAACAAGGCAGGAGTCCGAGCGCAGAAGCCAATAGGTAGAAATTTGTTGATTCTCTTCCCTGAGTTTTCCAATATCTCAATTTTGATAAAATAGAGATAGTTTACCCTTGAAGAAATTAATTGGGACGCACTGTCAGAAACAGAACACTTCAGTTAATGGAGAGTCCCCGCCCTTTGAGAATGCAAGCATCAGGCTTCCTTTGCAGAACATTGGATTGCAAAGATAAAAACAAAAAACTACTGCAGATGCTGGAAATCCAAAACAAAAACAGAATTACCTGGAAAAACTCAGCAGGTCTGGCAGCATCGGTGGAGAAGAAAAGAGTTGACGTTTCGAGTCCTCATGACCCTTCAACAGAACTGAGTTCAGTCTGCTGAAGGGTCATGAGGACTCGAAACATCAACTCTTTTCTTCTCCACCGATGCTGCCAGTCCTGCTGAGTTTTTCCAGGTATTCTGTTTTTGTTTTGAATTGCAAAACCCTTTTGAAGCAGTTCAGGCTCTGACAGTGAATGTATTAGTTTTGATTGCTCATGGTTTAAACATCAAACCTATTCTCAAAGGATTGCACATTGTTTTATTAATATTGCGTATATTTTGTAATGTGCTGAATATAGTGGCCTGATTGTCAAAAGTTTGGCAGGCGTGAAAATCCTATTGGATAACACGGTGATAGACCTTTAGCTTCACCATAAAGACAACATTGTGGCATTCAGGATGTTTTTGTAACAGAGTGTAACAACTTTTGTCTATTCTCTGTCTTTGCAGGTTTCTTCACATTATGGTCTTTTACAGGCTCTCATAAGGCAATGAATCAATGGCATTATTGTGGAAGAATAAAAATTTAGAAAGCACAAGTAACATTTGGTCACAAAATGATGGTATGTGAAGTGAAGCAAATGTTACAAGTTACATCTGGTGGCAATGACGCCTGAATCTTGAGATGCTTCACCAGAGTGGTGGGGCAAATATTCCCCATGACGATTTGTATTGTGACGTGATATTAACCTCAGTCAAGTTATCTAGCAAGACACAGAGTGGCACAGATAAAACTGGGGAGCATATCAATTTATAAAGTGCTCGGCTAAAGGTCATGGGGCAGGATTTTATGTCCTGCGGGTGGGTACATGCCTGCCCCAATTGAGCGTAAATAGCACGCAATGATGTTGGGCGAGCTTCCCGATGTCTTCACGCACTCACGTGATATTTCGGTTGGTGGGCGTGTGCGAGATTTGGCAGCGCGCCTGCGACAATTAAGAGGCCTATTAAGGCTCTTGATCAATTAATTGAAACCTATTTTTCGCTGCCCATCCAACCTTACGGTTGGCAGGTGGGCAAATCGGCCAGGCAGCCTTTGGGTTTATTGTGAAATCTCATCCACTGGCATGATGAGGTTTCCAGCATTAATGAAAAAAAAAATGCCTTGACAGAATTTTTATCATACTTATGGTCCTGTGAATGAGCTCTATGAGGGAACATTTGTTATCCATTTTCAGGATCTTTACTTGTGATTTGAAATTGTTCAGTTCGCTGCCTTCAGAGAGCTTTCAGTGCACGATCCCCGGCTCATGCACAGACTTCTGCGCTTGCACTCCTCTTGCCCCCCCTCTCCGGCAGTCCTGATGTTCTCAGCACACATTTCACGCTGGTTGGCTGTTATTTGGCCAACCAGCATGAAATTGTGGTCGGGGTCTGATCGCCGGTGGCGGACTGTTTCCCAGCCGCTCCCAGACCCGCCCACCACACCCACCCAACCATCTCAAAGTCCTGGCCATGCTGAAGGGCAAGGATGGGGTTGATGGGCCAAGTGGTCTTTTAATGTTTAGAGCTTTCTATTTTCTTAACCAGCTGTACACAAAAATATCCCCTAGAAACTGTTTGATAGTAATGCTAGAAAAAGACTAGCTTGATGAATGAGATGGTTGATGAATTGGTTTTAATTTTCCAAAATTCACTAGATTTGCGGAAGGTTCCATTAGATTGGAAAATAGCAAATGTAACTCCTTTATTCAAAAAGGGAGGGAGACAGAAAGCAGGAAACTACAGGCCAGTTAGCTTAACATCTGTTGTAGGGAAAATGTTAGAAGCTATTATTAAAGACGTTAGAGCAGGGCACTTAGATAAGTTCAAGATAATCAGGCAGAGTCAACATGGTTTTGTGAAAGGGAAACCATGTTTAAGCAATGTATTAGAGATCTTTGAAGAAGTAACATGTGCTGTGGATAAAGGGGAACCGGTGGATGTACTGTACTTAGATTTCCAGAAGGCCTTTGGTAAGGTACCACCTCAAAGGCTATTGCAGATATTTGTTGTTCAAAGCTCATGGTGTAAGGGACAAGATATTAGCATGGATCAAGAGATACCCCTATACCTTAATGATAACAGAAACAGAGAACAGGCGTAAATGGGTCATTTTCTGTTTCGCAGGATGTGACGAGTGGTGTGCAACAGGGATCAGTGCTGGGGCCTCAACTTTTTACAATTTATAAATTATTTGGATGAAAGGACCAATGGCATGGTTAATAAATTTGCTGATGACACAAGATAGATAGGAAAGTAAATTGTGCAAAGGACATAAGGAGGCTACAAAAGGTTAGGTGAGTTGGCAAAGACCTGACAAATGGAGTACAATGTGCGCAAATGTGAAATCGTTCATTTTGGCAGGAACAATAAAAAAGAAGCTTATTATCTAAATGGTGAGCGATTGCAGAAATCTGAGATTCAGAGAAACCTGGGTATCCTAGCGCATGCATCGCTGAAGGCTAGTATCCAGGTACAGCAAGTAATTAGTTACGCTAATAGAATACTATCGTTTATTGCCAGGTGAATTGAATACAAAAGTAGGGAGGTCATGCTTCAGTTACATAGAGCATTGGTGAATCCACATCTGGAGTACTGTGTACAGTATTGGTCTCCTTATTTAAGGGAGGATGTAAATTGCATTGGAAGCAGTTCAGAGAAGGTTTACTACATTAATACCTGGAATGGGCGGGTTGTCTTTTGTTGAAAGGTTGGACAGGACATGTTTGTATCTGCTGGAGTTTAGGAGAGTAAGAGGTGACTTGATTGAAACATATTAGATCCTGAGGGGACTTGACAGTGTGGTTGTGGAGAGGATGATTCATCTTGTGGGAGAATATAGAACTAGGGGCCACTGTTTAAAAATAATGTGTTGCCATTTAGTCCAGAGATGAGGACAAAAACATTTCTGTCAGAGGCTTGTGCAGC
This sequence comes from Cetorhinus maximus, assembly GCF_964194155.1. Lineage (NCBI taxonomy): Eukaryota > Metazoa > Chordata > Chondrichthyes > Lamniformes > Cetorhinidae > Cetorhinus > Cetorhinus maximus. Next base: position 102,301,179 of record NC_135896.1, read on the forward strand.
TTTGGAATTGTCTTCCTGAAAATGTGGTTGAGGCTGATTGTCTCAACATCTTTAAGGCAGGAGGCAGGTAAATCCTTGATAAGTAATGAAGTGAAAGGTTTTTGGGGGTTGGAAGGAATGTGAAGTTAAAGTTAAAATTAGATCAGTCATGATCTTGTTGAATGGCGAAGCCAGCTCGAGGGATGAGGTGGCCTAATCCTGCTCCTAATTCGTATGTAAAAGGCGATCATAGCCTCCTTCTCCTGTGTGGTTTTTAGTAGCCATATTATGATGTGCCGATAAGATGATTGCTGGTTAAAATTCGTTCATGTTTATTAGATTCTCCATTCAGTTCTGAATGCAGCCACATTGCATGTAAAAGGCAATTGGTTCACACTTTGTTACACTCATTTTCCTGACCATTTGATATCCCTCTATCTTAATGATAAAACAAGATATCCGTGCTAATAATTAGTTGGACAGTTAAGTAAGATTATCTCATAGTGAGTGCCACATTGTTTAAACTGCACATAATTGCTTAACTGAATGGAGAATCTATCAAATGTGAAATAATTTTAACCAGCAATCATCTTATCGGCACATCATAATATGGCTACTAAAGACCACACTGGAGAAGGACGGTATGATACTTAGTGTTAAAAATGAAAACACATTGTAAGTGGAGCTGTTGTTTAACAAGGTTTTTTTTCCCTCCTCAGTGTATATAGGGGGTTATTTAAAAATGCAAATGAATAAGAATCAGTTGGAAATTGATGTTAATGCAGCACAATGAAAATTGTATGCACAGGCTCTGTATCAAACAATCTTCCAGTCAACTTTATGACATAAGTAATTTTTTCAGTTAGATAATTTAGTTTTGCCCCTTAAAACCAAGAAAGGAATAAGTTGATGTGCACAAGCAAACTCTGATATTTAAGGGTTAATGCCAAATGGTGCAACTAAATAACAGAACACATTATCTTCTGTTACATAATGAACAATACAACTGTCCCTCTGCAATCAGATATAAACAGAATAGTCTTATGTGCATGCAGAGCACAGGAATTGTGGCTATTATTATTTTATTTCATGGAACTGGCTACCATTGTTCTTCTATAATTGAAATATTAAAATATTATTTTACAAACTTAACAATTATCAGCCAATTCAATTCACTCCACGTGATATCAAGAAACTGAAGGCACTGAATGCTGAAAAGGCTATGGGCCCTGACAATATTCCAACAATAGTATTGAAGACTGAGCTCCAGAACTTGCCGTGCCCCTAGCCAAGCTGTTCCCGTACAGCGACAACACTGGCATCTACTCGGCAACATGGAAAATGCCCAGGTAGGCCTGTACACAAAAAGCAGGAAAAATCCAACCTGGCCAATTACTACCCCATCAGTCAACTTTCAAGCATCAGTAAAGTGATGGAAAGGGTCATCAACAGTGCTATCAAGCGGCAATTGCCTACCGAAAACCTGCTCACTAAAGTTCAGTTTGGGTTCTGCCAGGATCACTCAGTACCTGAACTCATTACATTCTTGGTTCAAATATGGATCAAAGAGCTGAACTCCCGAGGTGAGTTGAGAGTGACTGCCCTTGGCATCAAGACAGCATTTGACCGAGTGTGGCATCAAGGAGCCCTAGAAAAAACTGGAATCAATGGGAATCAGGGGGAAAACTCTCCGCTGGTTGGAGTCATACCTAACACAAAAGAAGATGGTTGTAGTTATTGGAGGTCAATCATCTCAGCTCCAGGGCATCACTGCAGGAGATCTTCAGGGTAGTGTCTAGGCCCAACCATCTTCAGCTGCTTTATCAATGACCTTCTTTCCATCATAATGTTAGAAGTGGGGATGTTCGCTGATGATTGCACAATGTTCAGCACCATTCTCAACTCCTCAGACGCTGAAGCAGTCCATGTTCAAATGCAGCAAGACCTGGATAATATCCAGGCTTGGGATGACAAGTGGCAGATAACATTTGTACCACACAAATACCAGGCGATGACCATCTCCTTCAAGGGGGAGGCATTGGTGTAGTGGTATTTTCACTGGACTAGTAATGCAGGAATCCAGGGTAATGCTCTGGGGACCTGGGTTCAAATCCCACCATGGGAGATGGTGGAATTTGAATTCAATAAAAATTGAATTAATTAAAAGCCCAATGATGACATTGAAATCATTGTCAATTGTTGTAAAAACCCATCTGGTTCACTAATGCCCTTTAGGGAAGGAAATCTGCTGGTCTTACCTTACATTCTTAAATGGCCTAGAAAGCCACTCAATTGTATCAGAGGTACAAAAAAGGAATGAAACTGGATGGACCACCCGGCATCGACCTAGGCACTGGAAATGACAAAGGCAATCTCAGCCCTGTCGACCCTGCAAAGTCCCCTTTGCTAACATCTGGGGGCTAGTGCCAAAATTGGGAGAGCTGTCTCACAGACTAGTCAAGCAACAGCCTGACATAGTCATCCTCACTGAATCATACCTGACAGATAATGTCCCAGACACCATCATCACCATACCTGGGTATGTCCTGTCCCACCAGCAGTGCAGAGGTGGCGGTACAGTGGTATACAGTCGGAAGGGAGTTGTCCTGGGAGTCCTCAACATCAACATGAAGTCTCATGGTATCAGGTTGAACATGGGCAAGGAAATTACCACATACTGCCCCCCTCAACTGATGAATCAGTGCTCCTCCATGTTAAACGCATTGAGGGAGGCAAGGGTGCAAACTGTACTCTGGGTGGGGGAATCTCAATGTCACACACCAAGAGTGGCTCAGCAATACCACGACTGGCTGAGTCCTAAATGACATAGCTGCTAGAAAGGGTCTGTGGCAGGTGGCGAGGGAACCAACAAGAGGGCAAAACATTCTTGACCTCATCCTCACCAACCTGCCTGCCGCAGATGCATCTGTTCATGACAGTGTCGGCAGGAGTGACCACCGCGATCTGTGGAGATGAAGTCCCGCCTTCACATTGAGGATACCCTCCGTCATGTTGTGTGGCATTACCACCGTGTTAAATGGATTAGATTTCAAACAGATCTGGAACTCAAGACTGGGCATCTATGAGGCGCTGTGGGCCATCAGCAGCAGCAGAATTGTACTCGAACACATATCTGTAACCTCATGGCCTGGCACATCCCCTACTCTACCATTACCATCAAGCCAGGAGATCAACCCTGGTTCAATGAAGAGTGCAAGGGGGCATGGCAGGAGCAGCACCAGGCATAACTAAAAATAAAGTGTCAACCTGGTGAAGCTATAATACAGGAGTACTTGTGTGCCAAACAGCATAAACAGCAAGTGATAGACAGAGCTAAGCAATCCCACAGCCAACGGATTAGATCTAAGCTCTGCAGTCCTACGACATCCAGTTGTGAATGGTGGTAGACAGTTAAACAATTCATTGGAGGAGGAGGCTCCACAAATATCCCCATCCTCAATGATGGAGGAGCCCAGCACATCAGTGCAAAATATGAGGCTGAGGCATTCGCAACAAACTTCAGTCAGAAGTGCCGAGTGGATGATCTCGGCCTCCTCCGGAGGTCCCCAGCATCACAGGTGCCAGTCTTCAGCCAATTCGCTTCACTCCGCGTGATATCAAGAAACGTCTGAAGGCACCGGATACTGCATAGGCTATGGGGCCTGACAATATTCCATCAATAGTACTGAAGACTTGTGCTCCAGGATTTCCTGCAACCCTAGCCAAGCTGTTCCAGTACAACTACAACACTGGCATCTATCTTGCAATGTGGAAAATTGCCCAGGTATGTCCTGTTCACAAAAAGCAGGACAAATCCAACCCAGCCAATTACCGCCCCATCAGCCTACTCTGCATCATCAGTAAAGTAATGGAAGGGGTCATCAACAGTGCTATCAAGCGGCATTTGCTTAGAAACAACCTGTTCACTGATGCCCAGTTTGGGTTCCGCCAGGGTCACTCAGCTCCTGACCTCAATACAGCCTTAGTTCAAACATGGACAAAACAGCTGAACTCCTGAGGTGAGGTGAGAGTGACTGCCCTTGACATCAATGCAGCGTTTGACTGAGTGTCGCATCAAGGAGCCCTAGCAAAACTGGAGTCAATGGGAATCAGGGGGGAAACTCTCCGCTGGTTGGAGTCATATCTAACACAAAGGAAGATGGTTGTCGTTGTTGGAGGTCAATCATTTCAGCTCCAGGACATCACTGCAGGTGTTCCTCAGGGTAGTGTCCTTGGCCCAACCATCTTCAGCTGCTTCATCAATGTCCTTCCTCCCATCATAAGGTCAGAAGTGGGGATGTTCACTGAAGATTGCACAACGTTCAGCACCATTCGCAACTCCACAGATACTGAAGCAGTCCATGTCCAAATGCAGCAAGACTGGACAATAACCAGGCTTGGGCTGACAAGTGACAAGTAACGTTTGCGGCACACAAGTGTCAGGCAACGATCATCTCCAACAAGAGTGAATCCAACCATCACCCCCTGACATTCAAAGGCTTTACTATCACTGAATCCCCCACTATCAACATCCTGGGGGTTACGATTGACCAGAAACTGAACTGGGCTAGCGATATAAGATGCAAGGAAATAAATTAAAACAAAGTGAAAGGAAGAGAAAATCATAAAAACAAAAGATGGTAACAAGTTAATGAAAATATCAAAATAGAAAGTGCCTGGAAAAGGCTCCTTAGCTGGAAACTCTGGTGGATTGTTCAAGCAATGTTGGCAGCATACTGAATCTGTTTCACTATTGTATCTTGTAAATTGCACATCCTGTTTCTTTTTATTAACTGAATAATTGACACTGACTCAATATGGCACTAACCATAATCTTAACCACAATACCAAACCCAACATCAACCATAACCCGAACCACATCACCAATTTAACATAACACTAACCCTAAGCCGAACCCTAATCCTGTGGCCCAAAACCCCATGAATATAAACCCTAACACTAATCCTGACCCTAATCTTAAACCCTAACATTAATCTTAATCTAATACCTAACCAGAACTAACACCTTCACCCCAATTCATACGCGAACATTGTAAGCATAACCCCTAATGTAACCTTAATAATAGCCCTAGAATATAATTCCAAACCAAAGCCTGAACCCTAAAGCCTAACATCCAACACTAACCCAAACCCTAACACTAACTATTAACTCTAAACATAATCCCATATAACCACTACCACTAAACCAAACATGAACACAAGCCATAAATCTTAACACTAGCATTGGTCCTAACACTAAGCTTAGCCCTAACCCGAACCCTAACCCTGAACCTAAACCTAAACCTAATCCTAACCCTAACCCCACCCCTCACCCTAACCCTCATGCAAACCCTCTACCTAACACTAATACTTACAGTAAACCATAAACCTAACATTCACCCAAACTTTAACCTTACCTCTAACCCTTAACACTTAACCTTAACCCTAAACCCTGCACTAACGCTGAACTTTACCTTTACACTACAACAAAACCAAACCTTAAATCTAAACATAACCACATCTCTAACCCAAGCTTCCTAAATCTAAAATGCTAACCGTAATCCAATATGAAACCTAGCCCTAAACCCTATCCCTAAATCCTAACCCTAATCTAAACCAGACCCCAATTTAACTTTACTCCTAATCCTAAAACTACCATAACCCTAACCTTTACAACTAACCATAACCAAAAAATTCACTCTAATCTTAACCAAAACCACCAATTCCAAATTCCTAACCCTAACCCTTACCCAAACCCTTAACCTTGCTCTTACATGTACACTAACCCTATCCATAGCTCATAAACCTTAACATCCTAACCTTGACCATAAACCCAACCTTAACACCCTTACTCCAACATCCTAACCTGAACCATAACACTAATTTTAATGTCCTAACCCCAAACCCAATACTCTAACACTGACCTAATTCTAACCCAACCCAAGCAATGCCCCTACTCTTAATCCTACCCTTTCCCTAACCCTAACCTAGCCCTACTCTTAACATTACCCCTAATCTTATCAATACCCTAACACTAACTTAAATACTTGCCCAACCCAAACTCTAGCCCTCATGTAAACCTTTTCACTAACCTTTGACTTTGAAACCCCAACCCTAACTCTTCCTACCCCCTTAACCCTAACAAATACCATAACCCAAGTCCTAACCCTAACAGCCCCTTTTAACCCATACCTGCCATGCTTAATCATAACCCTAACCAGTCCCCTTAACTCTAAGCATCCCTCTTAACCTTAACCCTAAACAGCTCTCTTAGCCTTACCCAATTCCAATGTATCTGACTGTCAACCTGACCACTCTTTAAACCACTCTTTAAGTCTAACCATCCCTTAATTTAACCCTAAAACTAACCATCCCCTTAACCCTAACCCTGACCTCAACCCTGATGCTAACCAAAATCCCAAAAATTGTCTAAGCCTTAATGTTGACCAGATCTTTGTGTGTCTGGACATGGACTGCTTCAGTATCTGAGGAGTTGCGAATGGTGCTGAACATTGTGCAATCATCAGAAAACATCCTCACTTCTGACCTTATGATGGAAAGAAGGTCATTGATGAAATAGTTGAAGATGGTTGTGCCTAGGACACTACCCTGAGGAACTCCTGCAGTGATGCCCTGAGATTGAGATGATTGGCCTCCAACAACCACAAACATCTTTGTTTGTTCTAGGGATGACTCCAACTGCAGCTGAAGTCCTACTGCTGGGATGTTGCTAGGGTCCATAGCCTTTGCAGTATCCAGTGCCTTCAGCCATTTTTTGATATCACGTGGAGTGAATTGAATTTGCTAAAGTCTGGCATCTGTGATGCTGGGGACCTCTGGAGAAGGCTGGGATGGATCATCCACTCGGCACTTCTTGCTGAAGATGCCACTGAACCCTGGAAAGTGGTTGAAAGTTTTGCTAGGGTGGTGTGTGGGTTACATCATTTAGTGCTTCTGTGTAAATAATATTTCTTTCCTTATCTTTTTCTTTCAAAATTTTCCTTGTCACTGATTCTCATGTCACCTGGTTCCCTACTTTTCCTCAAATTGCCTAGTTTAATTGTTCTAGCTTTTTATTGTTTAAACCTTAAAACTACGATCAACGTGACAACATCATTGCCAATCAGCATTCTGAATATGGGCAGGGCTTACTCTTCTCTGCAATGCAAGTCTGGCTTTTTACATACTGATTTCATTCCCAGTTTGTATTCCTCTCCGCTTGGGGAAGTATTTCACTAAAATTACCCATGTCTATGCATTTGGAAATTTAATTTTTTCCATTTCAGTAGAGCCTGCAGTTGTTTAATGGCCGTAAGTGGTCTTTGTGTGTGGTGATTAATGGCAATTTCCAGCACCTTTTTTGGGTTCTGGGCAAGGTTGTAAGTTATTTAAGCGAGCAGGGGCATGGATAAATTGGCCTCCTGGAAAGCTCAGGCTGCATTTTTTTATTTTGACAAAATTGCAGCCCCCCTTTTTTTGAAAATGGTTTCGAAGGATTTATGGTCTACGCTCTATTTTTAGCTGGTATTTGGATGTGATCATTTGTCCCATGCGAGGCAGATCTGGTCCATGATGTTCTATTTATTGGATGCAGTCATCAGCTGTGGCCACGGTGTGACTGGAGTGAATCCAACATACTAGTTCTAGGATCTGCATGTGCAGCAGGGAGAGCCTCGTCAATAGGGTAGGGATCCCTGCTGCCCCAATGGGTTCACCACACTGGGGTTAATGTGTCTCCATTGCCTCAGGGTACAAATCTATCGGGTGGGTTGACAGGGGATGGCCGTTAGCCATGCTGAGACCTGAGGCCTAGACTGCTCCAGTCTTTGTCTCTGTTAGTGGGGCCCACCATTCTTGGGAATAAATTTATAGTGGCAAAGTTTATTGGTTGATGCAGGATGATTGCCGCTAAAGTTGGAATTCTCAGTCCGATTTGGTCTCGTCCCTGTGACAAGGGCGATTCTTTCACCATCGTCTCGGGGAGCGGCCCGGGGATCTGCAAATTGCCAATGTGGCCAAGGCTCGGGATGGCATGTTAGATTAGTTCTAACCCAGTTCACTCTAGCCTGTTGTTGGTTCTCTGCTGAGCACCAACACCTTTGCAGCTCCGGCTCTGGGACACAGACATGACCTCCAAGTGTAAAATGGCGGCCGCCTCCAACCTTTGGAGCATAGCAACACTGTTTGGTTGGCTTGTTGTCTTTTTTCTGTGAGACCAGATGAAAGATATGCCTTTTCAACTCATCGATGGTTTTAATTTTAATTTTCCAACTCATTGCTTTGGCAAACACTTTGTGTGATTGGTTAGTTAACTCAGCCCTGTTTTAGTCTTCCTTTGGTTTTTGGAGGTCAGGTTAGGAGCATTCAATAAAAATTGTCCTTGTTTTTGCCCTGTTGTCAGTATTTGGAGCCATTTTTCAATGGTATCCCACGATGGGTTTGCTGGTTTTATTGAATATGTTAATTGTTCTACCTGCCTTGTAATGCCTTTAGGGGGCTGACTCTCACTGCCATAACAGTAAATGGTGGATTGTCATCACCATTTTATAAATTAGTCTGACCATCACCTCAAAACTATCCTTAGCTAAAGGAAATTTGAAATCACTATAAAACCACAAAAGAAATCTGTGTATTTTGTTCTATCGCCTGGATGTATAGTATGTAAAAAAGAATCAAGGGCTGCAATTAGGAGATACGTACTCACACTCACAAACTCACCACCCTTGGACTCCTTCTGTCTCTAGGCTTTTGCCCTGGTTGAAAAATGTTTCTTTGATTCGATCAATATTCTGGCTGAGAATATTTCACGACCTTTCGCCATTCCTCTCGCTTCACCAAGAGGTAAAAGGTGGCAAGATGCAGCTAGAAGGTGCTGCAAAAGAGACCTGTCTCTGCCCACCTTGGATGTGGTTGGTGAATCCTCATGCCTTACTCTCCAAACAGTTGAGTTTAAAAAGTGTTAATGTTTTTTGAAAAATGTCCTCACCCAATTTGGAAAGGTTGTTTGTTCACCCAGTTTAAATACACAATCTTCCTTGATAATACTACCACCTAGTGGGCCTGCATGGTATCTGTGGATTTGTATATCTGGGAATTTAATGTTAAATAGGTTAGAATAAAGCTAACCTAACCTATCTCAGGGGTATCTAAAATTACTGGTGTTAAATTGAAAACTTAGCTTATTTTTTTTTAACATTTATTTCATGTTTGTTGAAAGGTTTTGTGAATTGAACCTATGCCTGTTACTGCAGAGTTTACAGTGTTGAAGTGTTAAATGTGCTGAAGTGGGTATGGACCAAAGCATGACAGTTCCCTCAGAGATAGTGCCAGAAGGTTGTCCTTTTTCCATGCGAGCATTTTAATTATTTTATGCCTTGTTGAATGTATTGGTCAGGCCCTTACCCAAGAAGCCCAAGCAAAGACCGAGAGGTCCAGGGTGCACTGGTGGTGCATGATAGTCACAGTGATGCAGCAGATCAAGAACATGATGCAGCCATCATGGATTCTCAACAAAGGCGCAGAAGGACTTATGAAGCCCCTCGAGTGTATAGGCAGAGATTGAGCTATCTTCAGACATCTGAGACAATGCCAGAGGAGATTCAGGCTCTCAAGAGCCACAGTAACATCTCTTTGTGATATGCTGGCAAGGGAAATCATATCCAACTGTGCTGGGCATCGCCCAATGCCTGCAGCTGGAAAGGTCACTGTTGCACTTAACTTCTTTGCAACAGGATCCTTTCAGGCAGCATGTGGAGACCTCTGTCGTTACATAACCTGCTGCACGTCGCCACATCAAGGCCTTCACTGGTGCTATGTTCTGGAGCACAGGAAATTAGATTTCTTTCACAATGGACTGCCGGAGCCGACTCGAAAGAGCCAGAGGGTTTGCAGCAATTGCAGGTTTCCCTGGGGTCCAGGTGCCATTGACTGTGTACACATCCCCATAAAGGTTCCAGCTGACCAGCCCTGTAACTTTATTCACGGGGAATGACAATAATCAATGGATATTACAGGTATGCATGAGGCAGCTGTTCAGCACTCACAACTCAAACAATTTCTATAACTTTCAGGTGCCTGACCTATTCAGCGGCCCTTGATAGTTGGCTTCTGGGTGACAAGGGTTACCCTTTACAGACATTACAGATGGGTCATGACTCCACAATCGATGCAGAGAGGACCTCCAGTGACAGCCACAGAAGCACCTGGGCCATCATAGGGTAGACAACAGAGCTACTGAAAATGATGTTCAGATGCCTTCATAGATCAGGACAGGCATTGCAGTGCACTCCTTCATGTGTGCTACTCACAGCCGCAGTGTGCTGCACACTCCACAACTACACCATTCAGAGAGGGGATGCTCTTGAGACTCCAGATCGTGGCCATTCTTCTGAGGGTGAGGGCAAAGGTGAGGTGAAGATCATTCCATCGTGCAGGTACAAGGCCCTGGACGTGATCACATGGATGGCCATGACACAATGGATCCCTTGAAAGGGTAAAGGTTGCAATTGGTTATGAGGTCCTGGCCTCAGAGAAGCTTGCATAGCCACATGTCCAAATGTCATTCCACGTGGAATATAAGATTTGTGCCACTGTCCTATCAACAAACTCACCGTATCCAGTTCTTGACATTCGATACATCCTGCCCAGTCTCCAGTTATTAAAGCTCATGTTTATCTCACAAAAGAAGTTCAACAGTAATGACAGATTGAAATAGGTGAGGGACAATTAAGTTAAACTTGATTCATTTAAACATGATGATGCATTTCATTAACAAGCAGAACAAACGCACTCATGTGACCCACTTGTTGACTACAGTGGAGTTTTCTTAAAGCATTTCATAGTTCCCTGGCCCAGTGTTGCCCCCTCACTTGCTGCTGCACTGGAGAAAGCCTCCTGACCTTCTCCTCCCCTTGCTTTGGGTAACCTTGATGGGCACTTTCCGTGCGTCTGAGGCCTTGAGGGCCCTGTCAGGTTAGAAGGCTCCTGCTGAGTGGCAAGAGGAGCTTCTGTTGCTGTGGCACTAGATGAGGAAAGTATCAATGGTTGGCAGACAGGGGAGATGCCCCCATCAGAAGTGCCCTGAGAGGTGCTTCCTGATGGCAGCAGCAGTTACTGATCCTTGGCCACTAGGTCCGCTTGGTCCTCTCTGCCTTTCCGTGAGGTCCAAGGATCTGGCTCAGTGCCCATGCTCCTGGTACTCCTGTCGCGCTGGCTCTGGGCACCTGAATTCACAGCCAGGGCAATGGTGTGCAAATTGGAGCACATTCCCACGATTGTGCCTGCAATATGTTCAGCTTACCCCCCAGGACAGTCGCTAATCTGTCCATGGAGGAAGCTTGTCACTCCAAAGAGTGAGTGATTGCAGTGCACTTGACCTGGCTGGACACCTCCCCAGTCCAGGCCAGAGCTCACAACCCCTCTGGTATATCCACCAAATCTCCATGCAACTCACGCTGGACATCGACCACCTTCCAGACGACTCCAGAAGCTCATCATCTGATTCGGAACTAACCTCTGGATCACCTCGGACAATTCAGCTACTGCCCGGGACCTGCTCCACCACACATTCCCTGGCAGCTACACATGTGAATGTGAACTGCCCTCATCAGATTGCGCCATCCCTTTACCCAACACGTTCATCCCTGCTGAGGTGCCAGTATCTGCACTGGTGCTTCTGGCAGAGAGAGGATGTGACAATGCTTCCTCCAAGAGTGTTTCCTCATCCTCAGAGGGAAATTCAAGCTTGCATCGACATCTTGGTTCATTGAGGAGGCTTCACCTGCACAAGAGAGACAATGAAAAGGGCATTAGTTGGCTTTCCAAACCTTTTAACAGCTATGCAAGATCACAATGCTCAGCACCATTAAAATCATATGCAGTGTGAGATATGACACAATGCAAACTTGCAGCAACATCAGAAGCTTTCCACTAGGAAGCCATCCTGGCTTTTAGCACGGGAACAAGAATTTTAACATTTATTGAATCATGCCAAGCACCAATCCACCTTCCATTTGACCCATCCAACTTTGTCCTGGTTTCAGCCATTTGCTATCCCATCAGACCCATGCCTTCCGCCATTCTCACCTTTGCTAATTGACCCAGGGTGTTAAGTGAGGAGAAATGTTAAATTAAATAAAATAAATAATGTTTACACTTGCCTGATTTGATAACCTGTTAGATAACGCTGCAGATCTGTGTAAAATGCACACATTTGCTGGGTTACCTGACACTGCCACGTACCAGGGGGCCCTCACACTTGTCATTTTGACTCAGTGGGAGTGGGGGAGCCTGAGGGAGATGGGCAGCATCTTAGCTGACAAGCCTTGTGCTGTTCATGCGTAGATAGGGTGTTAGTCATTGCAATTTTACATGTACTTTCAGGGGGAGTGTGCCCAGAACTGAAGGTAGTGTCCCTGAGCTTGCAAACCTAATGCTGTAAGGGAAGGTTAGAGTTAGGGGTTAGGGCCAGGGGTTAGAATCAGGGGTGAGGGTCAGGGGTTGGAGTCAGAGGTTAGAATCAGGAGTTATTGGACAGAAGTGGGGTAATATCACCTCTTATGATTAGCTAGCCTCTTCTTGAGCCTTGCTAGCTACAATTCTCCCACGTTCTATCAGCTATTGCTGCGCATTGGTATCCGCCTAGAATTTTTTTCCTTTGACTCCTGTTGGAGGAAATATTTATCCATCCATGGTTGAGAATTCACTATTTCTGGGGTTTGGTTTCTTGGTCTGATTTCAGTTTATTGACAAGGCTAATTGATTTAAGTTTGGAATATTTACTCTTGCATTCAGATCTTCCTCTCTCGTGCTGTTTTATATATGACTTTATAGTTATCTTTGGGGGTAAGGTTATGTTTAGGATATTAGAGTAAGAATTAAGTATAGATTTAAAGTTAGGGTAATGGAGTTAAGGTTCAGTAATTTGAATGAGGGTGAATTTATTGGAGTTTAACAAAAATTGTTGGGGTTAGGGTAGGGTTAACGTTTATGGGTTAGTTCATGGTAGGGTCATAGTTAGGGTTGCGATTAAGGCCACGGGTTAGGGGTTAGGGAGGAAGGGGTAACAAGGGGGTTAGGGTTGGGGGTTACGTCTAGGGCTTTGGCTTGAGGGTGGCGTTGTAGTTAGGGGGTTATGGCTAGGCATTGGAGGTTATGGTTGGAGGTTAGGGTTAGGGTATTAGGATTAGGGTTAGGGATTAGAAGCTAGGATGAGGGTTAGGGTGTTAGGGTGTTAGGTTTAGCATTCGGGCTAGGATTTAGCGTTAGGGTCAGGGTTAGGGCTAGGGCTAGTGATGGGGCTAGGGCTAGGGCTAGGGTTAGGGGATTAGGGTGAGGGTCTCTGCATCAGGGCTAGCGGTTAGGAGTTAGGTTTAGGGGTTTGGGATTTAGGGTTAAGATTGCTATTTCGAGTTAGGGTGTAGGGTCAGGTTTCAAGGTTAGGATTAGGCTGAAGGTTAGGGATCAGGAAATAGGATTAGGGTTAGTGTCGTGTTGGGCTGGGGTAAGGCTTTGAGGCTGCGGTTAGGGCATTAGTGTTAGAGTTGGTGTAGGGCAGGAAGGTGGTAGTATCCCCTCTTAAGTTTAGCTATTCTCTTCTTGAGTTTTGATACATCAAATTCTGCCACTGTTTATCAGCTCAATCTTTGCATAAACGTTGTTGCACTTGATTCCTGTTGGGCAAAATGTTTATCCGTCTGTGTTTGAGAATTCACTCTTTCTGAGGTTTGTTTCCTTGGTCTGATTTTGGATTACTGACACAGTTAATTGATTTCTGTTTGGAGTATTTACTCTTCATGTATTCAGATGACCTCTTCTTGTTCTAATTTACACTTGGCTTTATAGTTACCTTTGGGGCTAGCATTCTGATTTGCATATTAAAGTAAGTATTAAGAAGAGTTAAAGTTAGGTTATTGGATTTAAGGATCAGGTATTTTGAATGAGGGTTATTTTCTTATGGTTTAACAAGAGTTGCTGGGGTTAGTGCTTACTGGTTAGTTAGGGTTAGGATTAGGGTTAGTGTTAAGGCTAGGGGTTAGGGCTAAGGGTTAGGGCTAGGGTTAGAGTTAGGGCTAGGGATTAGGGTTATGGTTGGGAGTTAGGGCTTGGGTTAGGGTTAGGGCTAGCATTACGGTTAGGGCTAAGATGCGGCATTCATGTTAGGGTTAGTTATTAGGATTAGTGTGAGGGGTTAGGGTTTTGGGTTAAGGTTGGGGTTAGAGGTTAGGGTTAGGGGTTAGGGTTAGGGTCAGGGTTAAGATTAGGGGTTAGGGTTAGAGTTAGGGTTTAGAGTTAGGGGTTAGGGTTAGGGTTTAGAGTTCGGGGTTAGGGTTAGGGTCAGGGTTAGGGATTAGGGTGTGGTGTTTTATTAGGGTTAGGGTTCGGGATGAGGTTTAGGGTTAGGGTATTTGGGTTAGTGTTAGTATTAGGGTTTGGGGATTAGAGTTAGGGTTAGGGTTAGGTTTACAGTTAGGGTTAGGGATAGGGTTGGGTATTAGGGTTAGGGTAAGGTTTAAGGTTAGGGTAAGGGTTAGGGTTAATGTATTACTATTTGGGTCAGGATTAGGGTTAGGGTATTAGGGTCAGTCTGAGGTTTCGATTTGGGGTTAGTGTATTAGTGCTAGGGTTAGGGTTAAGGTTAGTGTTAGGGTTATGGTTTTAGGGTTGGGTTATTGGTATTATGGTTAGTATTTGGGGATTATGTTAGGGGTTAGTGTTAGGATTAGCGTTAGGCTATTAGCGTTAGGGTATTAGAGTTAGTGTTAGGTTTAGAGTTCGGGTTTGGGCTAGGATTATGGTTAATGATTAGGAGATAGGAGTTAGGGTTAGGGGTGAGGGATAGTGTTTTGGTTAGGATTGTGGTTAGGCGTTAGTGTTGGGCTTAGAGTTAGGGGCTAGGATCAGGGTTAGGGCTAGGGGTTAGAGGTTAGGTTTAGGGTTAGGGCTAGGGCTTTGACTAGGGCTAGGCTAGGGTTAGGGCTAGGATTAAGACTAGGGTTATGGCTAGGGTTAGGCTTACAGTTCGTGCTTGTGCATTGGTGTTAGGATTAGGGTATTAGGGTTAGTGTTGGGGTTTAGGGTTAGGGTTAGGGTTAGGGTTGTGGTTTGGGGTTAGGGGTTAGCGAATAGTGTTAGTGTTAGGGATTAGGTTCCAGGGTTGGGGTTGGGGTTTGGGGTTAGGGGTTAGCGGATAGTGTTAGTGTTAGGTGTTAGTGTCTAGCGTTGGGGTTAGGGGTTAGGGTTAGGTTTAGGGGTTAAGGTTAGGGATTAGTGTTAGGGTTAGGGTCTCGGGTTAGGGTTGTGGTTTGGGATTGGGGTTAGGGGTTAGTGGATAGTGTTAGTGTTAGGGGTTAGGTTTAGGGGCTAGGATTATGTGTTAGCGTTAGGGTTAGGGGTTATTGTTAGGGTTAGGGTCTAGGGTTAGGGTTGGGGTTGGGGTTTGGGGTTAGGGGTTAGTGGATAGTGTTAGTGTTAGGGTTAGGGTTAGGGGCTAGGTTTAGGGTTAGGGTTAGGGTTAGGGTTGGGGCTTGGTGTTAAGGGTTAGCGGATAGTGTTAGTGTTAGGGGTTAGTGTCTAGGGTTGGGGTTTAGGGTTAGGGGTTAGAGGATAGTGTTAGTGTAGAGTTAGGGTTAGGGGCTAGGTTTAGGGTTAGGGGTTAGGGTTAGGTGTTATGATTAGTGTTACGGCATTAGGGTCAGGGTATTAGGGTTAGGATATTATGGTCAGGATATTATGATCAGGGTTTAGTGGTTAGGGTTAGGGTATTAAGGTTCAGGTTAGAGTTAGGCTTTGGGTATTAGGGTTAGGGTTACAGTTTGGGTTAGGGTTAGGTTTAGGGTATTAGGGTTAGGCTGAGGGTTCAAGTTAGAATTAGAGTGATTGTTAGTGTTAAGGTTAGGGTTAGGGTTAGGCCAATAGTGTTAGCATTAGGGTGTTATGTTTAGGTTTAGGGCCATGGTGTTAGTGTTAGAGTATTAGGGTTAGGGTTAGAGTTAGGGTTAGGGATCGGAATATGGGTTTGGTTTAGGGTAAGTTTTAGGGTTAGATTTGGGGATTAGGTTTTTGTTCGGGGCAAGTGTTAGGGTGGGGTGTTAGGGTCAGGGTTAGGGGTTGGGGTTAGGGTTAGGGTTAGGGTTAGGGTTAGGGTAAGAGTTAGGGTTTTGGTTAGGATTATGGTTTGTGGTTAGGGGCTAGGGGTTCGGGCTATGGAAGGAGCATCCAATAGAGGGCGGTAGTGAGAAGTGACTGAGAAGCATTTGGGAGAAGTCAGCACAGTCACCGCAACTCAGAAGGGGATCGAGGAGAAGGACCCTTGCACTCAACAGGAGGAAAAGCATCCAACAGAGAGTGGTGGTGAGAAGTGACTGAGAAGCATTCTGGGAGAAGTCAGCGCAGTTACCACAACTCAGAAAGGGATCTTGGAGGACCCGCTGTCAAAGAACGGAATAGTCCCAAACATTACATTGCTGTAGTGATCCCATCCCTCCCTCCTCCTCAAACCAAAAAAAGAGAGAGAGACAAAGAGGCAGTACCTTCAGGGGTGCACCAGACCTGCGAGGGACACTCTTCTGAAAGTGGATTTTAAAAGAAGCAGCTGATTGAGTAAATCCTGATGAGTTTTTTTCAATCTATTAAAGTAATTCATTGCTTAATACTGAGATAGGAGCTAAAACATATATATAGAGTAGTACTATACAAGTATAATTAGTCAAAAAACAAGGTTCCTCGCTAACATAAGTAAGGCCCCGAGTTAGCGTATTGTTTTAAGGGAGTAACTAACTTACTTGAGAGGGACGTCATGGCAGGAGAACTCAGACCTGTGATATGCTCTTCCTGCAGGATGTGGGAAATGAGGGATGCTTCCAGTGCCCCTGGTGACCATGTGTGTGGAAGGTGTGTCCAAATGCAGTTTCTAGCTAACCAGGTTTCGGAGTTGGAGCTGCGGGTGGACTCATTGTGGAGCATCTGCGATGCTGAGCAAGTTGAGGATAGCACGTTTAGCGAGGTGGTCACACCGCAGGTGAAGATTACACAGGCAGAAAGGGAATGGGTGACCATCAGGAACAGTAAAAGACTCAGGGAGGTAGTGCAGGAGTACCCTGTGGTCATCCCCCTCTCTAACAGATATACCGCTTTGGATACTGTTGGGGGGTGAATGGCCTCTCAGGGGAAAGCAGCAACAGCCAAGTTCACGGCACCGCGGGTGGCTCTGCTGCTCAGAGGGGCAGGAGGAAAACAAGTGTCAGGGCTATAGTGATAGGGGATTGAACAGTTAGGGGCACAGACAGACGCTTCTGTTGCCACAAACGTGAATCAAGGATGGTATGTTGCCTCCCTGGTGCCAGGGTCCAGGATGTCACGGAGCGGCTGCAGGACATTCTGGGGAGGGAAGGTAAACAGTCAGTGGTTGTGGTAAACATTGGTACCAACAACATAGGTAAACTAAGGGATGAGGACCTGCAAGCTCAGTACAGGAAGTTAGGAGATAAATTAAAATGCAGGACCTCAAATGTAGTAATCTCAGGATTACTCCCAGTTCCACGTGCTAGCGAGAGCAGGAATAAGAGGATAGACCAAATGAACACGTGGCTGGAGAGATGGTGTAGCCAGGAGGGATTCAGATTCTTGAGGCACTGGGACTGGTTCTGGGGAAGGTGGGACCTATACAAACTGGACGGGCTGCACCCAGGCAGAGCTGGGACCGGTGTCCTTGTGGCAGCTTTTGCTAGTTCTGTTGGGCAGTATTTAAACTAGTGTGGCAGGGGGATGGGATCCCAGGAGTAGGATCAGATAGGTCAGATTCAGATCAGAAAAATGGAGGTCGAACATTAGCTAGAGACGTTGTGATAGACATGGAGTTACAGGAGAAACAAAGTTTAAAAAGTGTCCAGCAAGGGAAATTGATGGGGTTAAACCGTTTATACTTCAATGCAACGAGTATTACAAACAAGGTAGATGAGTTAAGGGCACAGGTAGACACATGGCAGCAGGATGTCATTGCTATAATGGAGACCTGGCTAAAGGAGGGACAAACCTGGCAGCTTAATATCCCTGGTTATGGAGTCTTCAGACACGATAGAGTAGGAGATAAAAAAGGAGGGGGGAGGTAGCACTAATGGTTAAAGAATCAATTCCAATTGTGAGAAGGGATGATATACTAAATGGATCAACAAAAGAGGCTTTATGGATTGAGCTTAGAAATAAAAAAGGGGCAGTTACACTGCTGGGAGTATACTACAGACCCCCAAACAGTGAAAGGGAGATAGAAGAACAAATATGTAGGCAAATTTCTGCTTGTAAGAACAAGAGGGGAATAATAGTTGGAGACTTCAACTATCCTAATATCAACTGGGATTCAAACAATATAAGGGGCACTGAGGGAGAAACATTCATGCAGTGTGTCCAGGAAAATTTTTTCAACTAATTAGTGACAAACCCAACGAGAGGAGATGCAATTCTAGACCTAGTCTTGGGGAATGAAGAAGGGCAAGTGGGCGAAGTGACAGTTGGCGACCATATCGGGGACAGTGATCACAATTCAGTTAGATTTAGCATTACCATGGAAAAGGACAGAGATAAGGCAGGAGTAAAATCCTTGAACTGGGGGAAGGCAAATTTTGCAGAAATGAGAAGGGACTTGGCTGAGGTAGACTAGACAACACTGCTGGAGGATAAAACAGTGGAAAACCAGTGGGAAGCACTAAAAAGCAAGATCCTAATTGTACAAAGTAGACATGTCCCCAACAAAAATAAGAGTGGTACTGCCAAACCTAGACCCCCCTGGTTGTCTAGAGGAATACAGGGGAAGATCAAACAGAAAAAGAAAGTGTACGATAGGCACAAAGAACTAAGCACTGCAGATAGCCTAGATGAATATAGGAAGTGCAGGGGCGAATTAAAAAAGGAAATAAGGAAATTAAAGAGAGGGGATGAAAAAATAGATTAGCAAGTAAAGTTAAAGATAACCCAAAGATGTTTTACCAATACATTAATGCTAAAAGGTTAGTTAAGGAAAAAGTAGGACCTATCAGAGATGAAGATGGAAACTTGTGTGTAGATGCAGAGGCTGTGGGAAGGGTTTTGAATGAATATTTTGTCTCCATGTTTACAAAGGAAAGGGAGGATGTAGGTATAGTAGTCCAGGAGGAACACTGCGAGATATTGGTCGGGATAGTCATAAAGAGAGAGGAAGTACTCGAAGGGTTGAAATCCTTGAAAGTTGATAAGTCGCCAGGGCCAGATGGATTGTTCCCGAGGCCGCTGAAGGAAGTCAGGGAGGAGATAGCAGATGCTCTGAGGATGATTTTCCAATCTTCACTAGATACAAGAGAGGTAGCGGAGGACTGGATAAATGCAAATGTAGTTCCATTGTTTAAAAAGGGATCAAAGGAAATGCCAAACAATTATAGGCCAGTTAGTCTTACATCAGTGGTGAGCAAATTAGTAGAATCAATCCTGAGAGATAGGATTAACTGTCATGTGGAAAGGCATGGACTAGTCAGGGAAGGTCAGCATGGATTTATTAATGGAAGGTCTTGCCTCACAAATTTGATTGAATTCTTTGAGGAAGTGACAAGAAGAGTTGATGAAGGTAGTGCAGTGGATGTTGTGTACATGGATTTTAGCAAGACATTTGACAATCTGCCACATGGCAGATTGGTCAGGAAAGTAAAAGCCCATGGGATTCAGGGTAATGTGGCAAACTGGATAAAAGGTTGGCTTTGTAACAGGGAACAAAGGGTAATGGTCGATGGATGCCCTTGCGATTGGAAAGTTGTCTCAAGTGGTGTTCCACAGGGCTCGGTGTTGGGACTCTTGCTGTTTGTGTTATATATTAACGATTTGGACGTGAACGTGGGAGGCGCGATTTGGAAATTTGCAGATGTCACAAAGTTTGGTCGAGTAGTGGATAATGTAGAGGATAGCCATAATCTCCAAAACGATATAGATGGGTTGGTGGAGTGAGCGGTAAAGTGGCAGTAGTGGTAGGGCTAAGACTTGGGATGGGGCGAGGGTTAGGGCAAGGGTTATGGCTAGGGTTAGGTTTAGGGTTTGTGTTTGTGTTAGGGTGTAAGGGTAAGGGTGTTAGGGTTGGGATTAGGGGGTTAGGGGTTTAGGGTTAGGCTAAGGGCCAGGGTAATGTTTAGGGTAAGAATTAGAGTTAAGGTGAGGGGTTAGGGTTAGAGCTAGGGCGCTTTAGGTTTAGGGTTATGTTTAGGGATTAGGGGCTAGAGCTTAGTTTAGGGTTAGGGTTAGGGCTAGAGTTGGGTTTGGGGTTGGGGTTAGAGTTGGGGTTTGGGTTTAGAGGTTAGAGGATAGTGGTAGGGTTAGGGGTTAGGGTTAGGGCTAGGGGTTAGATTTATTGTTAGGGGTCAGGGTTAGGAGTTAGTGTTAGGTTCATGGCATTTAGGTAAGAGTATTAGGGTTAGGGTAGTAGGGTTAGGGTTTAATGGTTAGGGTTAGGGTTAGGGTATTAGTGTTAGGGTGAGTGTTAGAGTATTAGGGTTAGGGTTGGGGTTAGGGTTACAGTTAGGTTTAGGATTAGGCTTAGGGTATTAAAGTCAGCGTTAGCATTAGGGTTAGGCTTCAGGGTGAGGGTTAGGGGTAGGGTTAGGGTTAGATTTTGTGTTAGGGTTTAGGGTTTAGGGTTAGTGTTAGGGTTATGGTTAGTGGTTCAGGGTTCGGTTAGGGTTTAAGGTATTAGGGTTAGGGTTAATGTTAGGGTATTAGGACTAGGGTTAGGGTTAGACGTTAGGTGCTAGAGTTTAGGGTTAGGTTTAGGCGTTAGGGATAGGGTTAGGTTTAGGGTTGGGGTTGGGGTTGGGGTTGCTGTTGGGGTGTGGTTAGGATTAGGGTTAGGGATGAGGGTTACGGTTAGGGGTCAGAGTTAGTGTTAGGCATTTGAATTAAGGCTTAGGGGATACGGGCTTGGGTTAGTGGTTAGGCATTAGGGGTTAGGGTTAGGGCACAGTTAGCGGTTAAGTGTAGGGTAAGGGTCAGATTTAGTGTTTAGGGTTCGGGATTAGGGTTAGGGGTTATGGGTTAGTATTTGAGGTCAGGGTTAGGGTTATTGTTTAGGGTTTAGGGCTAGTGTTACGATTATGGGTTAGGGTTCGGGTTAAGATATAAGGGTTATGGTAAGGGTTAGGGCTAGGAGTTAGGGTTAAGTGTCAGTGTTAGAGTTGGGGTTAGGATTGCTGCTTAGGTGTTTGTTTTAGGGTTAGTGTTTAGGGTTAGGGTTAGGGGTTGGGGCTTAAGGTTTAAGGGTTGGTGTGAGGATTAGGGTTAGGGTTTAGGGATTTGGGTTAGGGTTAGTGGCTATGGTTAAGGTTAGGGCTAGGGTTAGTGAATAGGGTTAGAGTTAAGTTTGGGGATAGGGTTAGTGTTAGGGTTAGGGTTAGAGTTAGAAATAAGGGTTAGGGTTAAATTTAGGGTTTATAGTTTATGGTTAGGGGTTAGGGATTGGGGTTATGGGTCAGAGTTAGGGTTAGAGGTTAGGGTTATGGGCTAGGGTTAATGTTAGGATTTTTGGGTTGGGTTGGGCATGAGGGGTAAGGGGTTAGCGTTAGGTTTAGGGGTTGGATATTAGGGTTAGGGATTTGGGTTTGGGGTTTATGGTTAGGGTTAGAGTTTAGGTTTAGGGTTAGGGTTAGGGTTTGGGGTTAGGATTAGAAGTTATGTTTAGGGGATAGTGTTAGGGTTAGGGGTTAGTGTTAGGGGCTAGGGTTAGCGTTAGGTGTTAGGGTAAGGGGTTATGGTTAGGGTTATAGCATTAACATAAGGGAATTAGGGTTAAGTTATTAGGGTTAGGGTTTAATAGTTAGGGTTAGGTTTAGGGTTAGGGTATTTGGGTTAGGGTTAGCGTCAGTGTTAGGGTACTAGATTTAGGGTTAGAGTTACATTTAGGGTTAGGGCTAGGGTTGGTTATTAGGGTTAGGGTTAGGGTTAGGTTAAGGTTAGGGTTAGGGTTAATGTATTCGGGTTAGGGTATTAGGGTTAGGCAGAGGTCACGGGCTCGGTTAGCATAATAGGGCATGGGTTAGAGTTAGTGTTAGGGTTATGGTGTTAGTGTTAGGGTTAGGAGGATAAGGTTAGTGGTTAGGGTTAGGGTTAGGCTATTAGCGTTCAGTTCTTATAGTTAGGGTTAGGGTTAGAGTTAGCGTTTGGGTTAGGATTATTGTTAGTGACCAGGGGTTAAGGGTGAGTGTTAAGGTTAGGGTTAGGGTTGTGGTTAGAGGTTAGTGTTGGGGTTAGAGTTAGGGCTAGAGTCAGGTTTTCAGTTCGGGGTTAGAATTAGGGTTAGGGCTGGGACTTGGGCTCCGGCTCGGGCTATGGTTAGGGATAGGGTTAAAGCTAGAGTTAGGTTTAGAGTTCGTGTTTGTGTTATGGTGTTAGGGCTAGTGGTTAGGAGTTTGGGTTTAGGGTTAGTGTTCAGGGTTAGGGTTAGGGCTTTGGGATTAAGGTTTAAGAATTGGGTTTAGGAATAGAGTTAGGGTTTAGGGGTTAGTGGTTGTGGTTAAGGTGAGGGTTAGGGTTAGGGAATAGAGTAAATGTTAATTTTAGGGGAGAGGGTTAGTGTTAGGGTTGGGTTTAGGGTTAGAGGTTAGGGTTAGGGTGTTAGGGTTAGGGTGTTAGGGTTAGCATTAGGGGGTTAGGGTTAGGCTTGGGGCCAGGGTAATTTTTAGGGTAAGAGTTAGCGTTAGTTGAGGGGGTAGGGTTAGAGCTAGTGTGTATTAGGTTTAGGGTTATGTTTAAGGGTTAGGGGCTAGGGCTTAGTTTAAGGTTAGGGTTAGGTTTAGAGTTGGGTTTGGGGTTGGGGTTAGGGTTGGGGTTTGGGGTTAGGGGTTAACAGATAGCGGTAGGGTTAGGGGTTAGGTTTAGGCTATGATAGATTTATTGTTAGGGGTCAGGGTTAAGGGTTAGTGTTAGGGTTATGGCATTTGGGTAAGGGTTTTTGGTTTAGGGTAGTAGGGTTAGGGTTTAATGGTGAGGGTTCAGGTATTAGGGTTAGTGTTAAGATATTAGGGTTAGGGTTGGAGTTAGGGTTACAGTTAGGTTAGGGTTAGGGCATTAGGGTTAGGATTAGTGTTAGGATGTTCGGGCTAGGGTTAGGGTATTAGGGTTAGGCTTAGGGGTGAGGATTAGGGTTAGGGTCAGTGTTAGATTTTGTTTTAGGATTTAGGGTTTAGGGGTAGTGTTAGGGGTTTGGTGCTAGGTTTAGGGTTTGAGGTATTGGCGTTAGGGTTAGTGTTAGGGTATTATGACTAGGGTTAGGGTTAGACGTTAGTTGCTATGGATTAGGTTTAGGCTTAGGGTTAGTGTAAGGGGGCTAAGGTTAGTGGTTAGGGTTAGGGTTAGGCTATTAGCGTTCGGTTATTATAGTTAGGGTTAAGGTTAGAGTTAGTGTTTGGGTTAGGATTATTGTTAGTGACTAGGGGCTAGGTGTTAGGGTTAGGGGTGAGTGTTAAGGTTAGGTTTCGAGGTTAGAGGTTAGTGTTGGCGTTGGAGTTAGGGCTGGAATTAGGTTTCTGGTTAGGGGTTAGGATTAGGGCTGGGCTGGGACTTGGGCTACGGCTCAGGCTATGGTTATGGCTATGGTTAAAGCTAGGGTTAGGGTTAGGGTTCGTGTTTGTATTAGGGTGTTAGGGCTAGTGGTTAGGTATTTGGGTTTAGGGTTAGTGTTCAGGGTTAGGGTTTGGGATTAAGGTTTAAGGATTGGGGTTAGGAATAGAGTTAGGGTTTAGGGGTTAGTGGTTATGGTTAAGGTGAGGGTTAGGGTTAGGGAATAGAGTAAAGGTTAAGTTTAGGGGAGAGGGTTAGTGTTAGGGTTGGGTTTAGGGTTAGAGGTTAGGGTTATGGTTAGAGTGTTAGGGTTAGCATTAGGGGGTTAGGGTTAGTCTTAGGGCCAGGGTAATTTTTAGGGTAAGAGTTAGGGTTAGTTTGGGGGGGTAGGGTTAGAGCTAGGCTGTATTAGGTTTAGGTTTACGTATAGGGGTTAGGGGCTAGGGCTTAGTTAATGGTTATGGTTAGATTTGGGTTTGCGGCTGGGGTTAGGTTTGGGATTTGGGTTTAGGGGATAGTGGATAGTGGTAGGGTTAGGGGTTAGGTTTGGGCTATAGTAGATTTATTGTTAGGGGTCTGGGTCAGGGTTAAGGGTTAGTGTTAGTGTTATTGCATTTGGGTAAGGGTATTTGGGTTAGCGTAGTAGGGTTAGTGTTTAATGGTGAGGGTTAGGGTATTAGGGTCAGTGATACGGTATTAGGGTTAGAGTTGGAGCTAGGGTTACAGTTAGGTTAGGGTTAGGGCATTAGGGTTAGGGTTAGTGTTAGGATGTTCGGGCTAGGGTTAGGGTACTAGGGTTAGGCTTAGTGGTGAGGGTTAGGGTTAGGGTCAGTGTTAGATTTTGTATTAGGGTTTAGGGTTTAGTGTTAGTGTTAGTGGTTTGGGGTTAGGTTTAGGGTTAGAGGTATTGGTGTTAGGGTTAGTGTTAGGGTATTATGACTAGGATTAGGGTTAGACGTTAGGTGCTATGGGTTAGAGTTAGGGTTAGTTGTAGTGGTTAGGGAGTAGGGTTAGGGTTAGCTTTAGGGCTGGGGCTGGGGTTGGGGTGGCTGTTGGGATTGGGGTTAGGATTAGGGTTAGGGTTGATGGTTAGGGTATTAGCGTTAGACAGAGGTCACGGCCTGGGTTAACATAATAGGGTTAGGGTTAGAGTTAGTGTTAGGGTTATGGTGTTAGGGTTAGGGTTAGGGGGATAAGGTTTGTGGTTAGGGTTAGGGTTAGGCTATTAGCGTTCGGTTATTATAGTTAGGGTTAGGGTTAGAGTTAGTGTTTGGGTTAGGATTATTGTTAGTCACTAGGGGCTAGGGGTTAGGGTTAAGGGTGAGTGTTAAGGTTAGGTTTAGTGGTTAGAGGTTAGTGTTGGGGTTAGAGTTAGGGCTAGAATCAGGTTTCCGGTTAGGGGTTAGGATTAGGGCTGGGCTGGGACTTGGGCTAGGGCTTGAGCTAAGGTTATGGCTATGGTTAAAGCTAGGGTTAGGGTTAGGGTTAAGGTTAGGGTTAGGGGTGGGGGTTTGGGTTAGGTGTTATGGGCTTTGGATAGTGTTTAGGCATTAGGGGTTAGTGTTAGCGGTTAATGCTAGGTTTAGGGTTTAGAGTTAGGGTAGAGTTAGGGGTTAAGTGTAGGGTAAGGGTCAGGTTTAGTGTTTAGGGTTAGGGATTAGGGTTAGAGGTTATGGGTTAGTGTTTGAGGTTAGGGTTAGCGTTATTGTTTAGGGATAATGGTTAGTGTTACGATTATGGGTTAGGGTTAGGGTTAGGGCTAGGGGTTAGGGTTAAGTGTTAGTCTTAGGGTTGGGTTTAGGATTGCTGCTTAGGGCTTTCATTTTGGGTTAGCTTTAAGGGTTAGGGGTTGGGGTTTAAGATTTAAAGGTTGGTGTTAGGATTAGGGTTACTGTTTAGGGGTTTTGGGTTAGGGTTAGTGGCTATGGTTAAGGTTAGGGCTAGGATTAGGGAATAGGGTTAGAGTTAAGTTTGGGGATAGGGTTAGTGTTAGGGCTAAGTTTAGAGTTAGAAGTAAGGGTTAGGGTTAGGGTTACATTTAGGGATAGGGCTAGGGTTGGTTATTTGGGTTAGGTTTAGGTTAAGGTTTAAGATTAG
Source organism: Cetorhinus maximus (assembly GCF_964194155.1). Classification (NCBI taxonomy): domain Eukaryota; kingdom Metazoa; phylum Chordata; class Chondrichthyes; order Lamniformes; family Cetorhinidae; genus Cetorhinus; species Cetorhinus maximus. Next base: position 102,326,813 of record NC_135896.1, read on the forward strand.
AGCTAGGGTTAATGTATTGGGGTTCGGGTTAGGGTTAGGGTATTATGGTTAGGCAGAGGTCACGGCTTGGGTTAGCTTAATAGGGCAAGGGTTAGAGTTAGTAGTGGGTCATGGTGTTAAGGTTAGGGTTATGGTATTATGGTTAGTGTTAGGGGGTAAAGTTGGGGGTTAGGGTTAGGCTAAGTTTATTAGCGTTCGGGTGGTATAGTTAGGGTTAGAGTTAGAGCTAGTGTTTGTTTTAGGATTATTGTTAGTGATCGGGGCTAGGGGTTAGGGTTAGGGGTTAGGGTTATGGCTAGGGTTAATTTGTGGTTAGAGGTTAGTGTTGGGGTTAGGGCTAGGGCTGGGACTTGGGCTACGGCTAGGACTAGGGTTAGGGTTAAAACTAGGGTTAGGTTTAGGCTTTGTGTATGTCTTAGGGTGTTAGTGTTAGGGTTAGTGGTTAGGTGTTTGGGTTTAGAGTTAATGTTTAGGATTAGTGTTAGGGGTTGGGGTTTAAGGTTTAAGCGTTGGGGTTAGGATTAGGGTTGACGTTTAGGGGTTAGTGGTTATGGTTAATGTTAGGGTTACGGAATAGAGTAAAGGTTACGCTTGGAGGGAGGGTTAGTGTTTGGGTTGGGTTTAGGCTTGGAGGTAAGGGTTAGGGTTAGGTTTAGGATTAGGGTTAGGTTAGTTGTTGGGTTTAGAGTTTAGGGCTAGGGGTTAGGGATTGGGGTTAGGGCACTGTGTTAGGGTAAGAATTTAGGGTGATGGGCTAGGGCTAGGGTTAGAGTTTGGGTGTTGGGTTGGGTATAAGGTGTAAGGGGTTAGGGCTCGGGTTAGGTGTTGGAGATTAGGGTTAGGGGTTTGGGTTTGGGGTTTAAGGTTAGGGTTAGGGGTTGGGATTGGGGTTAGGGTTAGAGGTTATCGTTACTGTACGGTTTAGGGGTTTGGGTTAGGCTTAGGGTTAATGAATTAGAGTTATGGTTAGTGTTAGGATATTAGGACTAGGGTTAGGGTTAGATGTTAGGTGCTAGGGGTTAGGGTTAATGGTAGGGGCCAGGGTTAGGTTTAGGGGTTATAGTTAGGAGTTAGGGGATAGTGTTTGGGTTCGTGTTAGGATTAGGACTAGGGCACCGGTTAGGTCTAGGGTTCTGGCAACGTTCGGGTTAGGGCTAGGGTAAGTGCTTGTGTTTGAGTTGGGCTTAGGGTGAGGGTTAGATTTAGGGTTGGGGCTCGGGTTGAGGTTGCTGTTGGCGTTGGGGTTAGGGTTAGGGTTAGAGTTGAGGGTTAGGGGTAGGGTTTTGTGTTTGGGTTTGGGGTTAGGTGTTATGAGCTTGGGTTAGTGGTTTGGCATTAGAAGTTAGAGTTGGAGTTTAGTGTTAGGGTTAATGTTTAGGGTTAGGGTTAGCGTTAGAGTTAAGGGTTAAGTGTAGGGTGAGGGTTACGTTTAGTGTTTAGGATTAGAGATTAGGGTTAGGGGTTATGGATTAGTGTTTGAGGTTAGGGTAGGACTATTGTTTAGGTTTTAGGGTTAGTGTTACAATTATGTGTTCGGGTTCAGGTTAGGATATAGGGGCTAAGGTCAGGGTTAGGGCTAGGGGTTATGCTTAAGTGTTAGTGTTAGGGTTTGGGTTAGGATTGCTGCTTAGGGGTTTAGTTTACGGCTAGTGTTTAGGGTTAGGGTTAGGGGATGGGGTTTAAGGTTTAAGGGTTGGCGTTAGGATTAGGGTTAGGGTTTGGCTTAGGGTTAGGGTTAGGATAAAGGGATAAAGGTCAGGGTTAGGGCGAGGGGTTCGGTCAGGGGTTAGTATTAGGGCTGGGGTTGGGATTGCTAGTTAGGGCTTTGGGTTTAGGGTTACTGTTTAGGGTTTGGGTTGGTGTTTGGGGTTTAATGTTTAAGGGTTGGCATTAGGATTAGGGTTAGGGTTTAGGGGTTTGGGTTAGGGTTAGAGGTTATGGTTAAGGTTAGGGTTAGGGAATAGGGTTAGAGTCTCGTTTAGGACATAGGGCTAGTGTTAGGGTTAGGTTTAGGGTTCGAAGTAAGGTTTAGGGTTACGTTTAGGATTAGGGTTGGGGTTAGGGTTAATGGCTGGGTTTAGAGTTTAGTGTTAGGGGTTAGGGATTGGGGTTAGGGGTCAGGGTTATCGTTAGATGTTAGGGCTATGGGTTAGAGTTAGTGTTAGGTTTGGGGGGTTGGGTTGGGTGTAAAAGGTAAGAGGTTAGGGTTAGGGGTTGGAGTTTAGGGTTAGGGGTTAAGGTTTGTGGTTTGTGATTAGGCTTAGGGGTTAGGGTCAGGTTTAACAGGTAGGTTTAGGGTTTGGATAAGGGTTAGTATTTGGGTTTGGAGTTAGGTTTAGGGCTTGTACTTAGAGGTTATGGATAGGGTAAGGGTTAGGGGTTTGGGTTAGGGTTAGGGTTAGTGCATTAGGGTTAGAGTTAGGTTTTTAAAATAGGGGTAGGGCATTAGGGTTTATGCTTAGTGTTTGGTTAAGGGTTAGTGTTTAGGTTTAGAGTAAGGGTTAGTGTTTGGGGTTAAGGTTAGGGCTTATGGTTAGGGGATAGTGTTAGGGTTAGGGGTTAGGGTTAGGGGCTATGGTTAGGGTTAGGGTTAGGGATTATGGTTAGGGTTATGGCATTAAGGTAAGGGATTTAGGTTTAGGTTATTAGGGTTAGGGTTTAATGGTTAGGGTTAGGGTTAGGTTTAGTGTTAGGGTATTTGGGTTAGGGTTAGTATTAGGGTTAGGGTATTGGAGTTAGGATTAGGGTTACATTTAGGGTTAGGGCTAAGGTTGGGCATCAGGTTTAAGGTTAGTTTAAGGTTAGGTTTAGGGTTAATGTATTAGGGTTTGGGTCAGGGTTAGGGTTAGTGTATTAGGGGTAGGCAGTGGTTATGGGCCGGGTTAGCGTATTAGGGCAAGGGTTTGAGTTAGCGTTAGGGTTATGGTGTTAGCGTTTGAGTTATGGTATTGTGGTTAGTGTTTGGGGGATAAGATTAGGAGTTAGGGATGGGGTAAGGCTATTAGCATTCGGGATTTGAATTAGGGTTAGGGTTAGAGTTAGGGCTTGGGTTAAGATTATGGTCAGTGATTAGGGGCAAGGGGTTAGTGTTAGGTGTGAGGGTGAAAGTTAGGGTTTGGGTTGTGGTTAGAGGTTAGTGTTGGGGACAGGGTTAGGGTTAGGACTCGGGTCATGTTTAGGGTTAGGGGTTAGGGTTAGTGTTAGAGCTAGGGCTTGGGTTAGGGTTAGGGTTAGGGTGAGGGTTAGGTTTAGGGTTCGTGTTTGTGTTGCGGTGTTATGGTTAGGGGTTTGGGTTTGAGTTTGTGTTTAGATTTAGGGTTAGGGTTTGGGATTTAAGGTTTAAGGATTGGGGTTAGGATTAGGGTTAGGGTTTCGGGGTTAGTGGTTATGGTTACGATTAGGGTTAGGGAATAGCATAAAGGTTAAGTTTAGAGTGTAAGGTTAGTGTTAGGGTTGGGTATAGGGTTAGAGGTAAGGGTTAGCGTTAGGGTTAGGATAATTGGTTAGGTTTAGAGTTTAGGGCTAGGGGTTTGGGATTGGGGTTAGGGTTAGGGTTAGGGTTAGGATTAGTGGGTTATGGTTAGGATTAGTGGTTAGGTTTAGAGTTTAGGGCTAGGGGTTTGGGATTGGGGTTAGGGTTAGGGTTAGGGTTTAGGGGTTATTGGTTATGGTTACGGTTAGGGTTAGGGAATAGCATAAAGGGTTAGGGTTAGAGTTATGGTTAGGGTTAGGGTATTGGAGTTAGGGTTAGGATTACATTTAGGGTTAGGGCTAAGGTTATGCATCAGGTTTAAGGTTAGGTTAAGGTTTAAGGTTCGGTTTAGGGTTAATGTATTAGGTTTTGGGTTAGGGTTAGGGTTAGTGTATTAGGGGTAGGCAGTGGTTATGGGCTGGGTTAGCGTATTAGGGCAAAGATTTGAGTTAGCATTAGGGTTATGGTGTTAGCGTTCGGGTTATGGTATTGTGGTTAGTGTTTGGGGGGTAAGCTTATGAGTTAGGGATTGGGTAAGGCTATTAGCATTCGGGTATTAGAATTAGGGTTAGGGTTAGAGTTAGGGTTTGGGTTAGGATTATGGTCAGTAATTAGGGGCAAGGGGTTAGGGTTAGGGGTGAGGGTTAAAGTTAGGGTTAGGGTTGTGGTTCGAGGTTAGTGTTGGGGATAGGGTTAGGGTTAGGACTCGGGTCATGTTTAGGGTTAGGGGTTAGGGTTAGTGTTAGAGCTAGGACTTAGGGTAGGGTTAGGGATACGGTGTTATGGTTAGTGTTAGGGTTAGTGTTAGAGCTAGGGTTAGAGTTAGGGTTAGGGTTAGGGTTAGGTTTAGAACTACTACTTGGGCTAGGGTGAGGGTTAGGGTTAGGGTTAGGGTTAGGGTTAAGGTTAGGTTTAGGGTTTGTGTTTGTGTTGGGGTGTTATGGTTAAGGTGTTAGGGTCAATGGTTATCGTTAGGGTTAGTGTTAGTGTTAGGGTTAGGTTAGACTTCAGGTTAGGATTAGGGTTAGTTTTAAGTTTCGTGTTTGTGTTGGTGTGTTATTGTTAGGGTGTTAGGTTTAATGGTTAGAGGTTTGGGTTTGGGTTTGTGTTTATATTCAGGGTCAGGGTTTGAGCTTTAAGGTTTAAGGATTGGGGTTAGGATTAGGGTTAGGGTTTAGAGTTTAGTGGTTATGGTTGCGGTTCGGGTTAGGGAATAGCATAAAGGTTATGTTTAGAGAGTAGGGTTATTGTTAGTGTTGGGTATAGGGTTAGAGGTAAGGGTTAGGGTTAGGTTTAGTGGTTAGGTTTAGAGTTTAGGGCTAGGGGTTAGGGATTGGTGTTAGGGTTAGTGTTAGGGTTAGGGTTAGCATTCGTGGGTTAGCTTTAGGGTTAGGGTTCGGGTTAGGGTTAGGGTTAGGGTTTAGGGGTTAGTGGTTATGGTTACTGTTAGGGTTAGGGAATAGCATAAAGGTTAGGTTTAGAGAGTAGGGTTAGTGTGAAGGTTGGGCTTACGGTTAGAGGTAAGGGTTTGGGTTAGGGTTAGGATTAGGGTCGGGGTTAGTGGTTAGGTTTACTGTTTAGGGCTAGGGGTTAGGTATTGGGGTTAGGGGACTGTGTTAGTGTTAGAGGTTAGGGTTATGGTTTATGGTTAGGATTAGGGTTTGGGTCTTAGATTGGGTATAAGGGGTAAGGGGTTAGCGTTAGGGTTAGGGGTTGGAGGTTATGTTTAGTGGTTAGGATTTGGGTGTTATGGCTAGTGTTAGGGGTTAGAGTTAGGGTTAACAGTTAGGCTTAATGTTTGGGTAAGTCTTAGTGTTTGGGTTTGGAGTTAGGTTTGGGGCTTGGGATTAGGGTGAGGGTTATTGTTACAGTAAGGGTTAGGGATTTGGGTTAGGGTTAGTGCATTAGGGTTATGCTAAGGGTTTTAAAATAGGGTTAGGACATTAGGGTTTATGCTTGGAGTTTGGGTAAGGGTTAGTGTTTGGGTTAAGAGTTAGGGTTAGGGTTTGGGATTAGGGTTAGGGTTAGGGGTTATGTTTAGGGGGTACTGTTAGGGTTAGGGGTTCGGGCAAGGGGCTAGGGTTAGGGTTAGGGCTTTGGGTTAGTGCTTATGGTTAGGGTTATGCCATTAAGGTCAGGGAATTAGGGTTAGGGTTACTTTTAAGGTTAGGGTTAGGGTTAAGGTTAGTGTTAAGGTTAGGGCATTAGGGTTAGCTTTATGGCATTAGGGCTAGGGTTAGGGGGTTAGGGTTAGGCTTAGGGGTGAAGGTTACGGTTAGTGTTAAGGTTACGGTTAGGTTTAGGGGTCGGGTTTGGGTTAGGGTTAGGGTTGGTGTTGGGGCTGGGGTTGGTGTTGCTGTTTGGGTAGCAGTTAGGATTAGCGTTAGGTTTGGGGGTTAGTGTTTGGAGTTAGGTTTTGTGGTTAGCGTATTAGGGTTAGGGTTAGTGTTAGGGTTAGGGTTAGTGTTAGGGTATTAGGACTTAGGGTTAGTGTTAGACGTTAGTTGCTTGGGGTTAGGGTTAGTGGTAGAGTTTAGGGTTAGCTTTCAGGTTTAGGGTTAGAAGTTACGGTTAGGGTTAAGGTTTGTGTTAGGATTAGGGCTAGGGCTAGGGCAACGGTTAGGTCTAGGATTCTGGCAAGTTTTGGGTTAGGGCTAGGGTAAGCGCTTGTGTTTCTGTTTGGTTAGGGTTAGGCTTAGGGTTTTGGGTGAGGGTTAGACATGGTGTTAGGGCTGGGGTTGCGGTTGCTGTTGGGGCTGGGGTTAGGGTTAGGTTTAGGATTGGGGGTTAGGGTTAGGGCTAGGTGTAGTGTTTTGGGTTATGGATTAGTGGTTATGGGCTTGTATTAGTGGTTAGGCATTAGGGGTTATGGTTAGGGGTTGGCATTAGGGTTTAGGGTTAGGGTTAGGGTTAGAGTTAGGGATTAAGTGTAGGGCGAGGGTTAGCTTTAGTGTTTTGGTTTAGGGATTAGGGTTGGGGGTTATGGGTTCGTGTGTGAGGTTAGAGATAGGGTTATTGTTTAGGATTTAGGGCTTGTGTTACGATGATGGGTTAGGGTTATGGTATAGGGGTTATGGTTAGCCTTAGGGCTAGGGGTTAGGATTAGGGGTCAGTGTTAAGGTTGGGGGTAGGGTTAGTCGTTAGGGGTTTGGGTTTAGGGCTAGTGTTTAGCTTTAGGGTTAGGGGTTTAAGGTTTAAGGGTTAGGGTTAGGATTAGGGTTAGGGTTTAGTGGTTTGGATTAAGGTTGGTGGTTATGGTTAAGGTTAGCATTAGGGTTAGGGTTATTGCATTAGGGTTAGAGTTAGTGTTTTAAAATAGGGTTAGGGCATTAGGTTTTATGCTTAGTGTTTGGGTAAGGGTTAGTGTATAGGTTTAGAGTTAGGGTTAGGGTTATGGGCTAGGGTTGGGGTTAGGGTTATGGCTATGGCACTAAGCTAAGGGTATTAGGTTTAGGTTATTTGAGTTAGTGTTAGGGTTAGGATTAGGGCATTTGGGTTAGGGTTAGCGCTAGGGTTAGGGCATTAGGGTTAGGTTAGGATAAGGTTTAAGGTTAGGATTAGGGTTAAGGTATTAGGGTTTGGCTTAGGGTTAGGGTTAGGTTATTGGGGTTAGGCTGAGGTTTCAGGTTGGGTTAGCATATTAGGCCGAGTGTTAGGTTTATTGTTAAGGTTATGGTGTTCGGGTTAGGGTTATGGTATTACGGTTATTGTTAGGTGGATCAGGTTAGGGGTTGGGGTTAGGGTATGGCTATTATCATTACGGTATTAGAGAGTTGTTTTACGGTTAGAGTTAGGGATTTGGTTAGGATTATGGTTAGTGATTAGGGGCAAGGGGTTAGGTTTAGGGTTGGGTTGTGGTTTGGGGTTAGTGTTGGGGTTAGGGTTGCAGGCTAGGGTCAGGGTTGGTGTTAGGGTTTAGGATTAGGGCTAGGACTTGGGCTGGGGCTAGGGTAAGGGCTAGGGATAAAGCTAGGGTTAGGTTTTGTTTTTGTGTTTGTGTTAGGGTGTTAGGATTAGGGAGTTAGGGTTAGTGCTTAGGGGGTTTGGGTTTAGGATTAGTGTTTATGGTTAGGGTTAGGCTTTGGCGTTTAAAATTTAAGGGTTGGAGTTACGAATGGTGTTAAGGTTTAGGGGTTTGGATTAGGGTTAGTGGTTATGGTTAAGGTTAGGGTTAGGGTTAGGGGTTGGCGTTTAAGATTTAAAGGTTGGAGTTAGGATTAGGGTTAGGGTTTAATAGTTTGGATTAGGGTTAGTGGTTGATTTGGGTGTAAGGGGTAAGGGGTTAGTGTTAGGTGTTGGAATTTAGTGTTAGGTGTTAGTGTTTAGGGGTTATGGTTAGGGTTAGGGGTTATGGTTAGGTTTAACAGTTATGTTTAGGGTTTGTGTAGGGGTTAGTGTTTGCGTTTGGAGTTAGGTTTAGGGCTTGGGTTAGGGTTAGATGTTATGGTTAGGGTAAGGGATTTGGATTTGGATTAGGGTTAGTATTAGGGTTTGGGATGGGGTGTTGTGTTGGGTGAAAGGGGTAAGGGGCTGGGGTTAGGGTTAGGGGTTGGAGTTTATGGTTAATCGTTAGGGTTTGGGGTTAAAGTTAGAGTTAGGGGTTAGGGTTATGTTTAACAGTTAGGTTTAGGGCTTGGGGTTAGTTTTAAGGGTAATGGCTAGGGTAAGGGTTAGGTGTTTGGGTTAGGGTTAGGATTTGAACATGAGGGTTAGGGTTTTAAAATAGGGTTAGGACATTAGGGTTTATGCTTAGTGTTTGGGTAAGGGTTAGTGCCTGGGTTTAGAGTTAGGGTTAGGGTTTGAGATTAGTGTTAGAGGTTATGGTTAGGGGATAGTGTTAAGATTAGGGGTTAGGTTTAGGGGCTAGGGTTAGAGTTAGGGCTTAGGGTTAGAGTTACAGTTATTGTTCGGTCTTGGGTTGGGTATTAGGGTTAGGGATAGGGTAAGGTTTAAGGTTAGTGTTGGGCTTAAAGTATTAGGGTTCGAGTTAGAGTTAAGGTATCAGGGTTAGGTTGAGGTTTCGGGTTGGGTTTAGCATATTAGGGCCAACGTTAGGCTTAGTGTCAGGGTCATGGTGTTAGGGTTGGGTTTATAGTATTATTGTTAGTGTTGGGGGATAAGCTTAGTGGTTAGGGTTAGGGTTAGACTATTTTTGTTAGGGTATTAGAGTTAGTTTTAGGGTTAGAGTTCGGATTTGGGCTAGGATTATTGTTAGTCATTAGGGGCTAGAGGTTAGGGTTAGGCGTGAGGGTTAGAGTTAGGATTAGGGTTGTGGTTAGCGGTTAGTGTTGGTGTTATGTTTGCGGTTAGGGGCTAGGGTCAGGGTTAGTGTTAGGGGTTAGGGTTAGGGATAGGGTTCGGGCTAGGAATTGGGCTAGGGCTAGGGCTTGTGTTAGGGTTAGGGTTATGGCGAGGATTAGGTTTAGGGTTCATGTTTGTGGTAGGGTGTTAGGGTTAAGCTGTTAATGTTAGGGTTAGGGAACTACGGTTAGGCCTTGGGTGAGGTTTAGGGTAAGGGTTAGGGTTAGGGTGAGAGGTTAGGGCTGGGGTTAGAGTTAATTAGGGTTTTGCGTTAGGGGTTAGTGTTAGCATTAGGGTCTAGGGTTTGGGTTACGATTAGCGTTGGGATTGGTTTTGTGATTGGGGTTCAGGTTAGGGTTAAGGTTTGTGTTGGCGACAGGGTTAGAGTTGGGGTTGTGGTTGCAGTTCAGGTTTGGGGTTAGGGATTAGCAGATAGTGTTAGGGTTAGAGGTTATGGTTAGGGGTTCGGTTTAAGTTTAGGCTTTAGGGTTAGTGTCAGGATTAGGGTTATGGCATGAGGGTAAGGGTACTAGGGTTAGGGTATTAGGGTCAGGGTTTAATGTTTAGGGTTAGGGTAAGGGTATTAGTGTTAAGGTTAGAGTTAGGGTTAGGGTGCTAGGGTTAGGGTTACAGATAGTTTTCGGGCCAGGGTTAGGGTATAATGGCTATGACTGGGTAAGGTTTAAATTTAGGGTTAGGGTAAGGGTTAGGGTTTGATTTGGGGGTAAGCTTTTGCTTTAGCGCTAGGGTTAGGGTGAGGGGTTAGGATTAGGTTTAGTGGCTAGTGGTTAGAGGATAGTGTTAGGGTTAGGGCTCAGTGTTAGGGGCTAGGGTTAGGGGTTAGGGATGGCATTATGGTTAGGGGTATGGCATTAGGGTAAATGCATTAGGGTTAGGGTTAGGGTTTGGTGGATATGGTTCACGTTAGGTTTATTGTTAGGGTATTTGGGTTAGGGTTAGGGTATTAGGGATAGAATTAGAGTACTAGAGACTCTCAGGGCCTGGCAGAACCACACAGAGCAAAAGAGAGACTGGCAGAGCCAAAAAGAGCCAAACTGAGCCAAGCAGACCCAAACAGAGGCAATCTGAGCCAAACAGTGCCAAACAGAGGCAAAAAGAGACAAACAAAGCAAAACAGAGCCAAACAGGGCCAATCAACGCTAAGCAGAGCTTGCGAGAGCCAAACAGAGACAAACAGAGCCAAACAAATCAACCAGAGGCAAGGAGAGCCAGGCAGAGCCAAACAGAGCCAAACAGAGCCAAATGGGGTCAAACAGGTCCAAACAGAGCCTATCAGTGCCAAACAGAGACTGGCAGAGCCAAACAGATCCGGACAGAGCCAAACAAACCCTGACAGAGCCAAACAGAGAGAAACAGAGCCTGGCAGAGCTATTCAGAGCCACACAGAGCAAAATACAGCCTGGCTGAGCCAAACAGAGCCTGGCAGAACCAAACAGAGACAAACATAGCCAAACAGAGTCAAATAGAGCCAAACAGAGACTAACAGAGCCAAACAGAGACTGGGAGAGCCTTGCAGAGCCACACAGAGTCAAACAGAGCCTGGTAGTGACAAAGCAAGTGAATCAGCACATTCCTTTAGGTAATATCACCACCTTCAACACCACTTTGTTCTTTTGCCTGTGACATCTTTTGGTTATCTCCTCCTATCACTGCTTGCTTGTCCCAACAACCACCCCTCCCCCACTTCTTCCGCCCCTCTCCCCTTAAACCAGCTTATATTTCACCCCTTTCCTATTTCTATTAGTTCTGTTGAAGGGTCATGAAGACTCGAAACGTCAACTTTGTTCTTCTCCGCCGATGCTGCCAGACCTGCCAAGTTTTTCCAGGTATTTCTGTTTTTGTTTTGGGTTTCCAGCATCCGTAGTTTTTTGTTTTTAAAACCAAACAGAACCTGACAGAGTAAAACAGACACAAACAGAGCCTGCCAGAGCCAAACAGAGACAAACAGAGCCATAAAGATCCATACAGAGACAAGCAGAGCCTGACAGAGTCAAACAGAGCCGGGCAGAGCCTGAAGAGCCAAACAGAGCCAAATATAGACAAACAGGGCTGGGCAGAGCCACACAGAGCCAAACAGAGCCAAGCAAAGACTAACTGAAAAAAAACAGTGACAAACAGAGCCTGACAAAGCCAAACAGATACAAACAGATACAAACTGATATTGGCAGAGCCAACAAGAGCCTGGCAGAGCCAAACAGGAACTGGCCGAAGCAAACAGAGCCAGGCAGAGCCACACAGAGCCAGTCAGAGCCAAACTGAGCCAAACAGAGCCAGACAGAGCTAAGCATTACCTGGCAGAGCCAGATAGATCCAAACAGATACTGGCAGAGCCAAACAGTGCCAAACGAAGCTGGGCAGAGCCGGAAGAGCCAAACAGAGCCTAGCAGCCAAACAGGGTGGAACAGAGGCAAACAGAGATTAACAGAGCCAAAAAGAAGCAAACAGAGCCTGATAGAGCCAAAGAGATCCAAACAGAGCCTGGCAGAGACAAACCAAGTCAAAGAGAGTCAAACAGATCCAAACAGAGCCTGACAGAGACACACAGAAACATTCAGAGCCAGATAGAGCCAAACAAATACTGGCAGGCCGAAACAGAGCCATTCAGATCCGAACAGAACCAAACAAAGACAAATAGAGCCAGGCAGAGCCAAACAGAACCTGGCCGAGCCAGACTGATCTAAACAGAGACAAACAAAGCTAAGAATAGCCTGACAGAGGCAAACTAAGAAAAACGGAGCCTGGTAGAGCCGAACAGAGTCATACAGAGCCAAAATGAGCCAAGCAGGCCCAAACAGAGCCAAACAGAGCCCAGCAGTCCCAAACTGAGCCTGGCAGAGTCAAACACCGCCAAGCAGAGTGAAACAAAGACTAACAGAGCCTGGCAGAGCTAAACAGTGCCTGACAGAGCCAAGGAGAGCCTGGCAGAGCCATACTGAGCCAAACAGGGCTGGGCAGAGCCACACAGAGCCAATCAGAGGGAGGCAAAGACTAACTGAAAAAAAAACAGTGACAAACAGTGCCAAACAGAGACAAACAGAGCCAAACAGAGACAAACAGAGCAAAACAGAGCCAAACAGAGCCAAACAGAGCCGAACAGACTAAAACAGAGCATAACAGAGAGAAACAGAGCCAAACTGAGCAAAACAGAGCAAAACAGAGCCTAACAGAGCCAAATAGAGAAAAGCAGAGTGAAACAGAGCAAAACAGAGCCAAACAGAGCCAAACAGAGCAAAACAGGGCAAAACAGATCCAAACAGAGCCAAACAGAACCAAACAGAGCAAAACAGAGCCAAACAGAGCCAAACAGAGCAAAACAGAGCCAAACAGAGCAACACAGAGCCAAACAGAGTCAAACAGAGCACAACAGCGCCAAACAGAGCCACACAGAGCCAAACAGAGCCAAACAGAGCCAAACAGAGCAAAACTGACTCAAACAGAGCATAACAAAGCCAAACAAAGCAAAACAGAGCAAAACACAGCCAAACAGAGCCAAACAGAGCAAAACAGAGTGAAACAGAGCGAAACAGAGCCAAACAGAGCCAAACAGAGCAGAACAGAGCAAAACAGAGCCTAACAGAGCCAAACAGAACCAAACAGAGCAAAACAGACCGAAACAGAGCCACACAGAGCCAAACGGAGCGACACAGAGCCATACAGAGGCAAACAGAGCCAGACAGAGCCCAACAGAGCCCAACAGAGCAAAACAGAGTGAAGCAGAGCAAAACAGAGCCAAACAGAGCCAAACAGAGTCACGCAGAGTAGAACAGAGCTAAATAGAGAAAAACAAAGCCAAACAGAGCAAAACAGAGTGAAACAGAGCAAAACAGAGCCAAACAGAGCCAAACAGAGCCAAGCAGAGCACAACTGAGCCAAACTGAGCCAAACATAGCCAAACAGAGCCAAACAGAGCTAAACAAAGCCAAACAGTATCAAACAGAGCCAAATAGAGCCAAAAAGAGCCCAACAGAACCAAACAGAGCCAAACACATCCAAACAGTGCAAAACAGAGCCCAACAGAACCAAACAGAGCCAAGCAGAGCCAAACAAAGTCAAACAGAGTAAAACAGAGCCAAACAAAGCCAAACAGATTCAAACAGAGTCAAACAGAGCAGAACAGAGCCAAACAGAGCCAAACAGAGCAAAACAGAGTGAAACAGAGCAAAATAGAGCCAAACAGATCCAAACAGGGCACAACAGATCCAAACAGAGCCAAACAGAGCCAAACAGAGCAGAACAGAGCCAAACAGAACAAAACTGACTCAAACAGAGCATAACAGAGACAAACAGAGCCAAACAGAGCAAAACAGAGCATAACAGAGACAAACAGAGCCAAACAGAGCAAAACAGAGCCAAACAGAGCCAAACTGAGCCAAACTGAGCCAAACAGAGCATAACGGACTTAATACAGATCATAACAGATCCAAACAGAGCCAAACAGAGCCAAACAGAGCCAAACAGATCCAAACAGAGCCATACAGAGCCAAACAGAGCATAACAGAGTGAAACAGAGCAAAACACAGCCAAACAAAGCCAAACAGAGCCAAACAAAGACAAACAGAGGAAAATAGAACCAAACAGAGCCAATCAGAGCCCAACAGAACCAAACATAGCCAAACAGAGCAAACAGAACAAAACAGAGTCAAACGGAGCCAAAAGGAGCCAAACAGAGCCAAACAGAGCAAAACTAAGCCAAACAGAGCCAATCAGAGCCAAGCAGATCCAAACTCAGTCAAACAGAGCGAAACAGAGCCAAACAGAGCCAACCAGAGCATAACAGAGTAAAACAGAGCAGAACAGAGTGAAACAGAGCCCAACAGAGCCGTACAGAGCAAAACAGAGCCAAACAGATCCAAAGTGAGTCCAACTGAGCTAAACAGAGCCGAAAAGAGCAAATCTGAGCAAAACAAAGCCATACAGAGCCAAACACATCCAAACAGTGCGAAACAGAGCCATACAGAGCCAAACAGAACCAAAAAAAGCCAAACAGAGTCAAACAGAGCAAAACAGAGCAAAACAGAGCCAAACAGAGCCAAACAGGGCCAACCAAAGTCAAACAGAGCAGAGCAGAGCCAAACAGAGCCAAACAGAGCAAAAGAGAGTGAAACAGAGTAAAACATAGTCAAACAGATCCAAACAGAGCAAAACAGAGCCAAACAGAGCCAAACAGAGTCAAACAGAGCACAACAGAGCCAAACAGAGCCACACAGAGCCAAACAGAGCCAAACAGAGCCAAACAGAGCAAAACAGAGTGAAACAGAGCGAAACAGAGCCAAACAGAGCCAAACAGAGCAAAACAGAGTGAAACAGAGCGAAACAGAGCCAAACAGAGCCAAACAGAGCAGAACAGAGCAAAACAGAGCCAAACAGAGCAAAACAGAGTGAAACAGAGCGAAACAGAGCCAAACAGAGCCAAACAGAGCAGAACAGAGCAAAACAGAGCCAAACAGAGCCAAACAGAGTCACGCAGAGTAGAACAGAGCTAAATAGAGAAAAACAAAGCCAAACAGAGCAAAACAGAGTGAAACAGAGCGAAACAGCACCAAACAGAGCCAAACAGAGTCAAACACAGCAAAACAGAGCCAAACAAAGCCAAACAGAGACAGAGAGAGCCCAACAAAGCCATACAGAGCCAAACACATCCAAACAGTGCAAAAGAGAGCCATACAGAGCCAAACAGAGCCAAAAAAAAGCCAAACAGAGTCAAACAGAGCAAAACAGAGCCAAACAGAGCCAATCAGGGCCAAACAGAGCAAAAGAGAGTGACACAGAGCAAAACAGAGCCAAACAGATCCAAACAGAGCCAACCAGAGCAAAACAGAGACAAACAGAGCCAAACAGAGCCAAAAAGAGCAACGCAGAGCCAAACAGAGCCAAACAGAGTCAAACAGAGCACAACAGAGCCAAAGAGAGCCACACAGAGCCAAACAGAGCCAGACAGAGCAAAACTGACTCAAACAGAGCCAAACAGAGCCAAACAGAGCAAAACAGAGTGAAACAGAGCTAAACAGAGCCAAACAGAGCCAAACAGAGCAGAACAGAGCCAAACAGAGCCCAACAGAGCCAAACAGAACCAAACAGAGCAAAACAGACCGAAACAGAGCCACACAGAGCCAAACGGAGCCACACAGTGCCATACAGAGCCAAACAGAGCCAAACAGAGCTAAACAGAGCCAAAAAGAGCCCAACAGAACCAAACAGAGCCAAACACATCCAAACAGTGCAAAACGGAGCCATACAGAGCCAAACAGAGCCAAACAGAGCCAAACAGAGTCAAACAGAGCAAAACAGAGCCAAACAGAGCCAAACAGATTCAAACAGAGTCAAACAGAACAGAGCAGAGCCAAACAGAGCCAAACAGAGCAAAACAGAGTGAAACAGAGCCAAACAGAGCCAAACAGAGCAGAACAGAGCCAAACAGAGCCAAACAGAGCCAAACAGAGCCAAACAGAGTCAAACAGAGCAAAACAGAGCCAAACAGAGCCAAACAGATTCAAACAGAGTCAAACAGAACAGAGCAGAGCCAAACAGAGCCAAACAGAGCAAAACAGAGTGAAACAGAGCCAAACAGAGCCAAACAGAGCAGAACAGAGCCAAACAGAGCCACACAGAGCCAAACAGAGCCAAACAGAGCCAAACAGAGCAAAACAGAGTGAAACAGAGCGAAACAGAGCCAAACAGAGCCAAACAGAGCAAAACAGAGTGAAACAGAGCGAAACAGAGCCAAACAGAGCCAAACAGAGCAGAACAGAGCAAAACAGAGCCAAACAGAGCAAAACAGAGTGAAACAGAGCGAAACAGAGCCAAACAGAGCCAAACAGAGCAGAACAGAGCAAAACAGAGCCAAACAGAGCCAAACAGAGTCACGCAGAGTAGAACAGAGCTAAATAGAGAAAAACAAAGCCAAACAGAGCAAAACAGAGTGAAACAGAGCGAAACAGCACCAAACAGAGCCAAACAGAGTCAAACACAGCAAAACAGAGCCAAACAAAGCCAAACAGAGACAGAGAGAGCCCAACAAAGCCATACAGAGCCAAACACATCCAAACAGTGCAAAAGAGAGCCATACAGAGCCAAACAGAGCCAAAAAAAAGCCAAACAGAGTCAAACAGAGCAAAACAGAGCCAAACAAAGCCAATCAGGGCCAAACAGAGCAAAAGAGAGTGACACAGAGCAAAACAGAGCCAAACAGATCCAAACAGAGCCAACCAGAGCAAAACAGAGACAAACAGAGCCAAACAGAGCCAAAAAGAGCAACGCAGAGCCAAACAGAGCCAAACAGAGTCAAACAGAGCACAACAGAGCCAAAGAGAGCCACACAGAGCCAAACAGAGCCAAACAGAGCAAAACTGACTCAAACAGAGCCAAACAGAGCCAAACAGAGCAAAACAGAGCAACACAGAGCAAAACAGAGCCAAACAGAGCAAAACAGAGTGAAACAGAGCTAAACAGAGCCAAACAGAGCCAAACAGAGCAGAACAGAGCCAAACAGAGCCCAACAGAGCAAAACAGAACCAAACAGAGCAAAACAGACCGAAACAGAGCCACACAGAGCCAAACGGAGCCACACAGTGCCATACAGAGCCAAACAGAGCCAAACAGAGCTAAACAGAGCCAAAAAGAGCCCAACAGAACCAAACAGAGCCAAACACATCCAAACAGTGCAAAACGGAGCCATACAGAGCCAAACAGAGCCAAACAGAGCCAAACAGAGTCAAACAGAGCAAAACAGAGCCAAACAGAGCCAAACAGATTCAAACAGAGTCAAACAGAACAGAGCAGAGCCAAACAGAGCCAAACAGAGCAAAACAGAGTGAAACAGAGCAAAACAGAGCCTAACAGAGCCAAACAGAACCAAACAGAGCCATACAGAGCCAAACAGAGACAAACAGAGCCAAACAGAGCAAATAAGAGCCAAACAGAGCCAAACAGAGCCAAACTGAGCCAAACAGAGCATAACGGACTTAATACAGATCATAACAGATCCAAACAGAGCCAAACAGAGCAAAACGGAGCCAAACAGAGCCAAACAGATCCAAACAGAGCCATACAGAGCCAAACAGAGCAAAACAGAGTGAAACAGAACAAAACAGAGCCAAACGGAGCCAAACAAAGCCAAACAGAGCCAAACAGAGCAAAACTAAGCCAAACAGAGCCAAACACAGCCAAGCAGATCCAAACTCAGTCAAACAAAGCGAAAGAGAGCCAAACAGAGCCAACCAGAGCAAAAGAGAGCAGAACAGAGCCAAACAGAGCCCAACAGAGCCATACAGAGCACAACAGAGCCAAACAGATCCAAACTGAGTCCAACAGTGCTAAACAGAGCCGAACAGAGCAAATCTGAGCAAAACAAAGCCATACAGAGCCAAACACATCCAAACAGTGCGAAACAGAGCCATACAGAGCCAAACAGAACCAAAAAAAGCCAAACAGAGCCAAACAGGGCCAAACAAAGTCAAACAGAGCAGAACAGAGCCAAACAGAGCCAAACAGAGCAAAAGAGAGTGAAACAGAGCAAAACAGATCCAGACAGATCCAAACAGAGCCGAACAGAGCAAAACAGAGCCAAACAGAGCCAAACAGAGCCAGAAAGAGCAACACAGAGCCAAACAGAGCCAAACAGAGTCAAACAGAGCCACACAGAGCCAAACAGAGCCAAACAGAGCCAAACAGAGCCAAACAGAGCAAAACTGACTCAAACAGAGCATAACAGAGCCAAACAAAGCAAAACAGAGCAAAACACAGCCAAACAGAGCCAAACAGAGCAAAACAGAGTGAAACAGAGCGAAACAGAGCCAAACAGAGCCAAACAGAGCAGAACAGAGCAAAACAGAGCCTACAGGGCAAAACAGAGTGAAGCAGAGCAAAACAGAGCCAAACAGAGCCAAACAGAGTCACGCAGAGTAGAACAGAGCTAAATAGAGAAAAACAAAGCCAAACAGAGCAAAACAGAGTGAAACAGAGCGAAACAGCACCAAACAGAGCCAAACAGAGCAAAATACAGCAAAACAGAGCCAAACAGAGCCAAGCAGAGCACAACTGAGCCAACCTGAGCCAAACATAGCCAAACATAGCCAAACAGAGCTAAACAAAGCCAAACAGTATCAAACAGAGCCAAATAGAGCCAAAAAGAGCCCAACAGAACCAAACAGAGCCAAACACATCCAAACAGTGCAAAACAGAGCCCAACAGAACCAAACAGAGCCTAGCAGAGCCAAACAAAGTCAAACAGAGCAAAACAGAGCCAAACAGATTCAAACAGAGTCAAACAGAGCAGAACAGAGACAAACAGAGCCAAACAGAGCAAAACAGAGTGAAACAGAGTAAAATAGAGCCAAACAGATCCAAACAGCGCACAACAGATCCAAACAGAGCCAAACAGAGCCAAACAGAGCAGAACAGAGCCAAACAGAACAAAACTGACTCAAACAGAGCATAACAGAGACAAACAGAGCCAAACAGAGCAAAACAGAGCATAACAGAGACAAACAGAGCCAAACAGAGCAAAACAGAGCCAAACAGAACCAAACTGAGCCAAACAGAGCATAACGGACTTAATACAGATCATAACAGATCCAAACAGAGCAAAACAGAGCCAAACAGAGCCAAACAGATCCAAACAGAGCCATACAGAGCCAAACAGAGCAAAACAGAGTGAAACAGAGCAAAACACAGCCAAACAAAGCCAAACAGAGCCAAACAGAGCCAAACAAAGACAAACAGAGCCAAATAGAGCCAAACAGAGCCAATCAGAGCCCAACAGAACCAAACATAGCCAAACAGAGCAAAACAGAACCAAACAGAGCCAAACGGAGCCAAACGGAGCCAAACAGAGCCAAACAGAGCAAAACTAAGCCAAACAGAGCCAAACAGAGACAAGCAGATCCAAACTCAGTCAAACAGAGCGAAACAGAGCCAAACAGAGCCAACCAGAGCAAAACAGAGTAAAACAGAGCAGAACAGAGCGAAACAGAGCCCAACAGAGCCGTACAGAGCAAAACAGAACCAAACAGAGCCAAACTGAGTCCAACTGAGCTAAACAGAGCCGAACAGAGCAAATCTGAGCAAAACAAAGCCATACAGAGCCAAACACATCCAAACAGTGCGAAACAGAGCCATACAGAGCCAAACAGAACCAAAAAAAGCCAAAGAGAGTCAAACAGAGCAAAACAGAGCCAAACAGAGCCAAACAGGGCCAAACAAAGTCAAACAGAGCAGAAGAGAGCCAAACAGAGCCAAACAGAGCAAAAGAGAGTGAAACAGAGCAAAACATAGTCAAACAGATCCAAACAGAGCCAAACAGAGCAACACAGAGCCAAACAGAGCCAAACAGAGTCAAACAGAGCACAACAGAGCCAAACAGAGCCACACAGAGCCAAGCAGAGCCAAACAGAGCCAAACAGAGCCAAACAGAGCAAAACAGAGTGAAACAGAGTGAAACAGAGCCAAACAGAGCCAAACAGAGCAAAACAGAGTGAAACAGAGTGAAACAGAGCCAAACAGAGCCAAACAGAGCAGAACAGAGCAAAACAGAGCCAAACAGAGCAAAACAGAGTGAAACAGAGCGAAACAGAGCCAAACAGAGCCAAACAGAGCAGAACAGAGCAAAACAGAGCCAAACAGAGCCAAACAGAGTCACGCAGAGTAGAACAGAGCTAAATAGAGAAAAACAAAGCCAAACAGAGCAAAACAGAGTGAAACAGAGCGAAACAGCACCAAACAGAGCCAAACAGAGTCAAACACAGCAAAACAGAGCCAAACAAAGCCAAACAGAGACAGAGAGAGCCCAACAAAGCCATACAGAGCCAAACACATCCAAACAGTGCAAAAGAGAGCCATACAGAGCCAAACAGAGCCAAAAAAAAGCCAAACAGAGTCAAACAGAGCAAAACAGAGCCAAACAGAGCCAATCAGGGCCAAACAGAGCAAAAGAGAGTGACACAGAGCAAAACAGAGCCAAACAGATCCAAACAGAGCCAACCAGAGCAAAACAGAGACAAACAGAGCCAAACAGAGCCAAAAAGAGCAACGCAGAGCCAAACAGAGTCAAACAGAGCCCAACAGAGCCAAAGAGAGCCACACAGAGCCAAACAGAGCCAAACAGAGCAAAACTGACTCAAACAGAGCATAACAGAGCCAAACAGAGCAAAACAGAGCAACACAGAGCAAAACAGAGCCAAACAGAGCAAAACAGAGTGAAACAGAGCGAAACGGAGCCAAACAGAGCCAAACAGAGCAGAACAGAGCCAAACAGAGCCCAAAAGAGCCAAACAGGACCAAACAGAGCAAAACAGACCGAAACAGAGCCACACAGAGCCAAACGGAGCCACACAGTGGCATACAGAGCCAAACAGAGCCAAACAGAGCCATACAGAGCCAAAAAGAGCCCAACAGAACCAAACAGAGCCAAACACATCCAAACAGTGCAAAACGGAGCCATACAGAGCCAAACAGAGCCAAACAGAGCCAAACAGAGTCAAACAGAGCAAAACAGAGCCAAACAGAGCCAAACAGATTCAAACAGAGTCAAACAGAACAGAGCAGAGCCAAACAGAGCCAAACAGAGCAAAACAGAGTGAAACAGAGCAAAACAGAGCCTAACAGAGCCAAACAGAACCAAACAGAGCCATACAGAGCCAAACAGAGACAAACAGAGCCAAACAGAGCAAATAAGAGCCAAACAGAGCCAAACTGAGCCAAACAGAGCATAACGGACTTAATACAGATCATAACAGATCCAAACAGAGCCAAACAGAGCAAAACAGAGCCAAACAGAGCCAAACAGATCCAAACAGAGCCATACAGAGCCAAACAGAGCAAAACAGAGTGAAACAGAGCAAAACGGAGCCAAACGGAGCCCAACAGAACCAAACAGAGCCAAACAGAGCAAAACAGAACAAAACAGAGCCAAACAAAGTCAAACAGAGCAGAACACAGCCAAACAGAGCCAAACAGAGCAAAAGAGAGTGAAACAGAGCAAAACAGATCCAAACAGATCCAAACAGAGCCGAAAAGAGCAAAACAGAGCCAAACAGAGCCAAACAGAGCCAAAAAGAGCAACACAGAGCCAAACAGAGCCAAACAGAGTCAAACAGAGCCACACAGAGCCAAACAGAGCCAAACAGAGCC